>NC_079335.1:28124621-28446704 GCF_029582105.1 Oenanthe melanoleuca
ATGGATTAAAGAATGGAATGCTCTCTCCCAAAGCAAAGCACAACTAAATTTCTAGCACAATTCAAGCTATTAAGATGGTAAAAATAATGGTAACTGCACATCCTGTTCCACAAGCTTGTAGCCTCTCTTGATGACTGGTACATTGCCTACATACACTGTGTCATGCTCACTCTTGGTTTGCACAATCCCAGTTGGGATGACTTTTACACTGAGGTGATTCTCTCTACACAAATGTTGCTTTGGCTGGGAATTGGGCCTTCTGTACTCCCATTAAAGTGGGAGCAAAAGAGGAAGAAAATACAATAGCAATGGCTGTGCCACAGCAATAGGTAAGCCAGCCTCCCCTTTTCATGCAGTGGAAGATAAAGATTTACATTTTGTTCTCTCCTTAGCTCAGCAGAGACTAAGTTTACAACCATGTGAATCACTTTCTTTAGAAGAGGTAGTAATGGAAATACTTGAGAATCATCCCATAGATGCTCTTCCTCAGTTGTCTGGGTTGCATTTTCCGCTGCTGCTGTCCCAGCAGAGGCGGCTCCGCGCAGTTTTATCCTGCCCGCGGACGCAGGCGGAGGCGGGTCGGGAAGATGCTCCAGCCGCAGAGCCGCGCCCCTCGCCGCTCCCGGCACAACGCTAGATGGCAGCCGCAGCCAGGGAAACGCCGGGAGGCCCTGGGTTCCTTTATCTAGAGAGCATTCCCCTGCCCACGCCTCCCTTCCACCCTCCTTCTGCTCCCCGTAGTTGTTGTTGGATACAATAACTGAGAGCTATTCAGAAGAATTATGCCAAAATTTTTGGAGGATTTTAGCTCTGTTTTTCCTTGACTTGAGATGGAGTGTGAAACAGTGCCAGCAGGATTAATGTTCTCTCCTTTTCAATGTATGTTGAAGATTGTGGTATTGAGCACAAAAGATCACAATTCTGAATTCTAAAAAAAGATAAAAACCATACAAGTCATTGGATTATGCTACATTTAAGGTTGTAGTATTCCTCTGTATTTTTGCTGTCATAAATTAGGACATGGCTTTTTTAAAGCCTTTCTTTAAGCCTACCAGATAATCTTCTGGACACGCGTGTATTAATCTGTGTGCAGATACAGCCCTGGGACAACAAACCCAGACAAAAATAAGCAGCTCTTTATGAGTTTTGAGATACAACAGTTTTGTTTTCCAAACACAAGCTCTATATTTTGCCTCCAAACATGTTTTGATAATGTGGAGGAACTACAGTAGCTGTGTCTGCATTGTCCCTGTACAATAGTATATTCAGACTATATTTTTCAGGATCTGCTCAAGCATGGACAGGTAACCTGCTTATTTCTGGTTCCATCTGCTTATTTCAAGGTTTCACGGGTCTCTGTGCTGCATCCTGTAAAAAGTTTATTTGTATTTCTGACCTTGCCTACAAAGGCAGTGGCCTAGAGGTCAAGTGCCAATGCTTTACTGACAAAAGGGTCACTCTTTATCTCAGTGTGGCTGTTGAGAGGTACTGCCTCCCAGGAAAAGAGTTTCTCTGGACAAGGCTTTCCTGCCCTCCCTGTAACACATCTGCAGATGCCCTGCCAGGGCACACCACACAGAACATGCCCAGCATAAGTGTGTGCTGCCAGACACATCTCCACAGGCTCTTGGGGAGGCCCCAGGGTACTCTGCTTTCTAAAGACAAGTAGTGAAAGGAGAGAGATGTCCTGTAATGTCTGCAATGCCCTTTAATACAGGTCAGGGTGAATTGAAATAAGTTACTCAGCATGGTATATCTTTTTTCTACTTTGACTTCCCTATGGTGTTGCAAGACTGCTACACTGTCCTTCCTTCCTCAGGTGCAAATTTCCCTTTGGACAAGAGAAAGGCTCCTAATGCTGTTTTTGGCACTTGGGTTCTTGGCCAAGGACTAATAGCAGCAGAAATAGGGACCCAGCTGAGATATGTTGACCTGGGGATTGCTGCAGTGAGAAATCTTGGGGAAGGTAGGAGAGGGGCTTGGCCAGAATAGGCCAACAGCAGCAGGGACAGGATGTCCTTGTTTGGTACCACCTTATATTAGTACTTGCAGGGAAGGTTTCTAGTTTTAGAAAAATCATTATTTTCCAGTTCTCGTGACAAACAGGTATGATGGCATCTATAGAGGTATGTAGAAAACCTCTGTAGGTATTTTCGGTTTTCTATAGTTCCTCCAGAATTAAAACAAATTCAGGTGTAGAAGTTCATCAGGATGACTTTTTTTATTATTAATGGCATAAAACTCTACTTTACTGGATGTTTGCAAAGGCCTGCTGTGGGCAAACAATCACCTCACTACTGAAAGCTAAAAACAATAAAAACACCCTTTATTTCTGCTTCATTATACTTGAAATTGTGGTTACAGTTCTTGACAGTCCTCCAGAAAAACACATTTAAAAGAGAGTAATGGTTAATGTTATTAGAAATTCCTGTTTCAATATTTATTTAGTTGTAATTAGCAATGTATTAGCTGTGTAAAAGTAAATTGTACCCCACTTCATCTGTGCACCTTATTCAGGTCGCTGTGTTGAAATGGAATTCATAATGACAAACTGTCATAGCAGAGGGAGGTAAAAAAGCTTTTCTTCTACAGGCACTTAGATGTTAATAGCAGTTTCCACTGAAAGGAAGTGCAAACCTGGACATAATGATTCCCATCAACAGTCATTTGTGTGTCTGACACTGAAAAACACTGCTATTCAGTCAGATTAATCAATTAGTAGAGAAAATATGTGCTGTTTTCCACAGTACACATTCCAGTTCAGTTAACTTCTCCTATCTTTTATTTAAATATCATAGGAAATTAATAACTAGTAGTAATTAGCTAGAAGTTATTAGTCAGAAGCATTTCTTTCTGCCAGTTGTACCTGCCGACTGTTAAGACTAATACTTGAGATTTTAGGAAATGCCACCCCAGCTCTATATTCAGTTATTTCCTCCAGTTCAGCAGATTCTATTACTAGTGTTTATTTCTTCTTCCCAAAGTTTTCATTGTAATCTTCAGTGCATCTCAACTGAAGTCAAGTGGATTATTCTCCTGGTTAATCCAGATTAGAGAGTTGATTGTCTAGGGTTTTGGGGTTTTTTCAGTTTTGTTTTTGTTTTTAATTTAAATGAAAGAATTATGGACAAAATAGTCAAAGGATGGGAAGCAGAGAGAGAAATCACAACCCTATTTCCTCTCTCAGGTAAATAGGTTCTTCACTGGAGTCCTTTAGAACAGGATACTCTCCTCTCTTCCCTTTTAGAATCACACAACTTAAAGAAGTGAAGGAAAAAAATTTTACAAGACCACAAAAGTACATCTTTTGATTTATTTGAAATGAGCACTAAATGCAGTTACTTCCAACTCCAAACATGGCTCTGGTCCAGAAGGGTCTGTACCTACCCAGAGCCCTGAGGATCTGATGTAATCCATAGTAAAACTTTGAGACTGAGCTTTCTGGAAAACAGATATTTGCATCTCTTAAAAAAATAATTTTATTTTAGCAGAACATCTAGGAAAAACAGAAATCAGTCAGTTTTTCCACAAATATTAAAAGCTATTTAATTGGCTGAACTTTCACAAGAAAAGGCACCATCTGCACAGAAGATGGAACAGAAGATAAGAAAGTGGGAAAACCTCAGTTACAGTTTAACCTATAAAGAGACTAATGATTTTCTAAAAGTAGCATCAGTTACAATAAAAAACCCCAGAATCAAATTACACCTATTGAGATAATGTAAACAGCAAATCGAATAAAAGAGGACAGATTTTTTTCTCTGTTCATCTTTACCTGAGCATGCTCATTAAAATTTTGTTTCATTTGAAGGCTTTTTTCCTCCCCACTTGCTTCATATCTTTCAACATATGCATGATGACACACGGAGGCAGTGTCTCAGATGTGTGACTCTTCCATTACAGTCTGTGAAAATTCATCCCTATCATTTCCAAATGCAGTTCAGGAACTATAATTCAGCTCCCACTCTGCTTATTGCAATGGCTTCTATCAATGACTTCAGAGACAGCATGAACTTAATGAACTCAAATGGCAACACTATTGGCAGTATGAAATTAGTTTTGAAAAGGGCATGAAAGAGGGGGCTGGGGGGCTGTCTTATGGTGGCACAGATCTTGCAAGCTAATGATAGAAAGGGCAATTTGCAATATCTTTCTGCTAGAAGGAAGATTTTTGGATAAACAGAAGATCCATGCAACAGAATTTGCTTGGTTTGGTTTAATTTTGGCTCTCAGTTCACTGGCTTGTTAAAGCAAACACATTCACAGCAGGTATGTAGGTGGGCCTGAAGAGAAATACAGCAGGTACTTTGTCATGTTAAACCAGCTTGTAGTTGATGCAATTTGAACTGATTAGGTGAGCAAAGGCAGGGGAGGAAATCTAGATGTGCAAGGTAGTTCAATGTGTTACTCTACTGACTTCATGCTGCCACATTCAGGAGCAACGGTAGAATCTACTGTCCTAGGTTACAATGTAAAGATGTGCCTAAAAGTGTGTCTTTATCACCACCTGCTGAAACCAGGTGGGGCACTGATTCTTATCTCTGTGGGAGATATCCTCTGCTAATGGGCCATCTGTTAAAAACCAGGTGGGACAATGTTCTTCATCTTTCCCATGACCCACCCTTCCTCCAGGAAGGTATCTTCCATTAATGGGCCATTGAATCCTACTGCATGACTGATAATAAAATTACATCATCCCATTGGGAGATGCTGCACCCAGGGGGAGGAGCCAAGCCTTTCCTACCTAGATAAAAACTGAGATTTGGAGCACCAAGGCAGTCCTTACTCACTGGTTTCTGGAGTACAAGAGCTATCAGACCTTTCCACAGGATCACTCCTTCAACAAGATCACTTCATCCAGACTGCTACCACCACCCTAAATAGCAGTGTGTCAGGCTGTATTCTGACTCTGTCAGTGGTTTTTCTTTTGTACTATTGCATGTATTTTATTTTTCTCTTTTTTTTTTTTTTTCCTATTAAAGTTGTATTTCTGACTTGGAGTCTCCCACTGGTTTTGCTTTCAAACCATTACATCTACCAAATTCAAGACAACTGTATTACACATATTAATAGCCTAGCCATTACCCACATACAGAAAGAACAAAAAGTTGGTTTGGAAAAGCTAAATTACAAATTAATGTATGATGAAGTTTAAATTTTTTAACTTTTACTTGATAAATACTTATTTAACTTGTACCCATCAATTTGCTTTTTTCAAGGCTAAGCTAGGAGACATTGTGTCAAATATTTTCTTCTCATTACCACCAAAATGCTTTACATCCCTGAGCCTCCACTTCCAACAGTGACAAACCAGCACTGTGCCAGAGAGGAGGAGGTGGTTCTGGTAAACAGTCCTTTTTTCTTCAACTTCTGGGGGGACAAGTGCTCAGATCACCCACTGCTTCTGGCCTTGTGAGTAGCTCAGTTCTCAACAGCTGAATCCTGCAACACCACAAGACCTGAGTGGAGAGAGCAGCCTCTTCTCAAACATCTTCAGTGGGTAACAAGCCACCTGACTAATGCAGCTGTGTTGTCCCTTTCTTGAACCTCCTATGTGAGCCTAGTGGGATGTTACTGATTTTTACAGCTTCACGTACATCCAGCAAAACATTTTGTCACATTCTAACCTGTAGGTTTGCTTGTATTCCCAATGGCACCATGGAGCATGCTTAGGGAAACTAAGCACATGCCTGGGAACACGTCACAAACTAATGGGCTACCTGGCTTGTGGGTGGGTAGGGATCATGACTGTGGTTTCTGGGACTCCATAATGCACAAGGAAGTGGAGATTTTTATCCTCTAAATTTCTCTACCTTATTACAGGTTAACACTAATAGCACAAAAACCAACAATAGAAACTGGATATGATTAATAAAATGATGATACACATATATCAAGCAATAAAACTGATGGTAAGCAATCAATAACATAGTATCAATCATTAATTAGTATGGCAGATAATATGAGCAGCCAATTGTGTAGTAGCAACAAAGGGGGTATATGATATTACAGGCTATTACAAACATAATTAGTGAATAGGTTACAATAGATTATTTCTATGAGTATACAATACTGGCCAGTATCAAGTGAATTAGGCAGATTTCAGAGGGGACCAAACCATCCCAAAGGAGAGACAAACTGAACCCAGAGGGCTACCCAACCATCCCAGAGGTGGTAGGACAATCCCCCAAAACTGTGCCCAAAGGGAATACAGTAAAATAATTATGCAAAATTCTCACTTTGGAGATGATCTGAGCCTGGAGTCAGCCAGACATCCCTGGTGAGCATCCAAGTGCTCACTGAAGCTTTCTGTGGGATTTAAGCTGTATAGGAAAGAAAAAGAAATGATGCATAAGAAGTACTCAGAGAGAATGGCTTCACTTTGGGTGAAAATGCCATTTAGATCATGGAGGCATAAGGGGGTGTGGGATTTCACCATTTCAGGCAGTGAATAGATGCTGTGAATTTCCATTTTTGCACATGTAGCAACCCATAGATGATGCTGTTTGCTGTTCCTTTAGAATAATTTTATTTTCCCAAACTGTTTCCAGTTTTTCAGACAATAAGTTGCTGTTACAGCTTATTATTTTGGGGTCTAGCATGTTTCTCTTTCCCAAGCCTAGTACCCTGTATCACAGTTCCAGGCTGGCAGGTTTGTCTCTGTCAGTATTTTTCAGCAGAACATTTTATTTTGCTCAGCAATTTTCATCCTGCCACTTTTATGGCTGTTCATATCAGGACATGCAAAGATTTGGGGGCGTTGCTGGAGCAGAGCCCTTCATCCCAGCAGGCAGCAGGGCTGAGTCTCAGGAAGCAACAGTGACATTTCTTTTTAATAACTGGATCTGCTGAAGTTCTCTTTTGTTATATTCACTCATTGGAGATATTTTCTCCATGTTGCTACTACTTCTCTTGATAAATACCTGCATTTCTATATAGCTGTTTTTCTTCCACAACAAATTCTCTGCCATCAATGTTCATTGTTTAATTAACATCACCAGAGACTAATAGGTGTCTCAGCTATGCCACAGCAAAGCAAGAAGCTTTAACATGAACCACAATAGCAATACTGGTATTTAATTATGATTGCAGCTGCTGGAAACAAAGATGAAAGTTACAGTTGAATAGTGATCTTCACATACATCACAGATACTTGATATGATAGAGGCTTTGATTTTCAAAGCTGTGCAAGTGCATAACTCCATGAATTAAGGGGAGGGTTCTTCTGTTTCTAGAGTTAGGAAAAATTATTTTTATTGCATTTACAATCTTTTTTTTTTTTTTTTTTTTTTTTTTTTTTTTTTTTTTCCTTTGAATGCTTCTAATCACAGCAAAAAGGAAGGGAGAGAAGAGTCAGGGTCAACTACAATTGTCCATCCCTGACAAATGTAGTGGCTTCAGTCTGAAAGAGGGAAGGTTTAGATCAGCTATAAGCAAGACATTCTTTGCTGTGATAGTGGTGAGGTACCAGGACAGATTGCCCAGAGAAGTTGTGCATGCCCCACCTCTGGAATTCTTCAAGGCCAGGTTGGACAGATGAGACTTTGAGCAACCTAGCTCTAGAGGAAGGTGTCCCTGCCTATGACTGGGGTGCTGGAACCAGATGCTCTTCTAGGTCCCTTGCAATCTAAACAATTCAGGGATTTTGTTTGTTTTAAGTGTTATTACAGATCTCCAGTGACACAGACTCTGAAGGTGTTTCCTGCTCTTGGTGACAAAATTAGAAATGTTTCTTCTAATGTATAAAATTAATCTTTCTAAAACTTAAGCTCATTATTTCTTGGGCCATTCCATGTGAGCATGGAAAACAAAAATCATTCTTATATCAAGTAGCAAGATTAATTTAACCTTAGTGACAACCTTGGAGAAAAATTAGTCCTTCCATTTTGACAATGAATCATGGAGGATTACACTTTTGCTTGTTCTTTTCTTCTAGTTCCATCCTCCTTAATACACCTGTAGGAACTTGGAAAAGGAGTGCCAAAAGTCTCTATTAAAGTCAGGACAAATGACATATTACTCCTTCCTGAACTGTAACAACAGTTGTCCTTTTGAAGAAGAAAATGTTGAAATTACATAATTTGCTCTTGACATATGGTTTGGCAAGTAACAAAATTTTTTTTCAGCACCCAAATACTTAGCGTTAGCTTTTCAATTGCTGTTAGTAAGGCCCATTATTCCCTATGTCCTCTCCAGTTCTTTTGTTCTTTTCCTATATGTTCTCCTGAGGTTGCTTCAGCCTGTCTTTAAATATTATTCTGAACAATTTATCAGCCATGCTGAAACATCAAACATATAAGAATTTTACCTTCCAAAACCTCCTTATCTCATCCTTCACCTGGTCTGAAATCTTATAATTTTTGGACTTATATTAATTATTACAGACCTGCTCATCGTTGAACATTTTAAGCAAAAGCAAAAGAAAGAAATGGGTGTTTTGGCCTTCTCCACACCAAGCTGTTCTGCAAGTGAAGCAGAGGCCTTCCTCTTGCCTGGTTCTTCTCTTACTAAGGCTGTTTAAAGCCAAATTTCTTGTTATTTTGACATCTTCTTTTATGCCTTAGTCTTTTGGATCTGTAATTGCTCAAGCTCATTCTTCTTTTCCTGTAACTATGAACATGACCTCTTTTTCATTTCTTTTTCCTCTTGAATTTGAGGGCAGTGATGAAATGACAGGGAGGCAAGCTGCCTCTGTGTTCTGGCTGATTGTTTCTGCATCTGTCTTTCCTATTAATCCTTTCTGAGTGACAGCCATTCTTCTTAGGTTAACCTTCCCTCTCATCAAATTCCCATGAAATTTTTGGGATGCACTATCTGAATTTAGTCAAATATACCTTTTTGAAGTCTGTTGTTTTGCTTTCCTAGTCTGCCTTTTTCTTCACCTCCTAATTGTGGATTCTCTTTCTTTTGTCCAATTTTTGCAAGCCAATTCTAATATCAGATTCTCTTTATTGGTTATTAAGTAATTTCCAGAATTAACTTCATGACAACAGAAATTAAAACAACAGAGATAAGAAATTCTGTGAGAGTTAGGTTCTAAAATACTCCTGAATGGCTGAATTAGAAACATGCATCCTTAATTAACTCAGCACACCTAGCAATACCACAGTCTGAAAGTCCCTGGGGAAAAGTTTGTAGTAAACTACTATAATTAGATAAAATTTATTTGATGAAGAGTAGTATCAAGGTTGCATTAATTAATTGGTGTCCTGATTTCTAAAGTGCAGAATAACATTTTTAAAAGTAGGTAACATCCCCTAACAAATTAGTGGTATTATAAAGGCTAAATTTCATTCACCAAGACATGAAAAGTTTTCAGGTTTATACTTCTTTTGCACGTTCTTAGGAAGACAATTTAAATTTAAATCCAGTTGTTTGCAGTAAATTTAAGTCCAGTTGTTTAACCCTCAAGACCTGTATTAGTACTTCACCATGAAGGAAGGGGGATTTCTGCAATGGTCTCCATTCTGCAATTCCATTTCTGGGCCCATGGGGATGTCCATGTGCCTCTCAGCCCCTGTCCTTCCTTGTCTGTGTCCCCCCAGACATTCCTCTGCCTGTCTTGTGGGCAGGCAAGGTCATGCTTGGATCCACATGAAGCCAAATGGAAGCTGCTGTTTTCCTTCAAAATGTTGTCAAATAGAAAATATTTCAAACACTCTGCAACAATCGCCAAGAACTGGGATAAAGGGTTTGTTCTTCTCTTTGTGGGAAAGGATTAAAACCACCATTGCTCACCTTCCAAAGGGTGTGTAACCAAGGGCAGGGGAGGCTCTGCTTCACCTGCTGAACTTGTTCCACAGTGTGGAAAAGTTAAATGCTGAGTGAGTCACAGAAAGTAAGCATGATTCCTGAGAGAGGCAGTTGGGCTGGAGGGTGATGCTCTTTCAGCCAAAGTTTGTGTTTGCATTTTACATGAAACAAATATTGCATATAATATTGATGCAATCCTTGTGGCCAGACCCAAACCAACTGTTCCAAGCTCCACTGTAAGAATCTAATTGCAACACTGTAAGTCACACTCTTGCTTTCCAGTGCAATTAAACTTTTTTCCATGTTAGTCAGGGCATTGCAAAAGCGGAAAACTGTGAGCAATCTGAAGATAAGGCACCTGAGTGCAAATTATGAGTCAGGACTCCCCAGGCAAAAGAGGGCATTGAACCCAATTTTCCTTAGCTCACATGAATGCTCTACAACAGAGTGATTTATAGAAAGAGTTTGTTCCTCCTGCCAGTCTGTGCTGATGAAGGGGAGTGAGCTCTGCACTTGCTGCTAAAGGAGGTGCCCCAGGTAAAGGCTCAGAGCTGTGAAATCTTCATGGAGGGAAGCACCACTTCATAGCACTGGCTCAGCCATCAATGACCTAGAGAGGGAGGAACTTTAGTAAAATGTCAGAGCTCAGCACTTCCAGCCACCCTGTTTACATAACTCCCTGTCAGTTTTGCTCCTGCTATGCTCAGATCCATGTATGTTTATACACAGGTCTCTCTCTCTGGGTTAGTGCTTTCAAGGTACATGTGTGTCACTCTCTTACTGCAGTTGTACTAGTGATAAATAGAAATATTACCTTTCTCTGATCACACTGCTTTCCTCACTAAAGATAATTCTAAATTACACATTAGGAAAATGATTGACTATAGTTAAGCACTCAGGAATAAATTGCCTGAGGAAATCTGTGAAAAGCTTTATCATAGGAGACTTTAACCAAGACATAAGACAAATATCTGCCAGTAAAGTTGTAGGTAGAGTTTATCCAGTGTCTGGGTGGGAGATAGAATGGCTGATCTGTGGAAGCTCTTTCCAGCCATAATTTTCTATGATTCAAACACCTCTGACTTGTAAAGATTGCTTCACACCATGTGTGTGTAAAAGCCTCTTGATCTTGATAACAGCACTATATCCAAACTTACTATGTCATTTGCAGCTTCACACTTTACAAAACTTTATTTAGTGTAAACGGCATCTAAAACCTTTCCAGCACAAGGAAGTTAGCCCTGTGTCCAGGCGGCAGTCAAGTTGCACTGGAAAAAATGAATATATCTGCTGAGTTCTCAACAGTCTGCTGAATTGTCAGTGTAGGTAGAGGAATGCAGGCAATAAATGTATACAGGGAAGAGACAACATGAGGGAAATCCTGGGGATGCTGTTAGCATTTCTCCCAGGTTGTTGATATAGCTAGGGCTCGATCTGCCTCAACCATCACCAAGTGATCACGTGTCAGGAGCACAGGCATGGAACCAGCAGAAGCTCCTGCTTTGCTTTCTGGTGACAAAAGGAAAATATTCTGGTCATGAAGAAAATGTTCCAGGTAGTGTTCGAAAACTTTTAACCAGCTGAGTTTAGACTGAGCATTCGCTATACTGTTCATAGAGTTTCAAAGCATCACCTTGTGTGTTTGCATGCTGCAACCCTCAAATCTCTCTGGTTAGGACCAAATCTCTCTGATTAGGGCCATTAATTCCTCATTTGGAAAGTTATTTCTTCAAATTCTGTTCGTTTTCCTCACAAAGAACCCGCCTCTCTTTCTACACATAAATGGGTCACTAATTGCTTTTCCTCCTACTTGCAAGTCTGTACACGGAAGATTTCTGGAGCTCTTTCTGCATAAATGTTGTTGTATTTCTGCCAGAAGGATGACTAAGAAAACAAAGCCAAAGACTGTAAGTATCCTCTGGTCTTATACCAGAATAAAAGTGTATTTTAAACTGGTTTCTGCAGAAGGACCAGCCACAGAGTCATACTGAAGTTTTTTTGCTAGTCGTTACTGAAAATTGTGCTTAGCACAGACAGCAATAAAGAAGCAGCAAGTTAAAAGAGACCATCTTACTATGTTTGTCAGGGGAGGTCAGAAAAAGGCAAGAAGAATGATCAGGCACTTAAAAGACTTGGACTGTGAAGGATGAAAGTTGTTAAACAGAAATGAGAAGACTGAGGTCATATTTAGTAATACCTGAAATATTCAGGCAGCTTCTGAAAAAAGTAAAATAATGAACATTCAGTGAAGACAGAACAAAAAAATCATAGATTTAAACTTCAGCAATAAAGATTAATTTTCATAAGAAAAAAATCTGGGAGAGAGTGGGAAATATCTACTTGCAAGTTGTCAAGAGCAAGTTATTCGGATATTCACCAGAAATGCAGTGTTAGTGCTGATCCTGGGGCCAAAGTCCTCTCATTTGCAGCCACATTGCCTGACTTCTATGATAACATACAATCAGATGCAGATTTGACAGGAGAAGTTAACTGGAGGAAAATCCAGATAAAAACTTTAGAAGATTGTTCTCCTTGGCTCCTTGGCTCCTTGGCTCCTTGGCTCCTTGGCTCCTTGGCTCCTTGGCTTCAGGAGGTTGGAAGTCCCTGGGACAATGTCTGCCTATAAAAATCAAACAAACATGGAAGCAGAAATCAAAACTTCTGCTTGTATGGTAAGTGTAAGTTGGAAGTAAGTTGGAACTTAGAAGAAACAGAATCTACTTTCATTCCTCTAGGGCTTGCTGCAGAGTTGGAAGATGTATAAATATTTATAGTACAAGTAATAGTAGGTTTCTCATCTGCAGTGGCACCAGGAGGGAATGGAGAGGTTCTTTAATCATCAGTGTGCACCATTACTACAGCAGTCAAGATTCCAACATCTGTTATGGCAACACCATCAGGACCCTAGCTATTAATTATGGAGTTAGTTAAACCTCTAACAAAATGGCAGAATTGAGGTCACATACAGAAAATCCCGATCTTGAACCGGCGTGTTGTAGCAAATCCACTGACTTGGGTTTTGTCCAGATGAAAGTGGAAAAAAAATGTTGTTAAGACATTCATAAAGGCAGCTAAAGGTGTCCCATTTGTTTCTGCAGCTTAGCTCATCAAGCTGTCAGATGTGAGCCACTGGGAAGAAAATGGAGCAGTTACACCACCTGGGCACTGAAGTTTATCCCTTGTTGCTGTTTGCACACTCAGCAAAAAGCCTGTAGTGGATTCAACTGGCTTGTTAAAACAAGACCTGCTGATTTCTGATCTCATGTTTTTTGGACATTCTCTCTCTACTCTTAGCAACATTTGCAGCAAAATGCAAACAGCCCAGCCCTGGCATTTTGTACTACAACCAAACTCTCTACCTGTTATGCAATGCTGGGAAAATATAAAGAGATGCTTCTGTAAAAAAAAAAAAAAAAAAAAAAAATTGTCCAGAGTCTGACCTGAAAAAAAATTTGAAACTGATTTTACAAGTGCTAATTTTTACAGCTGGACTGAGCTAAAGGGCTCACAGGTGCTTACTGGGCTACTGGAGAAATAGGACCCAAACTGCAAAGCAGAAACAGACACACACAGAGATAGAGGTGCACACCTGGGTGGGATGCTGGTTAACCCCAGCTAGCAGCCAAGACCCACACAGCCACTCACTCACACCAGGGATTGGGGACAGAGTCAAAAGGGTAAAAGGTAGAAAACTCCTGGTTTGGCATAAAGACAAAAAAAAAAAAAAAAAAGCCAAAAGCCATGCATACAGGCAAGGCAAAACAATTAATTAATTCACTGCTACCCATGGGCAGTAGGTGTCCAGCCATCTCCAAGGGAGCAGGGCCCCATCACACATAACAGTGACTTGGGAAGACAAATGACATCACTCCAAATATACTCCCACCTCTCCTTCTTCTTCCCTCCATTTTATGTACTGACCATGATGTCATATGATCTGGAACATCCCTTTGGTCACCTGTCCTGGCTGTGTCTCCTCCCAGCCTCCCAAGCACCTTCAACTCCCTCACCACTGTGGCAGTATGAAAAGCAGAAAAAAATCTTTGCTCTGTGCAGACCTCACTGAACAGTAACAAAAACATCTCTATATTATCAATGCTATGTCCTGCATCAATTCAAAATACAGCTCCATACCAGCCACTGTGAAGAAAGTTAGCATTATGCCAGGCAAAACCAGCACACAGGGTGGCCAAAGTGTGTCCCAGCAGGCTCCAGGGACCGACTCCAACTGCCTGGAACACATAGTGCCTTGTCTCAGGTCTCCTTCCTTTAGAAGTCAGCAGAGATGGCAGGAACAAAGAACAGAGGGGAAAGGAAGAGTCATAGGGGTGGCACCCATAAAAGCCAGAACACAGTCAGAGTCACTGAGCATGGTTGGAGGCAACTCAAAGTATGCAAGGAGTGGAAGAATCCCCACACAGCTCAGATTTACCTGATTTTTACCCAGGTCAGGGTTTAAAATCTCATTCATTCAGTTGAAGACCAATTATTTTCTTGGAGTCAGATAATTTCTTTCTCATCCAGAAAACAGCTAACGGGGAACCTTGGATGTCCATATCTGGCTGTCACAGTGTGACTTGGGTTTGCCAATTTTAATATATTTAATTTCTTTTAGAGATAGGATTTAGGAGTAGAGACAAAGCAGGCTCAAAACTTAAGTGGGTATAAGAAGAAATTTATTAATAACACAAAAAGAATTCAGAATAAGATTCCTAGACTATTCCCTCCTCCCTTCCCTTCATTCCACATTCCTTAGCAACATCATACAGAAAACACTTCAGTCAGTTATCCACCCAAATAATCAGTTCAGTTTACTTAAGAGAGAAAAGTCCCTTTTTGTTTAGTTATGGCTTAGGGGGTGTCTTCACCTTCACAATCTACACCCGCCCAGGAAATTTTGCAGATTATGACTCTCCTCTCAACTCCACAGTCCTTCCAGAGCTGTGCTATGGGTTATGTTACACACTTGGGGTACCACTTTTAAAGGCAGGCTGCTGAAAGACAAAATTCTCTTCATCTCCTTCTCTATCAAATGTCTCTGTTCATATTGCAGTCCCAAAACAGAGAGCTCCATTTCCCCAAGGCAAAAAGTCTTCTTCTCAAGCATCCAAACATCCCCAAGTATATTTCACAGTTTAAAGGAATTTTAGTGTAGTCACAATCCCCTTAGAGCCCCCAAAAAAAGGTTTTCAGCTACTCATCAGTTGCATCTTTTCAATCTCTTCCCATCAGGAACTTTATCTTCATTCCCCTGACTTCTGTGGACTCCATACTTCTCATCCAGGGGAGCTCAGGAGATCGAGAATCTTATCCAGGCATGAAAAGAATTAAAATTGTATCCAGATCGTGAAGAAGCCACGTGGGCAGCTGGAGGCCTCTTCTCTCAGAATAGGGTGGGGGGAGGGGGGAAGGGAGAGCCTTTGGTGGCTCCCTGACCCCCCGCTCGGCCACAGCACGTGGAGGGTCAAGCCCAGGCCCCCCACCACCGAGCCCGGAGCCGGACCGGGGGGCCAGTGCCCCAGCCAGAGGCCACCGCGCCTCCCCGGGAGCCGGAAGCCGAAAGAGCAAGTTAGCTTAATCCCATGTGATTTGTGAAAGCGAAATAACTTTCAATTGGTTTCCCGAGCTGTCCATCACCAAACCAGCTCTCTGATTGGTCCCAGCAGCTCACAGAGGAAGCCCCCAGAGACAGGACAGCCCCTCCTACTCCCGGCCGCGTGGTGCCTCTCCCCAGCACGTGAAACCAACGCACTGGCATGGTTTGAAATGGGAAATCCAGGCTAAATTATTTTCTACCCCTAATTTGGCACTTCAAATTTTAAGACTGATTACCTAGTTGAAAAGCTGTAGGACATTGTGGAAGCCAGCTATCTCAGCCCAACTTTGTGATGCTGTTCTGCTGTGTATGAACTGCATTTTGAAGTGAAAAAGGAGAGCTAAGAATTGCTGGTAAAGTTATTTGGATGTCTGCTATTTTTAGGAAAATGTTTATTCCTAAAATTGCTGCTAGAATCTGTTGCTCCTAGCTACAAAGTGTTTAATTACAAGTGGGTGATACTGAGTGTGATGGATGCTCAGTAGTAGTATGTAAGATGAAGGGAGAGATTCAGGTTTATAAGAGTCCCCTGAGTTTAGATGTTTCTATTTTCAGTGCTCTTAAAATGGACCAACATCAGTAATTTCCAAAGGAAATCATACCCAATTTCCCTTTTATGTGTATCTACTCTGCTTGGATCAGGCAGCCCTCACTCAGTATGATGAGTGTTATCCACGCTGTTCTCAGAGGCCTTTCCCTGTTCAGGTATTTTATAATTCATCCACAGTGAACCAGACCCTTTCTTTGGTTTTTCTCCTGATTTCTGATTACCAGACAATAATATATTTGACAATAGTAAACATCTTGATTTTCAAGATAAAGTAAACCCCTTTTTTCTGCCTAAACCTTCAGTCTGACAGCATCATTTGGCTTCATAAAAATTTGCTGCCTTCTTTTTTGTGGCTGGAGCTACGCTAACTATATTGCTAACCATACTAAACTTACCCCAAGCTGAAGAATGTTTCATAAATTCTGTGCTTTCTTTCTTGGTTAAGAGGACTTTTGTCTTCTCAAAACTCAGTCAGAAGCCAAAAAATTTCACTTACAACTCCTGTCTGAAGAATGTATTTTCACTCCCCTAGATGCAGAGAAATTTAGAATCCTCTGAAGGCACCGAAGTAAATAGAACAAAACCAAACTATATGATGAAAATTGAGTTTATTTTAAGGTAATTTCATTGTAGGGGATGGTGAGAGAAGCAGAGAGGCAAGGGACTGGTTTGGGGTTTAATTTTTTTCTCTTTGCTGTGTGCTCTGTCACGGTTTGTCTCCAAAATGCAAAAATGTTTCCCCTTACTGGACAAAATTAAAAAGCTGTAGGTTGGGCCCTGTAATTTTATTTCTCATGTAGTAACAAACAAAAGGCAAAGTTTAAAGAGCCTGGGAATTGTTTTCCAAATAACCAACCCAGCTATCTGTTATACATGCACAATGTATGAAGGTAAGAAACCCTTTTGAATCTATCATTATGATGAAATCAGAAAAGTATTGCTCCATCACCAGTAACTCTAAGGTTCCTTGGATAATGGGTCCATAACATTGCAGGTCCTGTGGGTATAGCTTATCTGCTCTGCTTGCCATCTTCTCATTACCAGCTCACTGATCTGCCTCTGGATGTGAGCCCTGTCCTTGGGAGAGCTCGTTCTGCACAGAGGCTGAGCACAGAGCACAGAGGCAGCACAGAGCACAGTGATGGGTGAAGGGAGAGATGCCATGCACAGCTCCACTGTGAGTGCCACCTGGAGAGCCAGGAGGGGACAAAGTCCAGGATCATGACTGCCATGCCCATAATGCAGGTGGGCAGTGCTTCTGTTGGGCACCATGGCTGTTCAGGATGACCACACTGCCCATGGCTGAAGCCTGTCCAGGTCTGGGAGCTGATCCCTAATTTCCTTGGATGAGCCGTGTCAAGCCCTAACGCCTGGTGGGAAGCCCTTCACCAGGACTGAGCAATCCAGCTCACCAGGACCTTGCTACAGCTTGCAGAGCTCATGGACACACTGGGAAAAACTGCAAGTTTTGGAGCTGCTGTTAGAGCTTGTGTGATGTTGAGCAGAGGGCCTTTTGCCTCATGATGTACCTGCAGTTCTGTGTACACAAAAGACTGAAAAGACAACTTTGGGAGAGCTGGTGGGCTCAGAAGGTACCCACTTTTTCTTTATACATATCAGGTTTTCTGTAAACACTTTATTATCCTTACAAACCCCCCCACTCTCTTACATGTCTTGGGTTTGGATCAACAGAAATTTAGAGGAGTCCTTTGATGGTACAAGCCAGAGGAGACTAGGTCACATGTGATACCAGCAAAGACAGTGAGTCATGCCTTCAACACCAGCCTCTGACTAGCCACACTATATAGAAATAAATATATATGTAAGGAAACTCAGTGTAGTCAGTCCCCAGTAATAAAAAACCCCAACAGATAATGGTGATGTCATGTGGCTAATTTTAAATACATGTATTTGAAATTGATAAATTAGATGCTATTTCTTTTCAGGTGTACATCTTTAGTGGGGTTTTGGTTTGGACTTTTTTGTAGTCAGCAAAGCTATAAACTAAGATTTTAAATGAAAGCCTCTGTCTCCCATGGGACTTGAAGGAAGCTATGAATAAGAAATGCAAGTAAAACCATCAGCTGGAAACACTGATAGCAGAGTAGAAATATTCTGTGCAGATAGTGTGGAGAATAATAACTCCAAAACTGAAGGAATTATAAAATGGCCACATTTCTTAGGAAAAATTAGTCTAAAGAAAGCTACAAAAAATGTCAGGCCTATTATAGTGCTTTGGTTTTAGATGCTTTTCAAAACAACTTGATAATATCATAGAATAACTCATATTGAGGAAAATAAGGTGAGTGGCAGAAAACATCAACATCTCTGTCTTAACAGAATTTCACATCTCCTTCTGTGAAGGCAAGAAATGGTCTGTTGTTGTACACAGCATAATATATCCTGTTTGAAAGGAGATAAATGGAAAGGTACTTCTTTTCAACTTTATTTTTTTTTTTTTTTTTTTTTTTTAATTCACAGCTGATCAGTCTTAGATGTGACAAGGCTTCCAGAACACAGTTCTGCTCACCTAAGGTGAAGCCACACAGCTACAGACTCTTTTCATCATCAGTTCCTGTCAAGGCTTTGGCACAGCTTGGACTACTTTTCTTAGCAAAGCACCTGCTACATTTAAAAGCAAACAAACAAATAAAATTTAATTTCTCTGGAAAGAATGTGCTGTGGCAGCAATCTGCAGCCTTGCTGGTACATCTGAGACTTTTATCAGCCAGCCCTGCCTGCACATCTAAGGCTCCCATCAGGTACTGGAGGGTGGGTGTATTTTTCCAGATGTGTTTCCAAGGGCAAACTGCACATGTCTTGTGAAGATGTGGGAAGAGTATTTGGGCTGTTATGCCCTAATGGTGATAAAACCACTGTTTAAAGAGTCTCTTCTTTAATAACAAGTTTTCACCACATCACAAAGATTTATCCAGCATTGGGTTTTGAACATCATTCAATGCTCTTTATACACAAAGTCTATGACTCAGTTAAAGCTTAATTTTAAAACTTTAAACTCAGAGTTCTCTTCAATTTCCTCCATAGGTTTCTACATGATTGTCTGGGGTAGTGTGTTGGGGAGGAGAGCCTTATGGCAAACAACAGCAGGTTGTCAAAATCCTTTTAAACCTATTGAGCAGAAGTAAGCTAAATCTTAGTGGCTTTCATATTTGTGAGATACCTTCATTTTTCTGAGTCTCAGTTCATTGAGAAGATCAGTATTTTAATCCTGCTCTACCTGGTACTGCTTTCCTCTCTTAAGTAATTGTTTAGAAAAGGATTTAGTGAAAAGAAGATTAGGGAAATGGTAAGGGCATGGAGAGCTGGTCACCAGAAATAACACACTGGTAGCTTGAATAATTGGTCAGCATTAGCTGCAGTGGGATGTGTCTCATTGGGATTAAGCTTCCATGCACCTGAGTTTCACAGGTCCTTTCACAGAGAGTCATGAAGCAACAGACTTTCAGGAGGAAATATTAATCTTAGGAGCTGTAATTGCTTACATCACTTTCTTCTTTTGAGCACAAGCCCTCTGTAGGTGTCCTCTTATTGCACAGAGCACTGAGCAGAGGGCCACCCATCCTCACTCTCCCCAGGCATGGGTCTAACAAAGCTTCCTGAATCTCCAGGGTGGTGGGTGAGCTATGTTCACCCATCATATCATGCCAAATTTTACACAACAACAGGTTTGGACTGTCTGAAAACTCTTCAAGGTGATTCCCAAGCAAACAGTAGTTTTTAGCTGTGCTGTGTGATTATAAATTACTCTGGAACCTGAATGTAAATGCACAGGGGTAAAAGGTAATGTGATAAATACATTCAGAAGTAAGAAACTGCTTTGAGAAAACCTTTGCTTCAAAACCAAGCTTAGTTTTTCCAACAGTTACATCTATTTCAGATCTGAAGAAAAGTCTTATGAAAGTTGAACTAGACTCATCTTTGTCCTCAGCAATTTTAATTGGTTTATATTAACAGATAATAAAGATATTAAGGATAGTACATCCATATGGAAATAAGCCACTCCAAACACAAGAAGGTTTTTGCCACATTCTAAAATAATTATTTTATTATTATTTAATTTCTTTAATTTCCTTCAGCAGACATTAAGTATGAATTAATTTTAAAATGCTATGTGCCAAATGGCATACATTAAGAGAAATAATTAGAACCCAAATCATGATGTAAAAGGTCACAGAATGAGCTGCTGCTTCTAACACCAAGGAAGGACCTAAGCAATTGGAAGCAAAAATGAGAATTTCAGAACATCTCTCTACCCAGCAAATTTGTTTTTCCTTCAGTTCCTCTATTGGGATCTTACTCAGAAGTTAAATTATTCACCTTCTCAGTGGCTATTTTAGAAAAGGCAACACTAACAAGCACCATGGTACAAAATGTGTGGTATGGCCAGAGAGCCTGATGGGACCTGGTGATTTCCCAGCTCCAGCCCTTGTATGCCATAATGGAGAAGCAGGATCAAAACCTCATAGAACCAGCAGAAGGCTAGGGCAGTTGTTTAGTTAATATTTAAACATACATACAGCTTTCAGCCCTTGACAACAGCATCTCCATCAATTACACAGAGAAGTCCTTGAATACTGCCTGGATAACTCCCAACTCATGTTGGGCAGGTTTTCCCTCAACCACTCAGACTATTTGAGCAAAGCTGTTAATAATTGTCTTATTTGCTCTCCTGTTTGCTGCCAACATACAGAAGTGAATTCAGTATTTCTCTACTCATAGCAGATCCCTGGATCTCCTCACCTCCTTTTCAATGGCAATTGCTCCTTCCCAGTGCCCCCAGACATTTCACCCTTGCTTTGTCTTTCAAAGGTTCCAGAAAAAGTCTTTTATCAATAAAGTTCTCAAACCCACAAATTCTTGTCCTTTGAAGTCTCATTTGTTCCTCTGCTCTTTTCTTCAGCCTCGCTGTACACTAGCCTTAAGCCATCATCTGCCACATCTTAAACCCAGATTTCCTAAGTAGCTCCATGTCTCCCTCTGATATTTCCCCACTCCCTCCCTCTGATATTTTCAGCCTATGGCTGATGCTCAGCCAAGGACCAGAGCACTGAACATCCTTTGCCTCTGGGAAGCCATACCAGCATCATCAGCCATCCTGCAGAACTGCCAACTCCCCTATCTAGACTTGCCCTCTTATGCCTTTGAGAATGGAGCAGAGGAGTGGGAAGCAGATGAAGATTGTTAATGGGAATTCAGACTCAGCTGAATTGTTAATGGGAAAAGTGAAATACTGTGGGTTGAACACTGAAATATGAAAGTGAAGGGCTTGTGGGTTGGCTTCAGAGACACATTTTCACATCAGTTCTGCCTAAGTAACATGTGTCATCATTCACAAGAAAATTCTGGGGGTTTATGTGGCACATGGATAGGATCACTTAGGGACAGAGTGCAAATGAGTCTTTTTTGCATCATGATACTGAAACAGTTGTTTCTTTTTGTCCTTCACCATATCCAGAAAGGTCATTGATCAGCTTTTGGGAACTTGAGATCAACCTTCTACAAAAAAAAAAAAAAAAAAAAAAAAAAGTAATATATGAAATAACTTAATAAGACTTATTTTATGTATATTTTTATATGTACATACACACACATGTATACATATATAAGTATAGAATATATGTGAATGTATATATGATATTATCTTTTTAAAAACTCTTATTGACAACATTTAAAAGTAGAAATAAGAGAAATAGGGATAGGAGAGTAAGAATGAAATAACTTACTATTTATTTGCAAGAATAAGGTGACAAAAACTATGAACCATGGAATATCTTGTAGGCAAAGAAAGAATAATAGACTCAGCAGAGGCTGGAAATGAAACTGCAGGGAGTAAACCTGTTTATTAGTTTACTGTTTTGTGAGGTTTAAAGGGCTGCGTAATCTGCTTCACTTGGAAGAGAATGTCAGCTCTCTGCTGTTACATCCACTTACTAATAACCCAAATGTCAGTCTTCTGACACAACCAGTTTTGGTAAAAATTTGTATGTTTATCACAGAAATAGTCTTAAAAGATAAGCTAAGTTTTAATATCTTAAGGATAATTTTTTTATTTTCCATAAGAAAAAAAGGGAAATATTTTTGATGGGAAACATCAAAACCTTTATCAAAAAAATGAAATTTTGCATCTAGAAGGCAAGGAAATGGTGTTTTAATGAAAATCTTTTAAATAACAAGAACACTTTAAAAAGAGACAACATTTGAAGGACATAGAAGATAAGAGCAGAGACACTTGTTCTTCATTTGCTAGAAATAAGTAAATTATTCAGGGAGAGGGTGGGGGAGTGTTGAGTAACTAATCTCAGATATCTTTTCTACCTTGAGATATGTTTGTTCAATAATAATTTTCCAAATCTATCTGGTTCTGGAAAGTGTTTCCTGAACACCAAGATACCCCAGTTTAAGAACACAACTGGTTTTCATTCTTGAAAAATTTTGCTCTCCTCGAGGTGTAGCAGAATATCTCTAGGGGATTGCAGGCAAGATTTTCCTGTGGTGGTCCTTCATTCAGACTTGTCTTTGTAAGGCATGAAGTTTGAAGATATTATTTTGTCTCAGTTTTTATGAACTGTAAAATCAGGGATATTTGCAGGAGAAAAATACTTGCAAAACTATTCTCTATAAAATATCTTTATCCAGCACTGAGCAAGCCAGAGAGATAGGATTCAAAACATGCTAGCAATGCTCAGGAGAAAACCTCATCAAACAACAGACATAATGGCACTTGCCATAGCAGGAGTTATACATTATATATTTTATTTTTTCCCATCTCCTACTTTTGAGAAACTCATGCTGGAAATAAATAAAAGGTAGATGTGATAGACCAGGCTCTGGAGTAGGCTCCTAGCAGCTTTCCACAGAGCACACAGAGCTATAAATGTTGCAAGTACTTTTCATGAGATTGATCAGTTGGAGTTGTTTCAGCTTGCTCAGTCTAATTAGCATCTCTGGGAAATCCTGATTTTTTTCCTTCAGGCTTGTGGTTCTTCAATTGGCTTGGGAGAGATTTTGATTGTGCAGATGCGTGGTCAGGTCGATGCAGCTGTTTGCACAAGGTGGTGCTGACTGGCAGGGACATCTCTGCAGGTGTGAACAGCCTCCAGTCTGAAGCAGAGCTGCCCCAGGCTCCTTGTCAGGGAACACTCACGTCTGAGTCCAGAGCATGTGGTGCATGTGATGACTGTGGCTGTTTTCAGCTTTGGACCACCAGGCACCTCAGATGCAGGCTCAGGATAAAGTCTCCTGTTTCTTTTAACATCAGGCAACCTGGCAGTAACTTTGCTGGTATCAACCCCCAGAATGAGCAGGATGCTGCATTTTGCTTTCTCAACACTTTATGGGTTCTACAGCTGCGGTCCTGTTTTTTTCTGAGCAACAAATCTCTGTGAGACTCTGGCTTCTCTGACTCCAGATCCCAGAATAAGCTGAGTTAGAAGGGCCCCACCAGGATCAAGCCCAAATCCTGGCCCTGCACAGGAGACCTTCAGAGTCACACCATGTGCCTGAGAGCATCATATAAATGTGTCTTGAGCTCCGTCAGTCATGGTGCTGTGACCACTTCCCTATTCCAGTGCCCAAACACCTGCTGGCTGGAAAACCTTATCCTGATGTGCAACCTAAACCTCTGACATACCTTCAGGCTGCTGTGTCCTGTCACTGGTCAGCCCAGAGAAGAGATCAGTGCCTGCCCCTCCTCTTCCCCTCACAAGGAGGTTACAGATTACAATGAGGTCTCTCCTCAGTCTCCTCCAGGCTGAACAGACCAAGTCACCTCAGCCCCTCCTCATTCAGCTTCCCCTCAAGGCCCTTCACCATCCTCATGGCCCCCCTTTGGACATTCTCCAATAGTTTAATATCTTTTTTATATTGATGAGCCCAGAACTGCCCCCAGCACTGGAGGTGAGACTGTCCCAGCTCAGAGCAGAGCAGGACAATCCCCTGCCTTGCCTGGCTGGAGATGCTGTGCCTCATGCACCCCAGGACAGGGTTGGCCCTCCTGGGTTTTGTGATCCTTTCTCATTTCAGTATGGAATGGGATGGGTTGCTTATAAGCTGCAGGTGAATATTGTACAGCAGTAAAATGTTGGCAGATTCATTTTTCATGTAAGCAGCATCTCAGATAATAAGATTCAGCCAGTTGGAATATCATGTGATCTTCATTCTTCAGTTCTCTCTGGGCTCTGGAAAAATTAGAGAAATTTGTCAGTCTGCCTCTCTTCCTAGTTTGTTTTCAGGCCTAATCCTCATTGGATGTTTAAGTTTTCTATTTCAGCTTGTCAACTTTGGCAGTAAATGAAGCTGATGGGCAGAATTCTTACAGCTCTAAGTGTTATTATGCAGATGCTTTTCTTTATGGAGTTAGTACATGTGCTGAAAGCATTCATCCTTATTTGTGTTCAGTTCCCTATTTAGCGGGGGTTTTTAGCACTATTTTATTTCACTAGGAAAGCTAAAAAGAAAAATGCACTATTGCTCTTTAAAATATTTCATATTATGAAGATGATTTAGTGTATGCCTTTACCCTCCTGAAGTGCATTCTGATCACACCTGCAGGGTCAGGGTCACATTCAACACATATACAGAATATCCTGCAAAGCACTTCTGCTGCAGCTGTAAAGGACAGCAGTGCAAGTGCAGTGTTGGAAAATGTCTTTCCTGCTTAGGAAATAAGAGTCACTGTCTTTAATAAATGACAAATCACATCCTATCCCCAGCAGGAAATTAAATATTTCAGATGCTAAGAGCTCTTCAAGATCACAAGCTGTGAAATATTTGCATTTCTCATCAGTGCCACTTTTCTATTTACAAAACATTCAATTCCACAGGATTTTTCTATTTCTTCTGGCAGAGATCACACAATTTGATTTTTTGTCTTACTTTTATTTTATTTTTTGAATGGTTTTATCCTCAAGGAAACCAGTCAGACTAGCCAAACACAGCATGATAATCAGTCCTGAAAGGCATATGATCACCATCAAAACAAAAATGCCTTTAAAGCAGCACAATCTTCTTCACACTGGGTAAGGAGTTCAAACAAACTACACCATGTGACTGTAAAACTGAAGTAAAAATGAAACATTTCCACTGAATTGCCCATTTTTCCAAAAAAGTGAGAAAATACATGCAGCTTATCAGCAAGAACATTTGTAAAAGCCAAATGCTGTTGGAAAAGAATACTGAAATGGAAATAGGTATTCCATACCAAGGAGCAGACATGACCAAGGATTTTAATGAAACCATAAGGGGTATGTTTTCTGCATTAGATTCACAGAAGTTAAGGTATTCCTCTGGCCACACTTCTGTATTTCCTAAATCATTGAACTTCACGCAGTAGTGACTGCAAGTGGAATAGAGAATTTGAGTTTGATTTAAAAAAACCTTCTGGAGACTGATGATGATGATGATGATGATGATGATGATGATGATGATGATGATGATGATGAAAATAACTGGTACTGACTTGTAAACAAAATACAGAGAAAATCTGCCAGGCTTTAATAATCTTGGTTGCTTAGGGAGTGTACCTAAATTCTATTTTTAATTTGTCCAGTTTCTGCTCAGAAACACAGGCTGTTGTTACACCTTGGAGTGAGGAGCAATACCAACACAACAGTAACCTTTTGCTGTATTTTGAATGAAGGCAAGATAACTGTACTGCATTCAGCTTCCTTCTCAGTCTTTGTTTCCATAAGCAGCTCAAGCCATGTATGCTTTTTCTATCCCTCAGAAAATGTGTGCAGCTCATTCTGCGTCCTGATGTCTTTACACTAACAAAAGTATTGTACTCTCCTTAACACCCTCAATAATCATATTAGCCCTGTTTGGTGTTAATACTTGGTGGTCTGGTCAAAATCCTTTACAAATGTACCATTTTCCAGTGTTCCATTTTTTATGCATACTGCAGCACATTTCGTTTGTTACCAAGCTCATGCTGCACCACCAACCCTTCATCTGTCATAATTTATCATTCTGCCAGTATTTGTGTTATCCAGAAGAGTTATTGGCAAGGATTTTATTTCTATTTCTGTTTTTAATAAAGCTGTTGGATTGAGCCAGTACTGACTGCTGCCCAGCAGTTTTACACTAAGCCAGTTGAGTGACTGATCTGCAGCATATGGGCATTTCTAAGTGTCAGATAATCGCCTCTTGATTCTGCAAGACCAAAATCTGTGCAGGAAGGAGGTTTAATTTTAAGATTCATGTGCCCTCTGCAGCCAATGGAAAGATAAATTTTCTTCCACAAGCATCCTGCTGTAAAATATACCCCATTAGTGTGTGGCCTGGACCTGACTGTCTCACTTCACCTTGTCTGTAGCTGGAGCTTAGTGGACTAACTTGGCTAAATTGACTAATTTACTGTGAAATGGCTGAAATTAAGTGATATGAACCCAAACCTCTGTAATTCAGTAGAACAGAAGCACCATCCTAGGAAGTAAACTGTAAATACCACTGTAATCTCAAGCCCCACTGTAGCATGAGCAGGAGGCTTGTGATTACCTTTGCATTTCCTCACAGCAATGTGTCTGTAGAGATCAGGCCACCTAAACAGGTCCAGAAATAGAACAACACAAAGTACATAATCAAGAGACAGAACACAGAGGAGCAGAAGCCTTTTTTCAGCCTCCAGTCCAGTGAGAAAGTGGCTCTGCATGTGCCTTGTTGGCATGATCCATCTTGTCTGCATAGCTGGGTCACACACCAGGAACAAGATCCACTGAAGGGCAAGTTTGAGGTAAATTAACATGATGGAGCAAATGAAAATTTGATGCACATTATGACCAACAGGTCCTGATTTATAACCAAGTCTAAAAAAACTGAAATACTGTTTTCTGGACCTGTGGTATATCCTTCCCTCTTGGGTGAAGAAAATTCAAAAGAAGCTGCAGGCATATCAATCACATCAAGGTCTGAAGTAGGAGGAGAGTACTTGAGTTTCTTGGAATTGATACTTCTTAGACACTGCCTGGAATTCTAGAAAAGTCAGGGAGGTTCTGTGACTACTTTCTCCCTCTTTGAGTGCCTCTACAGCTGACAGGGTGGCTGAGGGCTAAGGTGCTTTCCTGTTCAGTCATTAGACATTGTTTCTTAAATACTGCAGCACTTGCCCAAAACTGTGGAAATTATGTGCCATATTAAAACTTCTACTTCCACTAAAGGGAGTCACAGCATATTTGCTATCAATTTGAAGGGTATTTTTAACTCATCAGAAGATAATGATCAACTTTTGTTAAGAAACAAAAAATGAGGCAGAGCAGTGTTAAAATCAACATTATTTTATTAGGAATAATACTTGTTTCCCAAAAGTACATAAAACTCTTGCAATCAGGATTGTCAGTCTTTGCAATATAGTTACTATTCATTGTTGACTTAAATGTTACATTGCTGAGATTTTTTTCATCTGCTGTACTTTATTAGCTCCCTGATGGTTATAGGGATACAAAGCAGCAGTTACTCAGGACCAAGATATCATCTCAATATTAGAATTACAAAGAGAAGACATTGAAAGTCAAGGGAAGGAATTATGGCTTTATACACAGAAGATTGAATGCTGACCAATGTTTCAAAGCATGACTGGAAAATTACTCTTAGTGGTCATGTAGATTCTCATTCAAGAGAAAAACACTAATTACTAGGAACAGGGACAGCCATAATTTTATAATCCTCAACTGCTCTAGTTCCATTAATGGTGAAAACCTTGAGTGTATCCAACTCTCATGATTCTTGTCCTTATGTAGAATGCATCTCATCTGAGGTTTTGAAGTGAAGTTACAGAGCTTCACATAGGAGCACTCTTGCTTATTTTTACAATATATTAACACAATTGACAAAGTATTCTTCTAGCATAGGCAATGACCTAAAAATGAGAGCATTTGTACCCTGTAAGGCACCATTGGACCTCTGTTGTGTATAAAGAAGAATCCAAGGTGACTTGCTTTGTTATAGATACCCATTTTCATTAGACATCAATTTATCCAGGACACTCCCATCCAGGATATCAGCCAAATCACAGCAATCATAGAATATGAAATTATTAAGCTTTTCTTTAGCAACATTTAGGGTTAAATCCTCTATTTGACATAGGCTGGGGCCACAAGGACATAGTCCAAGTACAGATTGTTCTTTTGGTGGCCACAGAACAGCTGGTGAATTGCCTGTACTTCAGCTCAGCAAAAGACAATCTTATGACTGAATTAATGTTATCTGCCTTTAATTATCACAACTGAAGCTGAAGATCCAAGGCAACAACTCCTTCTGGTTTGCAGGTACATGCTACTACTCTGATACAGTGACATTTATTTCAGTGTTTTGAGGAATGGATTACTTTAAAAGT
Organism: Oenanthe melanoleuca; assembly: GCF_029582105.1. Classification (NCBI taxonomy): domain Eukaryota; kingdom Metazoa; phylum Chordata; class Aves; order Passeriformes; family Muscicapidae; genus Oenanthe; species Oenanthe melanoleuca. Next base: position 28,152,870 of record NC_079335.1, read on the forward strand.
CCAGATATTCTTGGGGATTGATCTTGGAACTTAATCTGATCATGAGACTCTTTTATATATGCTGGTTTATTGCAGCAATAACACAGCATAGAGTTTCCAGTAAGAATGTCAGATACAAGCAAGTAGCTCATCTTTTCCAGATGCCAGAAGCTAAACATTGCTTTGAAATAAATCCCTGGATAATCCCCAAAATTCATTTCATTATGACATGTAAGGAATAAGAACCTTCTTCTTTGTGCTGTAGAAATAGTTTTTCAGGGAAGGGAAAAAGGTGTGGGTGATTTGCTTGGTCCTTATAGCTGGAAACACCTTCTACCATGTACTTGTTTCATTCTTTGGTGAGGTGAACAAATATGTGACTTTTCTTTTACTTGTGTGATTTTCAGTTTTTTTTCTCAGAAAGGAAGTTGCTGCTTCCTTACCTAGAGTCAGGAAAAGGAATCAAGTTATTTGATTTTAAAGGAAATGTTTTTTCAAATTTGTAAAAGGCCAAATTTTACCCTTAATTTTGTTAAGAAGAAAAAAAAAAGAGAACATTGAGGAGCATTGCCTTGCCTTTATCCACCTTCATATATTCACCCAATTAGATTCCTCATTTGATAGGCATGTGAGGGGAGAAAAAAGTCATCAATACTTGAAAGAGAGATGTGAATATCTGGGCCTCAGAAGAAGCAGAAAAGACAAAGGCTCCAAAATGCAAAGGCTTGAGTTTGGAGACTGGAAATTGTAAGCAAATTTAAAAATACAACTTTATAGCATGAAAAGTTACTAATATACACAGAGAGGAATAAATAACACAATTATCTTCTGTTTTGCCTTTGCCTTTTCACAAGTTTGACTGAGAAACAATTAACTCAGTTTTTATCAATCTCATTGATGTAGCTCTCTGGAGCCAGTGCCTGCCTTTCCATTCATCTTGATGCCATTAGCAAGCCCTAATTTAGGAGAGAGAGGCACTCTGCTCTCTGAGCACTCTGGCTCTTGTTCACACTGTAAACTAGGTCATCCATGATCACAGACAGACACATCTCACGCTCAACTGCTTTTTTTTTTTTTTTTTTTTTTTTTTTCTCCCCCAAAGAGAAAGGTTTTATCTGCCAGCTTTGTGTAATAGAGGAAAAAAAAGGAGAAGATAGAGAATCTTGTGTACTTTCTGCTTTCCAAAGAGGGTAATTCTAATAGTCTAGCATGGCAGGAAGCAGAAATTAGGTTTTGCAGTGTGAGGGACGTGCTTTCTGCAGAAATTGTGTTAGGTGTTAATTTAGCCCAGGTTGCCCAAACACAGACCACTCTCTTGCCTAAAAACAGATTGAAAATTTGGCCATCCAGTAGCAGAGATTTGAGTCATTGTGACTTTGAATAGCACTAATCCAAACAATACAAAGAGATTTATTCCAATCTTCAGAATTAATGTTTTATATCAATGGGCAACGTAACTTTCCTTGTTCAAATGTGTTCCTTTGAACAATACAATCAAATTTGAAGGTAAAAGGAAAGGTGAGGCAGGAGGCAGATAATCTTGCTCCTGAAATGCACTAGAGAGAAGTTTGAGATTGAAGTATTCTGGTTGCACTGACTGTCCCAGAATGAATAGGAAAGTTGCCACTTCAGCATGAAGACTAAATTACATGGTTGGTAACAGCTCGTGGTGGTTGTTGCACAAGAACACTCAGTAAGGTGTTTCTACAGATTATTTCAGTCATTCAAGCAATATTCAATTTTGGGACTTCAGCAGGCTGACATCACTGCAAACTCAAGTAACTAAAAGTCTCTTCTTACATATTAAGCAAACTTTCAACCTGGAATTGCCCTGGTGTGTGAGCTTGTAGACCTGAATTTCTTCTATCTCCAATATAACATTAAATGATTCTTTTAGAATTAAACTGGTTTTTTTAGTATGCAATGTAAATAATCTGGTATTTATCTTCATAATGGAAATATACAAGTAGGATCATAGCATCACAGAATCTTTAAGGCTGGAGAAGACAAGTAAGATCCTCAAGACCAAGTATTAACTCAGTACCACCATGTTCACAACTAAACCATATCCCCAAGTGCCACATCCCCATTCTTTCTTGAACACATAAGTAGAAACTAATCAGGATGATGTTAAATACATAACTTTCAAATAATGTTCTGCTAACCTAAAGTACAGATATATTTAACACACTGTTTTTTTTCATATACACCAGAAAGTGAGGGAATCTTACAAATTTCAATTTAAGTAAATGTGAATACAAAAGCCACCTCTTCTGATTTATTAAGGTTGATAGTGAATGTAGAAATTCTACTCTAAACTTCACACTTACCCAACTGTATACAGAAGATACATGTCCCCTCTGTATGAGACTTACAGCCTCATCCCAATAACTTTGAAACAGAAGGGTCAGCTGTGTCCTGGGGGTCATTTGGCACAGCATGGATGAAGGGAGGGGATTGTCCCACTCTGTTCTGCCCTGGGGCAGCCTCACCTTAAGTGCTGAAAGCAGTTTGGGGCACCACACTATAAGAAAAACCATTATGGTGTTAGAGAGCATCCAAAGGAGAACAACAAAAATGGTGAAGGGTCTGGAGGGGAAGCCAAATGAGAAGTGGCTGAGGCCACTTGGTCTCTTCAGGCTGAGGGGAGATCTCATTGCAGTCTACAAGTTTCTCACGAGTGGAAGAGGAGGGACAGGCACTGATCTCCTCTGTGGTGACCAGTGACAGGACCAGAGAATGGCCTGAAGTTGTGTTAGGGGAGGTTTATGTTGGATATTTAAAAAAGCTCCTTCACTATGGGTTGTCTGGCACTGGAGCAGGCTCCCCAGGGAAGTGCTCACAGCTCCAAGACTGGCAGAGTTCAAGTGTTTGGACAGTGCTGTCAGGCACAGGGTGTGACTCTTGGAGATGGCGCTGTGTGGGGCCAGGAGCTGGACTCAGTGATCCCTGTGGGCACCTTCCAACTCAGGATATTCTATGATTCTGTGATTCTGTGATTCTGTGAGCAGCACTTCCATGCCAATGTGGATACTGGGTTCAGCATCTTCTGCTTTGATCCTAGAACTGGCTACTAAGTGGGAAGATTTTTTTTTTTTTAAACAGTTAACAGAGTTAGGTTCTGTACCAGCAAATGTTCAGGAAACATATGGGTAATTTGCTGTATCAGTTGAGAAAGCAGTCTCCAATATTTTCTGCTTCCCAGAGCAGAAGATGTCATGCAGCCAGATTAGATCATACCAGGCACATAGTTCTTTTGTGGCGCCAATTTGAGTTGTTTGGCTGCAGACAGCTGTGCTCACCCAAGAATGAGCAGTATGTTGACCTGGACTAGTTTGGATTAAGTTGTAGCTAAGCACTTCCAAGCACATGATGTGTACTGACACTTACCCTACAGAATCAGAGAGATGGAAGAAGTTTTCTTAGTTGTGTCAGTACAGTCTGCAAGACACAGTAGCTTCAGCACTTTCCCAAATTGTACTCCTTTGACTATCAGCAGGTAGTGTAAAGTCAGATTGTCATCCTACTAGACACCTGCTGGAACTGGCAAATAAACCTATCTGGCTTGACTCTCCAACATTGTGTTTTGCAGCTAAGTTCTTTCATTGCTAATGGCTAATACTGTGTTGTCTGACAAGTAGTTGTAAGATAAGACAAGAAGTACAATGCTGTTTCCACTTCAGAAAATTTATGTTTCTATAGGGGGTGAGATAGTAAAAACTATCTCTCATTCTTTCTAAAGACAAAAAGAGCTCAGCTTAAGCAGATATCATGGTAATCAAGGAACCAAACCATGTAATCTGCTAGGCTTGCAGCTAAAAACTTCAGCCTTAGACTGAACTTGGATTGATGGGCTGGGACCAGTGGTGTGAAGTTCAACAAGGCAAAGTTCCAGGTGCTGCACATTAGTTGCAACCACCCCATGCAGTGTTACAGGCTGGGGGAAAATGGCAGGAAAGCACTCCAGTGGAAAAGGGCCTTGGGGTGCTGGTCAATAGCAGCTGAACATGAGCCAGCAGTGCCCAGGTGGCCAAGAAGGCCAATGGTCTGTGTCAGCAACAGTGTGGCCAGCAAGATCAGGGCAGTGACTGCTCCCATGTACTGGGCACTGGTGGGGCCACTCCTCAAGTGCTGTGCTCAGTTTTGGGCCACTCACAGCAAGGACATTGAGGTGCTGGAGTGTTCCCAGAGAAGGGCAATGGAGCTGGAGAAGGGGCTGGAGCAAAAATCCTGTGAGGAGTGGCTGAGGGGGCTGGGGGTGCTTAGCCTGGAGAAAAGGAGGCTCAGAGGAGACCTCATCCCTGTGTACAAGAACCTGAAAGGTTCTTGCAGCAAGGTAGGAGTCAGTCTCTTCTCCCAGGCAGCCAGTGACAGGACAAGAGGACATAGTTTCAGCCTGCACCAGGGGAGGTTCAGCTTGGACATCAGGAACATTTTCTTCACAGAAAGGGTTGATAAACTTTGGAATGGACTGCCCAGGGAGGTGGTGGAGTCAACATCCCTGGAAAAAATATCCAAGAAACAACTGGACAGGGCACTTAGCGCTATCCTCTAAGTGGAGGTCAGTCAAAGGCTGGACTCAATAATCTTGGAGGTCTTTTCCAACCTAAATGAATCTCTGATCAGTGATTCTGTGAGGTGTTATATAGGCACAGGAAGATCTATATAATAACTGTAAGGAACCAAAACAGCTGAACAACATTTCCCTGCCTCCCACTCTCTGAGTATCAGGAGATGTAGTTCAGTGGCCACTTCAGGCCAAGGAAATTCCACCTTTTGAATACCCCACTTCCCACTAACACAGTGTATCAGCTTTCTTGGCCAGGGGAATTCTTCATGGAATACTTGGGGACTGTGCCAATGACTGGGCACAGCCATGCCTTAATTGGGATGAGCAGTTTGAAGGAGCAATAAGCCAGGCACTAAATTAAAAATGACAGAAGAGATTTTCAGATACTTCAATACAATTTCAACAAGTTAGTATTGGCTTACCGGAAGCTAAATTAACAAAGCTAATGCAGAAAATACTCTTAGAACAGAGATATGTTCTATATCTATACAGAGATATGATACCTAAAGCCATATCAAGCCACAAAAGCAATTAAGTTATGTTCAGCTTAAATAATTTGTCAGCAAGACTGAAATGATATCAGAGAATGAAGGACCTGCAGGGGCTGAGGAAGGAACAGTATCTGTTACAAAAAGCATGCATTTAGCCTCATGTCCCTGAGCAAGCTGCCCTGTGCTTCCAGTCCCTTCACACAAGGATCTGCATTACTGCCTTACATTAAGGAAGGCATTTTACAGACACTCCCTCACTGGAGATGTGATGTGAGTTTTCACACGTCAAACATAAACAGCATTGATTAGCTCCTGACAAGAGAGCTGTCCAGAGAGGGAAGGGCAGGCATGATGGACTGCTTTAGAAAACCTTGGCACTTCTTTCCTCAGAGGTCCTTTTGATTCCCAATCCATTACATCTGGTAGAAGGTGAGATGGAATGAGATTGGCAGTGACAATGGAAGGCAGCTGCAAGAGGCACTGGCCCAGGCAAGGTCAGTGTCTGGGCAGGAGCTGCTGGCTCCTTCTCCCTCCTCAGCTGGCAGCGCCCGGGGGCAGTAGTCAGCTGCAGAGGATCAGAGATCTGCTTAGAGCCAGGGAGCTGCAGCCTTCACACCCACCAGCTCCTCACCACGCTGCAGGGAGGGCTCTCCTCCAGAAGCCTTCAACATTTCATATTTGGATTTTTTTTTTATTTTCTTTTACATAGAGCACTATGTCTTTGGATGCGATCCAAATGCGTCTGTAATAACAGAAAGTGTTCTGGCAAATGCAAGGAGGAGCTCACTGAAAGTTTCAGAGCAAGCTGCCAGATTGAAAGCATAGGAAGCCAGAAACTGCAGCATGCAGAAAGCAGACATGCATAAAGGAGGCTGCCAAATCCATATGTATTGTACTCAGACTGCATGTTCAGAAGATTGAATGTTTTGTAGAGGGCTTTTTTTAGTCTTGTTGAAATACTGCTCTTACACTTTGCTCTTTGTTTGCTGGGTTAGAAACAAGTGAAATTGTGGAAGTGCTCTTGCTTCACAAGAAGGCAGCTTTTAAGAGAAGGACAAGCATTGATGGAATAGCTTAAATTTACAAGATATTATACGTTACCAATATGCACTACTCTCTTATCCCTATTTGAAGATTGTTTTCTTCATCTTGACAAAGACATGTTTAACAGGAAACAAGCAAACAAAACAGTGGAAGGTTTCTAAATGCAGATCTGTATTGAAATAAAACAGAGGGTATTGCTTAAACTGCAGTAACAAGGCAGAGCTGGGGTGGAGTCCTCTTGGGCTGTCCTAAAGTCGATGTAACCAACAGTATTACTCCTTCATTGAGATGAAGCCTTTCAGAGAGGGCTTCAGGTGGATAATGTGGGATAATTCAGAAGACTACCTAGGGAAGGACTTCAAAGGGATTTTCAGCATAGTATTAGCTAGTCTGCAAATTGCTAGAAGAAACCCGAAAGTGCTTTGGGAAACACACTACTTTCTTCGCAATTTTGCTGCAATACCTAAATTTATAGTGAGGTTTAGGGATTAAAAAGTAAGAAAAGAAAATCCCCTTTTTATTTATGAGGTGGGGGGAAGGTAGAGGGGGAGAACAGCAAGGATTTGTGTGCTCTGGGATAAGTCCATGGACAAGACAAAGCAGGATTCAGAAAAAGGTCGACTCTCATACATCTCTAGAGGAGAAGCCTTGATTAGATGCAAGACTTATACCATATTTACAAAAAAGTTGGACAGATTTGAATATTAGAACAACCTTAGACAACCTTAAACTTGTTCTTTAGACCAGGGAAATCTGTAGGTAGTTAGAAACATGAAGCATCTGCAATGCCTACATTATAGCCAGCAAATTAAGATCTCTCATACAAACATTCAAAAGTCATGAAGTTCAATTTATCACTAAGCCCACTATGGCATTTGCTGAATGCAGGATATATGAGGTGGACCTCTGACATTTCAAATATTCTTATACAGAAATGTCCACATTATTTTCTGGAAGCCCATCACCTGTATGCCTGTAGGAATTAGTGTGCCTGCACTTCTTCTCATTGCAATGAAATAAAACAACAAACCCAATATGCAAATACTCTTCCTTTTTTACTTTTCTGGTATTCTGAAATTCCTTTTAACTCACAACCTGCAATTCATAAAATTCACACTGCCAACTGCCTTTCTCCAGGAATGAGGGACATACATGTCAGAGGAGAGTATGAGGAGCCCAGGTTTTCCTCAGGAATAGCAATCACCTGTATGACCCACAGATGTTTGAGAGCATGTATTACAGCCATGCCACCTGCTGAGAAAAGCCAGAATCTCAGCTGTCTCAGGTGAAGGCAAGGGCCCAGAGGATTGCTGTACCCTGCAGACATATCTGCATTTTTTCTTCATCTTTAAAGCAAGTTCAGAAAACATAGTTATGCATATTTTAATTGCAAGTAAATGGAGTCAACCACTGGGGTTTTTTTGGGGCTTGATCTTACTGTGCCTCAGAGTAATGAGATTTCATTTCTGTTCTTAAAAGCTTTAGCACAAACTTAGCTTAGTGTTTCAGAAACACCTTTTAAATGTTTTTATACTCATGATCCTGCTTTCAGATATTGGAAACTTGTTTAAGGGTGTGGGGACTCACTTGTAAAAAAATGAACCCAGAATCACAAAGAGTAAAAAAGCAGGTGCTGGGCACACCTGAGGTCTCCAAATGTCACAGCCCAGCAGTGTGGCTGGGTAGGGCAGTGCCAATACCCACTCAAGGAAACAGCAGATCTGTTGCTGCTGGCAAATCTGACTCCTTCAAAAGTGACCATTTGCAATAGTGCCCTCAGTCCTGAGTGAGGTCTGAAGCCACAATCACAAATGATTGGGTGTCTGAGCACAGGAAAAATGACCTGGTTCTTCTCCTGGTCACCTCCTTCCCCAAGAGAGAGAAAAATACCATTGAAAACTCATTGGCCTCTGGAACTTTCAAGCCAACTGAAGCCAGTATTTTGTAAAGGCAGTGTGTCACATTATGAGTACTGAAGCTTTAGTTACACCTTTTCCTGACTAAGCAGAAGTCTAAGGCAATTCACCTGTCTCAAATGTTAATCAGAAATGAAAGTAGCAACTTTATGAGAAGAGATGGCATTCCTTTATCTATTCTTGTCTGCTCCAGAATTAGATCACTTTTCTTGTAGCTACCCTGGGGCCTTAGAGCAAATTGCCAGTCTGGTACCTAGCCAGACAATCATTAAGAAAGGTTTTTGCGTTTTCTAAGCTGCAGCACTGCCAGAAAGTGTGATATGGTCCCTCCTTCCAAACATGAGGCCTGTTATAGTCTGTCTTCTCAATAGGTGGTGTTGTGCCTGAACAAGAAGCTTGCATCAAAACCACATTTCCCTCTCTGCATAAGGAAAAATCTCCATTTTTATAGCTGTGCCAAGAATACATATTTCTTCTTACTACGAATATTGCCACCTGTGCCAGTAATGACCCCGTACAGAGGCCAGGTACCTTTTAAGGAATTGTTCAAGAGAAGTCCTTGTCAATGTCATTGGCTGTGGAATTGAGCATGGATATCTTTTCATGCTCTTTTTTATCCAAAGAGTAGCAGAGCTGTGGAGCCAAGTGCACAATACACTGCTGCTCATTGGAAGTCACCAATTTTACAGCCAGAGCACTCAAAGGAGTTTTTATTCTTTACTCTTTTTACACTTTAGGAGTTTACTCTGTTGCCCTTCTGGGGCAAGAAGGAGCTCAAGAAAGAAGCCTCCTTTTAAGCAGTCATAACTTTAACTTATGTTTTCACATTTGAGAGTAAGATGTGTTTTTACTTTGACAATTCCATATTAACATAAAGTACCAGGGAAGGTTTAGCACAATGCTCAATCCAAAGGTCTCCTAAGTGGCAGATCTTCACTGCAGGAATAAACATCCTCTTTTTTCACATACTCTAGTGGAAGAGTGTCATTGCTCCTGCAAGCCTGAAGGAGCCAAAGGGAGGTTACTCTTGTACTTATTTTTGTAAAAAGCAGTTTATCTCAAGTAGATCTCCACCTTTAGTCTGAGTGACAGAGTGAGATTTAACCCATCATTGCTATCTTCCCATCTACTGATTTCCCCCGCACAGCTTTGCTGTTGCACTTCATAGAACCAGAAAATTCTGTGATCACTTCTGCATATCCTGCATCAGGAGCTATCCTCAAATGTCACAGCACCCCAGGACCACATTGCAGACAGTGATCACTGTTATTTGCAGACTTGAGTTGCATCAGTTCATATCAGGATTAAGAGATGAATTTCCTTTGTCAGCATTTCCTGTACTGGACCCTCACCATCATCCTTTTCTTGGTTTACCTCTTGCCTGCTGTGGCTTCTTCAAAATTTCTGCTCATTTTGGAGAAGATTTCTACACTTTTGAGGATGCCCTTGTCTTTGGTGGTATGAGATTACATCAGTGTCAATAACCACAGGGCTGTTTAGCCAGATTTCCCAGCTCTTGCTATCAAGGCACTCCTGCAAATGACATTAATCACTTGCTCAAACTTCCAGGCTCAGAAGCCTCACTGATTTCTTCATGACCATTAAAAACTCTGGTCTTTATCAGCAGACTGTGTGCATTTGTCCCAGAGAGCAGGCATGACTTGTATCAGATGACATCAGTGCCATAGGTTTATCTCTTGTTACTGGAAGTCCCTCCTGAGGGAAGGGATACCATTGGCAGGATACTTCCCAAGGGAGAGCTATAAGTGTGCTCCCAGATAGCTGCTTGTTGAAGTAAACATGCAAGTCAGCCCACAAGCTGGCTTTCTTCTTGCATTTTTGAGTCATCACACTCACAAGGTATCTACAAATAGCTCAGATTCACTTTAAATAAGTGCAAGTAATTGACTGCCTGGGGAGGCTGCACTTGTCTGCCCCAAATTGATTTGCATGGAAAGGTGCTTCTGCTCTCCCCAAAAACTCTTCCAATACCACAGGCATCACAGACAGCTGTTAACACTAGGGCTACTTGCCTCTCCCAGACTTTTGAATATAAATCCCTATTTCCCCTCCAAACAAATGAGTGCTGGTTGTAGTAAGCTGCACACAGAATAGTTCCCAAAAGGCAAGAAAATTAAAAACAGGAACTGATTTCATCCACATCACAGCCTTTCTATCTGGGCCACTGCAACAATCCTTGGTACTTTCAGTTCTTATTATTTAAATGGTGGAGTTGGAATTTCATGTTCCTACCATCTGCTCACACACAATACAGAGTTTCCCAAGCCAGTAATCTGAAGTAAAAATACCTCAAGATAATGACACAAACTTGAAGGACCTCAGAATTTCCTTTTAAAGAACACTGGAGCATGTGACACTCTGCAAAAACCAACCAGGAAAGGCATCAGCTGCTTCATAACTAGCATGTAGTTTTATTTATTTTGAGATTAGGCCAAAGTCAGTGAATATGCAAAAAAAAAAATTTAAAAGAATAGGCCAAATCTAAGATTAGCTATTCTAGTCCCCATAGACTGACATGTGAAAGGCACAAACATGCTCAGCTCTCAGAGCAGTCCAGGCTGGGGACACACTGCCCAGGGAGAAGCCCTGCAGAAAAGGCTCTCAGGGTCCTGCTGGGCAGTGAGCTGAGACCTGGAAGCAGGAAGGTAAAAAAACTCCTGCACTGTATGGTCAGCAGTACATCCAGTAGTGATGGCAGTGATCATGCCCCTCATCTCAGCATCATTAGGGCGTTTCCAGAGTACTGCATCCATTTTGGGGTGAGCTCAGCAGAGGACCCACAGGATCCTCATGGGTTTGGAGCATTTGTCCTGTGAGAAGAAGCTGTGAGACTGGAGTGGTTCATCCTGGCTAAGCTTTGGGAGTGCTTAAAACAGCCCCAACACCTGTGGGGAAGTGGCCAAGGAGTTGGAACCAGGCAGTGAATGTTGGGGGGGTGAGAAATTGTGAATAAAAGCTGAAAGTAGAGAGGTGCAGAGAGAAGGAGACCCTTTTCCCCTTGGGACAGCTGGGCAGGGGTGTGTGTTGCCTGGGGAAACTGTGCTGGCTCCATCCCAGGACTTTTCTGATCCACAAAAGGGCACAGCTCTAAGCAGCCCAGTGTGGGCTCAGAGGTGACCCTGCCTGTGTGGCAGGATGCACTGGAGACCTCCTCACTTCCCTTTTCTTGCAATCCTATATAAGTAACTCTTCTATAGCATTGTTACTTTCAAAGACAGCAAGTAGAAAAACATGTGGTCCACAATATCGATGCCTAGCAACCATCAGAGTAACTCTGGGAAATGAAATCCACTTAAAGAGAAGTGCAGGGGCAGGATTCTGCACTTATTAGCTGCTTTTTGCCTTTGGAATAACATATTACAGTATTACAATAGCATATTACAGACAAAGGAAGGTCTAAGAACTTGCTTGACTGCTTTCTGGTAGTTTTTTTATGAAGTATGACAGGGCTTAGAGGATCAGTCAAAATGGACCCATTAGGTCAGCCCTGTGCCTCAAACTTGCCTCAAACAAATTAATGACTGAACAGCACGAACAGAAAAGAAATGAAGTGTCCAGGGACCTTTGGTAGGTCAATACTAGAGCCTATCTTTATGCCATAACTATTCCAAATGTTATTCATTGCAACATAGTTCTTCTGAAAGCATGGGAATAAAAGGGAGAGAAATCCTCTGTTTTGTTACTTGTCTTCTCACAGAACCCCATATCCCGTCTCCTTTGCATAAAAACATATTACAGACCTATTGTTAAATTCATTCAGGTGGTCCAAGGACAAGCAGATCCCAATCAAGGAAGCAATTTTATTGACTTAGCCTTCTATAACCCCAGCATTCTCTCTTTGTGCTCCAAGTCCACTTCTTCCTGTAGTTCTGTATTTCTCTAGAGGAACTTTCTGATTGCAGGGGTGTAGAAAGCAAGTTAAATGTTCCCAATGAGGCTTTTTGATCTGAAAGTCCATGAATTGAGCTGTGTCCATTTGATATAGTGGACTGAAATGAAAGAGCAGGGGAGAGAACATTAATTTTTGTGAGCTAAGCTTGAGCCTCCCTTTTTATTCTGAAAGGTAATTTGATTTAATTATTTGCCCTTAGGGTAGAGTGTTCTTGAATGAAAAAAATAATTAAATAGAAACAGGACAGTGATCTTTGTGCTAGTAAGGGCATATGAATAATAGCACTATGACCCACTGGCAGAGGAGGGGTAGGGGAGGAAGCAAAACACTGGGCGCTGGGAGTCCCTCTTCATTGGTCATCCCAGAGCATCATGTGGCCACAGCTCCTTTTTAAAGATAAGTACTCTTCTCCTGGAGCTCATAATATTCCCCTGTCCTGCATTTCTGTTTGAACCTGTGGAAGACATCTTTCTAACCTGACAAAATGTGCGACCAATTTGTGGGCACCTGGAAGCTCCTTAATAGTGAGAACTTTGAGGACTATATGAAAGAACTGGGTGAGAATTGTTATTTCAACTTCTTGTATCTGGAGCAAGGAAGCAATGCCAATTTTGAAGTTTACTTTTTACTTGCTTTTTCTGGCTGTGCTGTTTATTAAGGGGGGCTTAATCCACTATTTTGGTCAGATATTCTTAAACTGGAGAATTCATCTGTTTCAATACGTGGTGTTAAATTCCTATAAAGCAGAAAAACTTTGATTGATGGGAATAATTTCAGGTAAGCCAAGTCTGTGCATGCCTTATTAGTAGCGTTATAAATGGAAATAAAACACATTAGTGGATTATTTTGTGTTAATTATCTTCTATCCTTGGACACGAAATCGGTGTGATGCTAGAAAGCAGCAAGTTTCCTTAGGTCTGTGAGCAGCACACCTAAACAACTTTAAAATGCTACTGGATTAAGAAAATTAGTTAATTGCCATGGCTATTATATTGAATGAAATGCTGTAGCTGCCTCCAGTGAATACTAACAAAGACAATTGCATGGATTTGTGCAGATACTTGCAAGATTTGATGTCTAACACTTTTCTCTAAAGGTATAGACTTCTCACTTAGAATTAAAATTGGGATTTAAAAGGTTTCAGTATTTTGTTAGTGTGTAGGAAGCAGTGGGATTCAGTACTGATTCAGTTAGTACATGCTAAAAAGCTGGGAGGGTTATTTGCAGCTTAGGACAAATTATGTGACTTATTCTGACAGCTTTTAACAAGTGAGACTCTTACACTCTTAATCTTTGCTCCAGATTTTTCTCAGGACATAATCATTGCCAGCTATTTCTTAATCATTTCCTTATATTCAACCTACCCCCTTGTAAATATAAAAAGCTTGCTTTTTTCCCTTGTTTGTTTGTTTTGGTGCTTTTGTGGTTCAGAAACTGTCATATTTAACTGCTTTTTTATATTTAGATACAATTAGCATGCAAATTAGAGTACAACCTACAAATCTAGAACACATCTATGTGCAAATATCATGGCATTCATATAATCTCAGTCTTCAAAATATTGCTTTTACTATTTTGACAATGACAGGATAGAGAATGTCCTTACATCCACCCACCCAGCTTGGTCTGTAGCAGCACCAAGTGAGATTTTTACAAAAGAATCTCTGTAACATAGAATTATTAATACTCAGAAAGCAATAGGGGGAAAAGCACTGAGGGTTTTTATTCCAATGAATAAGACAAAAAAAATTGAGGAAAGATAAAAGCTCAATAGTGCCCTATCTTATTTACAGGAGTGGGGTTTGCTACCAGGAAGATGGCTGGGGTGGCCAAGCCTAATGTAACTATCAGCATCAATGGTGATGTGATAACCATCAAAACAGAAAGTACCTTCAAAAATACAGAGGTCTCTTTCAAGCTGGGTGAAGAGTTTGATGAGACCACAGCAGATGACAGAAAAACAAAGGTGAGTCCCTAAATGGCATTTTGCAATCATATCTCTCCAAAGGGATGTGGGAGCAGCAGGGCAGAGCTGTGATTTTGACATCCAGTGCAGAAATGCTGCCTCCACAGGTAATGAGTACTTTGTGCTTAGTGCTGTTTGAACCTGGAGAGTCTTCTCCTGAGACCAGAGCACCCTGATCAAACAGCCACACCTTGTTTTTTTTATTTTGGTAGAATGTCATAACCCTAGACAATGGTGTGCTGACCCAGGTGCAGAAGTGGGATGGAAAAGAGACTATCATAAAGAGAAAAGTGGTGGATGGGAACCTGGTGGTGGTAAGTTAATTTTTGTTATTTAATGGCTATGAATTCAGTGTGCAGAATTCATGTTTAGCTGATGTAAGACTTTGGATTCAAACCAAGGGAGGGAAAGCATCTGAAAGGGCTCTGTGCACTTGGTGAGAAGTCTCTGATTGAGTCTAGACCGAAAAACTGTTAAACTTACAGAATGGTATGGAGGTACCTGTTCTCCATAGGGAGATAAGGTTGGGAATGTGTAGGAATAAAAACCCAACATCCCTATCAGGGAAACTTGTGAGAATCCCTAAGTCCTGGCAGTATAGAGGAAAGCCCACATCCACTCTAGGCTGATACAGAATACTCCTGCTCATCCTCAGCAGAGGCTTAGAGCCATCTGTGGGAGTCCTGCTGTGCATCACCAACAACTGCTTTAATAATAGGCAAGGAAACCTGTGTCCAAGCTCTGTTGGTTGGTTTTATCTGGTCAGAGACTATTGTGCTTGACTTGGTGCCAGTAAGGCCCACCTACAGCCTGGGGCTTCCCAGCTCTGCTCTACAGTTGTAGAAAACACACTTTGAAGAATCTGGGACAGGACTAAATTTATGTTCTAAAAGGCAGCTGAGATTCCTACATGCTGCAAAACAGTACACATACACAAAATTCCTGAAGAGTTCTGCCCTCCCCTAGGGAAAAATAATGCATCCATAAATTCAATATTTAAATTTCTTTGGATAGAGACCAGAGGAGAAAAAATAGAAATAGTTTTTAATAACAACTTCATTAAGAAAGATTGAACAAAACAGAGTTTGATCTAACTGAAAACTAGATGAGGACAGAGCCCAACAGGCAGAAGCTGACACCAGCAGCTGCAAGTCTGAAAGCTCTGTGTGTGCATGTGTTGTGCTCACGTGTGTGAAGACAAGCCACAGCTGCACTTAATGCCCAACTCCAAGGTCCAGTCAGCCTCCAGAGAAGTCCTAGGAGCCTTCTTTAGAGATTTTTAAGAAAATATTAGAAGACTCCTGGGAGTCAGTAGAGCAGTTACTGAAAATTCTTTCACTCCTTTTCTTGTTTTTCAGTCTTTGGTTGCTGAAGCTCTCAAAACTGAGTTCTACTCTTTTAGCAATTGCCTTTAGAGGTGGAGAAATGAAAATTTTTCTTAAACTGGTTCCCAATAGATAAGTCATTCTCTACCTTCTGACTAACAAATATTTATTAAGAGTTAAAAGCTTATTGAATTACCTTTTCTTTCCAGGAATGCACCATGAATAATGTTTCCTGCAAAAGAGTTTATGAAAAAGCATGAAGAAGCCACCTTTACACAGGACTAATGCTTAAAGCTGGAATAAAACAACTTAACCAAAGGAGAAAAGCCCCACAAATCTGTTTTAAAGAGAACTGTACTTTTTTCAGATATATCCCAAAGCAGCTACATGCATTTAGTCTAATTTGTTGTGCCTATTCAATAAAATGTTCTGCTTTCTACAATGTGTGCTTATGCTGGAGTTTGTCAACAGGGGCTTGGGGTGATGCAGAGTGGGAAGGGGTGCTGTGCAGGAAAGCACCATGTGACAGCCAGGACCACCCTGTTGGTGTGAATTCACCCCTTCCCTGTGGGAAGAGCATTGGAGCCAGCCCAGCCAGTGGCTCAGTGCCACAGGGCAGAGGGACACCTGAACACAGGAGCAGCACCTGCTGAGTGCTGTGTGTGGGCCACCCCTACAGGCACTCTGAGCACAGCCAGGGGAATGACAGGGCTGCTTTTCTCAGCTGTTAGCACAGGTGGCTGCTCCTGGGACACAGAGGAGGAGGATCTGTGGGTGCCCAGTTTTGGCTTCCAAACATGGGCAGGGTACCAGGCACCTCCTCCGTGCACAAATGCAGACAATTTTAAACTTGGGGACCATTTGAAGCAGCTTGATCTTGTCCTTTTCCACCTCAACTGTGAAATTATAGCACTTAGACCTTTCACCTGTGATTATTTTGTCAATGTGCCTCTCTTGGACATCTCATTTTGTCCTAGATAGGCTAAAAGCCTTGAATTAAAAATCATAGCTCAAAAAATACTCAGGTTTACTAAAAACCTGTACAAGTTTGCTGGTGGCACACCCTCCTTTATTACCTACATGCATTTTCTATTAGCTTGTTAGCCTTGATCAATCTTGGGAACATGAGTCTTTCTAGACTTTGGTGCACCACGTTTTTCAACTCTGCTCAATTTGACAATTTGACAAGAGCTGCCATCTTCTACTGCCCATAGGCCTCCTGTTTCAAAACTTTGCATCTACAGAAGTCATGATTTCTACACCTGGGAGTGCTTAAATTGAGGACTAAATAAATAAATAAATAGAGATTTCTGGGGGAAACCTGGACAATAAGTATAAAAATGTGTGCCTTAACCACTAAATGGGGAAATGATCATATCTTGAGCGATTAAGATCTGAACCAAATTCCACATATTCCTGACATTCCCCAAGTCACCTGTCAGAGGTGGTGGTGCTGAGTCCCTCCTGCTAGCAGCAGAGACCTCTCATACACTTGAACTTTCCTCTGCATAGCTCAGGTTGTTCCCAAATTTTTGCACTATTTATGCAACCGGATAGGGAAATGGAAGGAATTTTACATTGTACGTAAGCTGAGGAGTTATTTAAAAGCAATGCCAAAGACTATCAGTAAATTCTGCTGAGAGTGTTGAAATAACCACCAACAAACAATGCCTGTGTTTCAACCTTGGCTTCATTGCTTGTGAAATCTCACCAATTTAGAGAACAGCAGTTGCATATGGGATGGAAGAATGCTTCAGAGTACTCCATATGTACAGTACTAAACTTAGCACCTAACAAAGTTATTGATGAGAGTTAGGATACAACTACAGTTTAGTGGTAGAAAAATCTACATGAGAGTGATGGTTGTAAGAAGCAGAAACATTGACTTAAATAAACTACATATAGACATTAAATATCAGCCCATAGTATTCTATCATCCACAGATTTGGAAATACTCTGTCAGAGGTAAAATTTCCAGCATTTCAATATTCATACAGCAGATTTTATTTTCCAGAAATCTTACATTCTCCAGCCAGCAGTTACAATTGTAACATTCACAGCCTAATATTTCAACAAAGGGTAATCTCTTCTAAAAGCATCACCATTTATTTTGGCACCTGGTGAATGACTTTGGACTTTGTGAATGAATCAAGACACTTAAAATTTCAATTTTTAGAAATTTAAATAAAGTGACATTCTGTCTACAAACCTAAACGGGGACAACACCATGAGAAAGTATTTGTGATGCCTTTCTTAGAATATGAACATGTTTGGAATTTATTCTCTGAAGAAGGACAAAATTTATTGTCTGAAAATGGCAGCAGTCTAGTGACTGCTTGAATAAACAGAGGTGATTCCTCTCTGTCAAGAAAAGTTGTGTGCTCTCAGAGCCAGATGGAGGTGGGAGCACACATTTCCAAGGGCTAAAGCCAGATCAGTGTCCCGTCCTTACCTGCAGAGTCTCCCTCTCTCTTCTGTCATGATGAACATCATCCAAAAGTCAGTAACCACCCAGGAGCATTCCTTTCTGCCAAAGAAGGATCTCACTAAACCCTACAAGCCCATGGGCAGCACAGTTATCACCTGGAGTGCTGAGAGCAGATCTCTGCCCCTCACCATATTCACTCACTGCTCCTTTGCAGGGTCCTTGGATGGCAGAAGGAAAAGGCAACTCACACCCACAGATTTTTGGCAGCTCAGCAGAAAGATGAGGAAAGGCTTATTCTGAGCATTGACCTATCAGTTGTGTTTTTCTTCTTTTAACTATTTTTTTCCACTGGAGAGAACTTGAAGAACTTTTGTGTCCTGGCCAGCCAAGCCCTGTGTGTGCAGTGCAGTTGGGCTCGTTCCCCCAGTCCAGCTGTCCTGGTCTGGTCTTGCAGGATGTTCCAGATTAGGGGACAAGAAGCTATTTGCACCCTCCAAGGTAGCTATAGGGAAAAGGGAGGGTGCTGTCCCCATGTTCAGGGTCGATCCTTCAGCTTCATGGAGTCAATGCTAAAACATCCTTGGTGACCTCACAGAGGTCCCTCTTTGACCTCTGCTCTCCCCTTCTATTTCTGTTTTCTTCATTGCTCCCCTGAGAATCTACTTAGACTTTTTTTGGCCTTGAATTTGCCTAGATCATATTTCCTTTAAAGAAATCCACATAATTTTACTTTCTGTATTTCCTTAAATAGTATCCATATTCCTAAATAGTCTCTGAAGTTTTAGTTCTCTGTTTCTATCAAGTTTTATCTTTTGTGCTTCTTCACAATCTCCAAGTGCAATGTTTTAAATCCTGTTTTACATCAACCATAAGCAAAATAAGGGAATCA
Organism: Oenanthe melanoleuca; assembly: GCF_029582105.1. Taxonomy (NCBI): domain Eukaryota; kingdom Metazoa; phylum Chordata; class Aves; order Passeriformes; family Muscicapidae; genus Oenanthe; species Oenanthe melanoleuca. The sequence goes on from NC_079335.1 coordinate 28,171,391, forward strand.
AGGCTCTCCCTTTTCATATGTACTCACAATCCTTGTCACTTTTTTCCCCTTTAAACTTCAATATAAGATTGGTTTCCACAATTATTTCTACTGAGATATAATTCCCTGCTCTTGTTCTTTCTAAACTGAAAGTCCTTTAAATGAAAGTACTGATTTTTCTTAGTGACAAAGAGATAGATGGTGGCAATGTCAACATTGTTTGAGACTGCTTAAGATGGGTTTTGTCTGAATAAATAATTCTCTGTTACTTTTGTTCTTAAGGTTACTGGTACTGCAGTGTAGCTGTTCTATTCTGACTAATTTTCTCTTCTTGAATTTCTTTGGGCCTGATTTTACATCCCAATCATCTTTTATTTCCCAAAGGCACCAGCCTTGTCTTCTTAAAGTGTCTTTATGTAGATAAGACAATTAAACAAAAGAACAAAGAATGCTTGAGGAGCAATGGTAGAATATTTTCATATTATTTTTTGAGCAATAATGGGTAATTTCATTTAGAAGTAATTTTCTCATTTCCAGAGATGGGATAAAAGAGCTAGCCATTCTTTATACAAAATGTGATATTATGCATCTCTGCTTTAGAAGAGTTTTGTGTGGACAACACCTTCAAAGACTGACATTTACTTATTACAGATACAGCATCTGCTTCCTACTGTGGAGGAGAAAGAGTTCTTTGCCTTGTTTATGTTTTCAATCACTCCAGCCTTTTGCTCCCTGCATGTCATTTGACCTGTGCAGTAAGGGAAGCTCTGTTCAGCTTCCCCTGCTGATGCTATGACTGAGGGGTTTAAAAACATTTTGCATATGCCACAAATATATGTGACTGAAGACCTCTTTATTTCCCACAACCACCACATAAACCAATGATTTCACTGCTCAGACTCTATTATTTACCTGTTCCAGTATATTACCCTTATGACAGCTTTCAAGTCAGACCTCACCCTCCTTGGCACACCACCATTTACATCTCATCCTTTCAGCTGTAAAAAACAGAAATTTGGTCCCACAACCTATAATCCCAGTGTGTCTGCCTTTAAAATGTAGATCTGAAGAGTCTTTCTTTATAGGTTGTCATAACCCAGAAATTAGAGTCATACAAAAAGGCAAACAGGTAACTATTGCTCACCCAAGCTGGAAAGAAGCCTCTAATCTTTGCACATACCAAGAAACAGATTTCTCCAGGAAGATGGTTTAGGAAGGGGAAGGACAGAATTACATCTGATGTGATTTTACACTATTTCAGATAGTTTGAGGTGTCTTGAATTACAATGCTTTAAATTCCTGCCTGTCACATACACGTGGTTTATGGATTTATTCTTTGTGTCTGTTTTTTACTAATCATTAGGCAATAGCTCTAAACGTGAACCTTAAAAAAAAACCTCCAAACCATTTTAAATGCTGAAAACTCTAATCTTACAATCTTTCTATTTTGGCTTTGGCTTGTTCTGGGGATCCTGGTGTACACCAAGCTGAATATGAACCAGGACCATGCATTGGCAGCAAAGGGTGAGTGATGTCCTGGGCTGCACTAGGAATGTTGGAGGTTGAAGGAGATTATCCTTCCCTTTATTCAGCACTGAGCAGGCCACAGCTGGAATGCTGGCTCAAGTTCAGGGCTCCCTACTATAAGCAATACATGGACCCAAGGAGGTCATGGCATCTCTCCATGGAAGCAGGGAAACCTGAGGAAATCTGGCAGCAGTAGGACACATCTGAATGCAATGCCTTAAATAATTGTGCTGGCTTAAATCTTCCCTTTACCTTATGGCAAACCAACTATCCATGTGCAGAAAGACAAAAAGAGAACAGAATATATTCCCCTCTCAAGTCAGCAAAGCTTCTTGCCTCTCACCAGGTGACTTTGAACTAAGAATCACCACTTCAATGACAGCCTGTTTTCATGCCATCCAGCTGTCAAGCACAAGAGCTGATCTCCACTGATGCAGTGAAATTCTGAATATGCCTAGCTGTAAAAGGAGGCAGCCAATATTGTCTGCTTCTTCTTTTTGTGATCCTGTCTGGGATATGTGCAGGGAAGAACCCACAGCTTGGGATAATTTCTCTGATGCAAAGGGAGAAAACAGAACAGTATAACTCAGTTCTCCCTTTAAGTGACAAAAAACACAGGCCCTTTCCAGGATGGATGATGAAAGTAAAAAATAAAACCCAACAAACCACTTTGTACATCATCTTGTTGACAGTTCCTTCACACAATCCACACGGCTTTGATTTATCTGACTAGCACAGAGGTGGCAATAGTGGTAACACTCTACAGCTTCCTGAGGAGGGGAAGTGGAGGGGAAGGTGCTGATCTCTTCTCCCTGGTATCCAGGGATGGGCTGTGTGGGAATAGTTCAAATCTGTGTCAAGGAGGTTCAGATTTGTCATTAGGATGCACTTCTTTAGTGAGAGAGTGGTCGTTCACTGAAACAGGCTCCACTGAGAGGTGGTCAAAGCCCCAGGTTTGAGAGATGTTTGGACAATGGCTTAACAACATGCTGTAACTTTTGGTCAGCCCTGGATTGGTCAGGCATTGGATGAGATGGTTGTCATGAAATTCTGTTCTATGTGGTGATAGCAGGAGAATGACAATAGGAGGACAGTCAGAGCTGGGTTTTGTAGGGAGGCAGTGCTCCTGCACTTGTCTCTTGTTGCTGACACCCCACTGCAGTGTGCCCTGACTGTTCTGTGGGTGCAGTGGCAGTGTCCTGTCCCCATCCCCATCCCCATCCCCATCCCCATCCCCATTATCCCCATTATAAACCCCATTATCCCCATCCCCATTATCCCCATCCCCATTATCCCCATCCCCATTATCCCCATCCCCATCCCCATTATCCCCAACTCCGTCCCCATCCCCATCCCCATCCCCATCCCCATCTCCATCCCCATCCCCATCCCCATCCCCATTATCCCCATCCCCATCCCCATTATACCCAACCCCGTCCCCATCCCCATCCCATCCCATCCCCATCCCATCCCCATCCCCATCCCCATCCCCATCCCCATCCCCATCCCCATCCCCATCCCCATCCCCATCCCCATCCCCATCCCCATCCCCATCCCCATCCCCATCCCCACCCTCATCCCCATCCCCATCCCCATCTCCATCCCATCCCCATCTCCATCCCATCCCCATCTCCATCCCCATTATCCCCATCCCATCCCCATCCCACGTGCCCCTCGAGCCCTGCTGCCCTCTCTGAGGGAAGCCAAGGCAGCGTCACCCAGAGCCTTGCACTGGCCCAGCTCCTTGGACAAGTGCACATTGTGTGCCTGGGCTGCCTCCCCCATTGGCCAAGCCCGACAGCCACAGGCACCGAGCTCTTAAAAGGGAGACCACTGCATCTCAGCTGGGCACAGCCTCTGACTGCCACCCAGAGCCTGGGGACACTGCCTCTGACTGCCCCCCAGAGCCTGGGGACACTGCCTCTCTGCAGGACCAGAGCCTGGGGACACTGCCTCTCTGCAGGACCAGAGCCCTGGGGACACTGCCTCTCTGCAGGACCAGAGCCCACACAGCCTGCACCATGTGTAACCGATTTGTGGGAACCTGGAAACTCATCTCCAGTGAAAATTTTGATGACTATATGAAAGAGTTGGGTGAGAAATGCTCTGGGTTTGCTTTTTGGTGGTTTTGGGGTTTTTTTTGTTAGTAAGTTTCTTTTGGGAAGGTTCTGCTCGCGGATGGTGCCTTCTTTCTGGCCAAAAAAGCACTTAATTACTCTTCTAACATAATTTAATTTCTTTTCTTTAGCATCTAAATGGAAAAACATAGGTGATGAATTACTATTACAAATTTATTTCCGTCTAACTAATATGAACTGATCTAATATTCTGTCACAAGAGAATTGAGATCCAGATTTTTTAATGTTTCCTCTTGATTGCACTATTAAACTTGCGACTTATGATAATTTACAATATATAATGGAGTTGATGTCTCATGACACTGTAGTTTCAGACATCTAAATACTATGAATGAATCTATCTGTTACTGAAGAACGCCAGGAATGCAACAAATTAAACATTGTTTTTCATTTTAATGCTGGCTTCATTCCTGTATGCCAAGTGCATAGGCAGTCAGCTACTGCATTGTTTTTGCTATATAAATGATTCACTGATTCCCTTTATTTGAAATGTTAGACTGAATAACAAAAAAATTGCAGTTAATTAATTAGCCAGGGTGAATGTGGGAGGGAAGTCCAGCTGCAGATATTTTTCTGAACATCTGAAAGAAATTGCTTAGTATGGAATAATTACTGCAAATAGTGTTATACTTTGCAGATAACTTTATTCCCCTTTTAACAGATCTTTTCATAGGAACATGGCATAGCATTAACAAAGGCACCAACTCCAGCTATCCCTTTTCTGCTTTTATGAAGCAGCAATACATCACCAGTGGCTTCATTCCTACTTGCCCTAAGCCTCACAGCCTGTAGATAATAACTGGACTAGGCAATACAAAAAGCTTTTGGGATGGAATTTTCCTGGAAGCTCTTTGCAGATCTCAGTCCTTGTACCTCAACATTTTTTTTGTATATCATACTTGTACTTTTCACCAAGGTTTAGATGCAAGGATCCTTAAGGGATGTTAATAACAACTTAGGAATTATCCAGTCTTCAATATGTTTTAATGAGCAAGCACCAGCATACTGGCAATTCAGTGTCCAGTTTCTTCCTTGCAGCTGTTAACAAATGTACAAATTCTCAGATTTGTCAAGGATTTTTTTTAAAGGATTTTTACAAATTTTTATGAGAACCAGACTTCCTCTGAATTTTTCCTACTCATTCTATCTCTATGAAGTTAATGCCAATTTGTAGTCAGCCATGTTTCTTGTTAGCTAAATGTGCACTATTATCAGCTGGGGCTGCCTCAGCCCCTGAATGCTGAGTTCCCATTCCTACCTCTGTCTCAGAAGTGTCTCATCTAAAGAATTAGTGTTTCATCTAAATCAAGCATTGAAGTATTCAAGAAGAAACTCTTCCTTATTCTTCAGCTGAAGAATCATGAGAGGATACTGAGTTTCCTGCTTCTAGAATATGATTGTTTTGTTTCTGATTTCTAGGAGTGGGCTTAGCTACCCGGAAACTAGGTGGCCTGTCAAGGCCTGATGTGATCATCAGTATGAAAGGGGACATAGTGACCATCAGAACTGAAAGCACCTTCAAAAACACAACCATCTCTTTCAAGCTGGGCCAGCAGTTCGATGAAACAACAGCAGATGACCGGAAAGTCAAGGTAAGGGGGCTGATGATCTCTGAGTGGTCTGAACATCTCCAAAAAGAACACCAGGGGAAATTTTACCTGCTTCCTTAGTGCACCTTGAGTTTTCCAAATTATTGAAATGAAGCACTGAAAGAAGAAACAGCATAATGCTGAATATAATGTTACTGAGCATGTCATTATCCCAGAGAGCATTCTTGCTGAATGTAAAGGGAATTGCTACTCTAATCTGCAAAGCTCAGCCAGTTTGAAACTCTTCTCTTGGAACTTGCAGAGTGTTGTAACCCTGGAGAAAGGGTCATTGGTGCAAGTGCAGAAGTGGAATGGCAAAGAGACCACGATAAAGAGAAGACTTGTTGATGGGAAGATGGTGGTGGTAAGTTCATGTTCTTTGTATGCTGCTAAAGGTGAGAAGGATACAGCCTTCAGTACAGTTCTGTCTAAGCACACTATCAATTTTGGCTCACTCTTTGAACAATGAGACAAATTAAAGGAGAGAAAAAGGCAACCATGCTTATAAAACAGCTGGAAGGAAATAAATGTGGTTGCATACAGCAACTTGTCTTTAAAGTGACTATATTTTCAGACCTGCCATAAATTGACAGCATACTTACTAGTCTCAACTTTATTGCTCTTAAAAGGAATAAGGTTTAAAAATAACAGAAACCTGTGAAATGGAAACAAAAGTTTACAGACAGGATACTGCTGTCCCTGAAACAGCTCTTTCCTTTTCCCTATCTTGGCCAAGCCAAGGAGATAAAACATTTTAGGGACCCCAGTTGTAAGGGTCACTATGTAAATTAAGATTTCACTTTGTTTGTCAAAGTATTAAATATTGGAGTCAAGCTTAATTTGGCAACTTGTTTGAAGTCAGCAGCATTACGCTTTTATACGTTAGCTTGTTCTGACTGTCTGTTGTTTTAGGTTCTCATATGTAGTATCATAGAGTGGTTTGGGTTGAAAGGAACCTTAGAGATCATCTAAGGTGATCCCACTGTCTCGAACAAGGACACCTTCCACTAGACCAGGTTACCCAAAGCCCCATCCAGTCTGGCCTTGAACATTTCCACAGATGGGGCATCCACAACTTCTCTGCGCAACCTGTTCCAGTACCTCACCACTCTCACAGTAAAGAATTTCTTCCTAATATCTAATCCAAACCTCCTCTCTCTCAGTTTAAAACCATTCCCCCTTGTCCTGCAATTACACACCCCTGTAAAAAGTCCATCTCCAGCTCTCATGAAACTTCCCTCTATGTAGGGAGGTTGATTTGTTTTTGCCTCTCCTCATGGCAGCATTTCTGAGCAAGATTTTCTAATTATTAAACCCTTTTCATAAAGCAGAGAGGTAAGGTGCCTCTCCTGTTAGTGTCCTGCTGTCTGCCCCTTGCCTCACACGGGTTTGTGGAGGACTCCTCATCTTGTGCAGACCAAGGAAGTATTTTTTAACATCCTGTCGCCTTTGTCGCATGCATCCTGTGGCTGTGAGTCATCTGCAAGCACTGAAGGCCACTGGGGTGAGAGGGTCAAGAGAAATATTTTGTGATTCAGAAGAGCAAAGGTTTTTAGGCCAGAAGCCTGACCTTTGAAATACCCAGGCTACTTCTGCTTCTACACAAAAAAACCCTTACTATGAAAATTTGAAAGTGTTGGTGGGCCATGATATAAAAACTAGGTAGACCTAATATTTCTGACAAGTCAGCAATAATACCACGGAAAGTAAATTCGCTGGTGGAAGCTGAGCTTAATTTTGCAATCTTTTTTGTCATTAAATGTCACTTAATGAAGTTTAAAGTTATAAAAATAGAAACAACTCTATTTGCAATATAAAAATAGCTTTGTTGTTTGCTCTAAAGGTTCTGCAAATATGTAGAGATGTAAAAAATGACATCTGGATTTTCATTGACTTCAGATGTTACTGCAGCAGACACAAGTGCTGTCAGCAAAACGTTTATGTTAATATTTTCCTTTATGCCTTAGGAATGTGCCATGAAAGGGGTTGTCTGCACTAGAGTTTATGAAAGAGTGTGAAGAAGTTCCCTCTCTGCACTGGACTGGAACTGGCTCTAAAACCTCTGCTCAGTTCAGTGACTAAAGCATCATGCACTGTGCTTCTTTATTTTATTTCCTTTTATTGGGAAAATGACTACACTATAATTTGATATTTCAGAGCCATAGTGTAACTAATCCAAAATATTGTGGTGACCCAATAAAAGCTTCTGAACACAGAAAATAAAATGTTTGGCTCCATGTGAATGATTTCCGTTTACTTTCTTGACTGGCACTATCTTTTCTGTTGATAGTGTCTGTACAAAAGGTCAGACTATTTCTGAGTAAAATGGTGGAACACAAGTAATCCATATCTGGAGGGCTAATACTGCTTCTTTGATATGTGTAAAAATATAATCTCCTGGATTCAACATTCTTTTCCTGCAAAAGATTTTATTGCTGAATCGCTCCTATAGGCAAAATTATCTTTACCACCATAATTTTTTATGAGAGTATGAGATATCATTGTAGCCTTATAGTTACATGTATTAGTGCATCATTGTTTCACACTCATCCTAAAAAGCCTATACTTCTTTTACTACCAGGATTTATATACTGCCATTTATTTGGAAGAAAACAGATACTGGAGGGGAAGAAAATTGGAATATATTCCCTATTTGTCTGCCAAAAGAGCAGATAAACCTGTGAAGCAAAGTGTGGAGCAGGTGTGAATGAACTCCAGAAGTCCTAAGGCTAGAGGGCTTCCTTTAAAAAGTGTTCAACAATGAATTACTTCCAGCACAGTATTTAAGTGTATGCTTAGTATTAAGCACACAGAGGAGTTGCACTGGGTAGAGTTTGCTGTCAAGCCTAACTGAGTAGCTAAAGTGTTCATTCCTTCCACTGCACTCACTTTGCTTTTATCTAAGGAAAAAAAGAGAGAAAAAGCAAATCTAAATTTCCAGAAATCTATTTGACCAGGTTATTAATATTTGCTTCCATGGGCCAGTGCTCAGTATCACTGCCACATTGACTCTAAACATGTTATTTCATCCTGTGTTGATGCCTCTGTGCCATCACACAGAGCTCCTGCCTCCTCTGTGGGGTTAAAGCACAGGTGAGAGGCTCATGTGTTTGTTCTGGCTCATTAGGAACCTTTGCCTACTGGTTCTACAGGCAAAACACAAATTCTCAAGGTTAAGGCAGATCCTGGACGTCAGAATCTAAACTGGTGTAGGCAGGCAGAGAGTGAAGAGATGGATATCATATGCAAATGAAAGATATAAAGGTCACATTTCTTCTCTACCCACCACTGGAAAAGCCAGAATCTGGGCCCAGCTTTACATACATTTTTATGCAGATGCAGTCTAAATGCAGGCAGCTCCTAGAAGGCAAACAGGATGAATCCTAGAAAATACAAGCAGTGAGAGAAAGCTGTGAGATTTATGGACAGCAGTTTTAAAGAAAAATTTATCCTGGTCTCTAACCTAGATGAAGGGACAAATTCTCATCTTTAACCTTACTATTGAAACTCACCTCTATGAGTGTCAGAGTTTCTGTGACTCCAAGTCCTCAGTGATTGTAGCAAGGAATAGAGGCAGAATGATGCCTCTTGTATCATCTTTTGCAAATAGAATGTAATCACATATTTTGAGTGAAGATGTTCTACCAGGCTTCCATAAGAACAGTCACACAGTGTGAACTCTCATTATACATGGCCCTCCAGATTATTCTCCTAGTCTCTTAACAGAGAGCCAAAGAGATATTTCTTGCAGCTCAGAATCTGCCTGAAATGGACTTGTGAATCTGGATTTTTGCTCTGCAGTTTCTTCATTCCCTTCCCTTGCAGCACAGCAGTCCCAGTGAGGCTGCAGGAGCTGCTCACCCCAGCCTGGTGCCTGGAGGCTGGAACTTGTCCAGAGCCTTTTAAGCAGAGCTCACCTCCCACCCCTGAGCCACAGGCAAGGGAGAAGATCCTGCTGCAAACAAGCTCTGTATTGCCTTGGCTTATCCCGATGCAACCTGTAAATTCTTCTTAAGTTAAATGCAAAATCTCCTCTCCAACAGAATATTTGTTTTCAGCTTTTTATTTCCTTAGGCAAAGGAAATAAACATTTACTTCAGTACAAACTATAGTTTTTCCGGATCTGGAAACAGTAACAGAATAAAAAACAAAGGACTGCTCACCTACTCTGTGTTTATTTATTTACTTTTGTCTCCATTTCTGTGACATAATTCATCTCTCTCTTCCTCTTTTAAAGAAAATTTTAGTTGCATTTATTTTTCCAGAGACTTGAAATTAAAATAATGATAGCTTTGGGGTTTTAAGTTCCTAACTAAATACAGATATGCTGCTTAGGAGCCTAGTATTTGGCACTTTCACTCTATGCAAAGGTCACTTGAAAATGTCATGAGAGCTGGACATTTTCCAGAACAGGATAAGTGCAGCAGCACTGATAGTGTTGAAGGCAAAAACAATAGGGCAGGTGGTACAAATCAGCATAGAAATGAAGCACTTTGGGCTACTGCTGTCTGTAAAGCAGTCCTTGGGGTCTCCAGGAGAATTTAGGGAAAATACGAGTTTTTTAGTCTTTTTTTCATTTCTTGCTGTAAATTGATTTTTCTTCTTTCTTAAATTTTTTATACAGACCAAAGGTCTCAGGAATGAGCACCTAGCTGAGATACAATGTTTGTGTCTTGAACCATACTTTCACATTGACAAGCAAGTCCATTTGCTATTTTCCTAGCTTGTGTATGGACTTAGCCTAGAAATACTGGCAGTCAGATGCTGGTGTATAAATAGCATTATTTAAAGCAATCAGCTTGATCTAGCAGCCACCCCAGACAATGAAGTCCTGGCTGAGTTTAGAACACCACACTCAGATTCCTCTCCCATCGGTCACCCTTTCTGTAAGTTTTTCAAGGCTCTGTTTCGCCTGCATCTCCTGAGATGGTGGAAATTGCCTGCATGGGTATTCATCCTCCAGTTGCTGCAGGTCTGGCAGCATTCACTGCCTCTGCCCTCTCTGACATCTGCAGGGGAAGGAGAAGCAAGCTGTCAAGGTAAGAGCCCCTCTCAGCCCATGGGGAGCACTGAAAGCAAACAAAAGCTGCTTCTGGTCTCCATGTACCAAAGCTGTTTCCTTGGACTGGGCAAAATTTGGCAATTTGTGATAAAAAAACATCTTCTGCTGGTGTACAGCTAAACCTGGAATACTGGACCCTGCATCCCAGTCTTTTCTACTTGGAGTTGAGCAGAGAATATAGGGTCTCCTACAGCTTTGAACTTCCCTCGTCCATCTCCTCGAACTTCCATTTGGGAGAACTGTGTTCCTGTAAAGTGAATTCACACACATCCAGGTGCCCAACATACAGATCTGCTGTTGTTTTACACAGAACCCTTGTCACCTGCTGGGACAGCTTACTGGAGAGTGAGTGTGTGCCTGGGCAGTTCTAGATTTAGCAAAGATTTGGGGAGGGGGATTGGGCTGTGTTATTAAAGCAATTGTGCTTCGTAAGAAGTCCTCACCACTTACCACATTTCTTCCAAGAAGCAACTTGTTATGCTGATAAACACTGTGCTGCTTATAAATTGCTCAACTGTGCCTTTTAAGACATTGCTACCTTGCCTAATTTTCATTTTGGATTAAAGACGTTGTGTTGCTTTCTGGGATACAAAGGAGTGAAAGGTTAGTGCTGAAGGGATAATCAGTCAGAAACAAATAGGCTGAAACCATGAAAAAATTGCCTTAGAAATCCTGAAATTGAGATGTAATCAAGGTCTTTGTTAGAGAGGCAATTAGAGCATATCCTTGCCATTTCAATGAAAAATGTTGTGGTTGGCTATTGGCCATCTGCTGCAGATGAGAAACACAAGAAAATGTTATTTGGACTAAAGGGCACAACAACATTGGGAATAATACTGTGCCTTAGACACTACAGAGAGGGAAAGCTGTGTTAGACAGCATTCATACAGTATTTTTAAAGGGAACTGTGATTTTTTTTATCTTTCGAGAAGCAAATCAATATTTAACTACACTTTTCTCAGATGTTATGAAAAATTTTAAAACTAAAATTAGATGTGCAATCATTCAGGGATTAGGAAGGGTGGGGTGAATGCATTACAGCTGGATTTGTTTCCAGTTTCTCAGTGAAGAACTAATAAAAAAATTTTAAAATATTTTTTTTATATTTGCTATAATATAGATGATCACCAGTATCAATCATACTATTTGTGAAAATATTAGGGAGAAAGAAAGAGTTTACTATTTAATTAAAATTAAACACACTCCCTGTCACACTCCCTTGTGGATAAGACTTCCAACAAGAGGCACCTCTGTCAGCAATGGGGTCAAAAACGCTGCAAGGATTCATGTTGTCTTTCAGAGAGATGTTGTGCCACAGTTAAAGCTGCATCAGGAGACACTCACTGTGGAGCTGAGGGACATGCCTGCTTCAAGTTTGACAGAACTTAGCATTGCTTTGGAAATCTGTAGGCATAATTACAGGAAAGGGGAGATATGTAATGTGTCTAGCTACTGTGCAATACCTACACATGCCAACAGCAGTCTTATTTATCTCAGATCCTAGTAAGAATTTCCCAAGCTAAAAAAAGTAATAAATATATATAAATTTTGCTTGGAAGCTCTGCATATTTGACATGAAAAAAAATCTGCATGCTAGTGAAGGTGTGTCCCTCAGTCTTCTTCTATAATCTCTTAGCAGAGGTCAGCAGCTTTCTATGGCATTGTGCCACCCTCTTGTATCTTGTACCATATTGTGTTCAGAGTTTTTATAGCCTACCAAATATACAAATGCTTTTTAATTCCTTCACAAACCTCCTCTCCATATGAACAGTGGGAAAAACTACAAAGCAATTTGAGACTCTAAGACGACATTTAAGGCCCCTAATTTCTCTGTCAACACAAATGTTTTAATTTAATTTAACAAGAGATAGAGCAGTCAGATTATGAAAGGTTAGGTGCATAAATGTCTGTGCTTTCCAGATAGGAACAGAGCCCTCTGGCCAGGGAGCACAGGAACCAAGATTAAGACTCTCCCTGGTGCTTCCTCTTTCTGGGGATTTTGGTGTAATCAAGAAGCATCATAACAGTTTATCCTGGCTCTGTCTCTAGTTGGGCAGAGAGCACGTTGTGAAATACAGAGGCAACCACTGTGGTCTAAGGTAATGACTTCAGAAAAGCAGTGTCAAGGAAGAAGATTGTTTTAAAGCATGGGGGCCTAATTGGATAAGGCATTTCAAACCTATGTAATTTTCCTTTCACAGGGTGACAAGTGTTGTAGATGGAAGAACAGTAGCTGTCACCTGTCCTGATTTGTGAAAGGTTTTAACAATATGACTGAAGATATTGGCTTAAAAGATATCAGCCTGCAAGAAAATTGGAGAGGGACTTTTGGCAAGGATGTGTAGTGACAGGACAAGAGGACCTGGCCTTAAAATAAAAGAGAACCAGTTTAGATTGAACATAAGGTAGAAATTCTTTACTGTGAGGGTGGTGAGGCACTGGAACAGATTGCCCAGGGACGTTGTGGATGCCCCATCCCTGGAAATGTTGAAGGCCATGTTGGATGGGGTTTTGGGCAGCCTGGTCTACTGGAAGATGTCCATGCCCACAGCAGGGGAGCTGGAACTGAATGATCTTCAGGGTCCCTTCAAAACCAAACCATGCTATGATTCTGTGTCTCTGAATATGCTATCAATTAGGCTAGATAAAGCTGATACAGAGAGGGTACAAACTGATGCAAAAACGATACTTCACCAGCCAATGGTTCAAAGTGGAAGGATTATCTCATGGATCTGTGCTGGTCCAGTCCTGTCCAATCTTCTCAGTAATAATGATGTAACTATTTTTGAAGTGTTAGAGCTAAGAGAAAATGCAAGCAAACCAGAGGGCAGGGTTCAAATTCAAATGATCTCAACAAACCCAGCAATAGTTTGAAAAGCCAGTGGGACGTTTAAGAGGGAAAAAAATACACTAGGCAATATGAGCAAAAACACAAATACCAGATGGAGAACAAGCAAGAACTAGGACAAACACTGTGGCTTTACAGCAGATCACAGACTGAAAGTGAGTGGTGAATGTGGCCTTACCAAGAAATGCAAACATCCTATTGGGATGCACAGTCCAGAGGATAGTCAGCAAGCTGCAATCATCCACATGCTCTGCTTGTCACTGCTAAAGCTCCTGGGATGAATTCTCAGTTCTGGGCAATGCTGTGCAAAATGAATGCATCAATGGAGACAATTCAGAGAAAAGCAATGAGACCCAGAAAACATTCTTTAAATGGAAATGTGAAACTGCTAGGGAGAAGGAATTCAGGGAAGTGAGACTGGTCAAGGGCACAAAAGGCTTGTATTGACACACCAAATTCCTTGGATAGGTAAGGTGTGCAATAAATGTAGATATACACACAGAGCTACCTATTCATACTCATGGTTTAGTCACATCAGGGATACAGGACCAAGCTCCAGTTCTCCACCTCTGAAACTGTGGTGGAGTCAATGCAGCAGAGGCTAACTCACCTCTGCAGTACCTGCTGTGAGAGCCCCTCTCCTCTGCTTCACAAGCACATATTCTCACAGGGCAACAGATCAGCACATGAGGAAGAGGCAATTTGAACAAGAGCTACAGCAAAAGAGTAGAACACTCAAAGCAAAAACAACACTCTTGATTTTCTTCTACTGCTCACATTTTCTAACTGATTTGGCAAAAAAAAAAAAAAAAATAGGAGATTGAAGTTGCTTGTACCTGAAACATATTGGCACCAAGTTATGCCTTTGTCCAGGATATTTGTCCAGGTATTTGTCCAGCAGATGAATATTAGATAGTTTGATAAGGAAAAAAAAAAAAAAGACAGAGAAAAATCTGTAATTACCTAAAAAACCTTAAGTCTCTCATTGCTTCAGAGTTGATGAAGTTCTTGCAAAGTAGAAGACACTGTATCTCCTGAAGAACCATGCTTATCATCCTGACACAGTTACAGGTCAGGTGGTGATTATCTCATTGGTCAGTGTGGAGCTAATATGACCAAGGTTGTGGATTTGATCCCTGTATTGGCCATTCACTCAGGAGTTGAACTTGGTGATCATTGTGGGTCCCTTCCAGTTCAGAATATTCTGTGATCTGTGAAGTGTCATCTTTCCAGTGCTTTTCTAGGATCAGGAAAGAATTGCTATATTGTTCTTTGATACAAGTCTCAGATTACTCAAAAGGGCTTGTGAAAACAATTGAAGAATGTACTTTTTGGACTTAATTTTAACTCCAGATGGAGTTCTTCCCTGAAACCCATAAGTTCTGTAATCTCAGAATCTGCCTGTATGGTACCTATGAGCACTTTAGGGTAGAAGACATATGTTGGACTAAAGATATTCTCAAACTCCACATCAACAACAGCTCTTCCATCTAAAACCAGCTTGGAAACTTCTCTGACAGTTCCTGGTTGTCAACACAGGGGCATCAATATGATTTATATTTTTGATGTAAGGCTCTGCTCTCAGAATGAATATCTTAAAAAATAGTTAAAGCAATAAGGGAAATGGGCAAGGTTATTTCTTACAGCTCAGAAAAATTCAGTTACCTCTACTGTTGTCAGCTACTGCTGGATACCTACCAGGCACCTTCTGGAGGCCCTCACCTTTGTGAGGCCACTGAATTCAGTAAACCCAGACAGATATCCCTGTTCTGCCTCCTGTGACTCAGCCATGTCTTCCTGTATGTTGCCATCCTTCAGTCAAGCCCTAGTTTCACAGTGACTTTTAACATGAATAGTAGTTGATCTGGATCTAAGTGAATTGTTCAATTTAACACTCTTCTCCTTTTGAATCCTGACCTCTGATCTCCTTAATGCAGTGTAGATATTTTCCCCTAATCCACCATGGACATCAACATTTGAAATACATTCTTACTACAGTTCTTGGAGGATGACAAACACCTTCAGGTAATACTTTACTGACCTATTTTAAATATCTTCTTTTGAAGATGAATAACAGCTTAGAAATGTGATTTTTTTTTTTTTCGATGCCTGATAAAGGATTTATGTTATAGTCTGACACTTGATGTAGAAGCTCACTGAGCAGAAGGATTGGTAGCCCTCACCACTATTTTGTCTGGCAGGTCTGTGTCTGAGCTCTCTGTGGTGTCAGAGCCCCAGGGATCACACAGCTGGAGAGTGGTGGTGTGCTGGTGATGCAATGAAAGCCCCCACACCTCTGTGTGCCACACCACAACATCCATCCGGGTAATTCAATCCATGTTCTCTAAACGGGATCAATTCTCAGCATGACTGAAGGCATCTACTGAGATGAGCAAAGAAATGCCCTGTTTCCTTCCACTCAGCTGTGAAAGCATGGTCCTGATCACACACAGGCCTACATGGTTAAAGATGGTGCTGGTTTTTGCCTCTGCATGCCTGTGCTGTCTTGTTTGCTGCTGCCTCGCTTCCTGCTCTTTCAATGGATTTGACAGCCTGTCCTGCTTCTTGGGCTAAGTGGTTGGGCAGTGCTGATGGCTGCTTTCCAGCTGATTTCCTATCCCAACTCAAAAGTAGCTTAATTTTGTTTTCAATTGTAGTGTTGAGAAAATGTGTGGGAATCTGGGGAACTAGAAAGTCCTTCTTGACTAAATGAAATATGCTGTTGTATTGTCATAACCTAGTTTGGGCTCCCAGGAGACTCTCATGATAAACACTCAAAATACTGTAAGCAAAACTAACTTTAAATCTTTGTTCCTCGTTTGTTTCAAAAAATATTGCAGTTTTTCTACTCACAAAGTAGTGACAAAAAATAGAAACAAGATCCTCGAGTTTCATTTCAGACCTTTCATCAGGAAATTACTCAGGACTCTCCAGAGCAGTCTTTGCAATGAATTTCTCTTCTCTTGTTAAGTCTGTGGAGAGAACTTTCAGCAGATAGGGAAAGGGTGAAACATGGAAATGATGTTAGAGTTCAACAACAGCACGATGTTTATGTCCCAGAGAAAAGGGGAACATCACCCCAGGGACCTGAGTTGAGCATCCACACTGTGATCACATGGTGGAACATTCAGATCCAAAGCCAGGCACTAGAAATGTGACCAGCGTCACTCCCAGGTGTGGTGCAAGGATGTACCACAGCCAAGAGGAAGGGAAGTCTTTTTTCAATAGCAGAAAATTCTCCAAGCACCATCTGGATTTGAATAGAAGCACTCGTTAAAGGAAATAACTTGTAAACGATGACACTACCCTTAGAATTCACATGGCTTTCCACACACATCCTTCTCAGAACACACAAACACACACACAGGGTTGATGTACTCCTACTGTTTACAAACCCAGTCTCTCAAACTGTGACAAAGACACAACATGGCCAAAAGACAGAAGTATCTTTTTTAGAGTCTGAATGTGTGGTAGAAAGAGAGCATAAACCTGTTTTCCTTAGTGAATCCAAGCAATCCACTAGTTTTCCTTACTTAGCCTAAGAAATCCATGAGCTTAAAATGCAGTAATTGGTGTGATTGACTCCTGTGCAATGATTGATGGGAAGAGGTAACCCTGAAGGCTTAGCAATACTACATCACTACACATCTTTAGTCTTTCCTTCTGAGGCTTTTCTGTGACATCTGCCTGGTCTTTGGTCTTACAGAAACCCCAAGAACTCTCAAAAAAGTGAGCTCATTAAGAGTTTGTGGAAAAGAAAAAAGACTCAACAATATATATTAGCCTACAATATTAATTGAAAATAACACTGGGTTTCTTTTTCCTTGTGTATTTGATATCCATCCATAGACTGTAAAACAGTTCTTCATCCTTTTGGGAACTTTATCTACATTTTTTATGGAAAAACTGATTTTTTCCACCAGAATATGTGATGTTTTTACTCTAAATATATTCCTGTTTTCTGTCTTGGATGTGTCTAGCCCCTACATTAACAAGACAAAAAGTACAGGATGGCAATTTAAACAAACACTCCTGAAAAGGATGCATTATCTGATGGAGTGATCTTGCTGCTAGCAATATGAAAGCAGAACAATTTGTTATCAGATCTTCTGGCTAAATGTGAGGGACATCTGTAATCCAACTGCAACAATACGATGAAAGCAGGACTAGCATCCTTTACCCTAAACTTTACTGAAGAGAGGACAGTTTCTCTGAGAGTCCTTGTGCAAGGGAATTGATGGTACCAAGAACCAGAGTATCATACATGTCACTAAGGCAGATTTAATGCTGTGTGTCAGCTAAGTTGTAATGGAGAAAAAGTTGCTCCTTTTGGAATCACTGGTTGTAACAGAGAGATTCTGAAGTAAGTACAAGCAATTTCCATGGCTAGAGAATATTCACAAAGGTGTAGCTGCACACTTGTCCTAGCAAAATTGATTCTTCCATGTTTTCAGAACTCATATCTGCTGGGGTTTGTCCAACAGTGAGTTCACTTCCTTGCTGGCACAGCCAAACTACAGCATCTAAGTGGGTGAATATCCAAAAATGTAACAAGCAAACACTGGTAGCTGCTAATCACAGCATCTGGGAAGTGATGCTCATTTTGAAAAAAAGCAGATTAGGTTTGGCAGTCATGTCCTCTCCCCTACCATCATCTCAACATTTGCTGTTCTGTCATCTTCTTGAGCAGATCTGATCCAACTTTTTATATCACAGGAAGGCAAACCACTTTTATTGTGCCATTTTCACAACCTGACTCACCAAGGACAGTTGAGTCATACTAATAGAGGTGGAAACTAGAGCGTGACAATTTGATATCCTCAAGTGAATGGTAGCTGTGGCAGACAGGTGAAAAGGATGGAGTGTCAAGCTGCACAGGGGAAAATTGTTTCATAAGTCATTTTGTACAGATCCCATAAGCACAGTACCTCATACTGACTTGTTTGTTTGAGCACACAGAAAGCTCACTGCTTTTCTTTTCCACTTTAGTCAGCATAACAATCTGTCTCCCAATACACTCAAGGAATTAGCTCCTAATCACATTTGATTTCAAAGTGAAGAAAGAAAACCCTTTCAATGAAAAGAGTATTTTCTATTTTTCCATTATTAATCCAAACAAAAGGATGTGCTCTGGAGTCTGGCTCTGTAAGTACTGGGCCAAAAAGCACCTCAGTGGTCTTCAGCATGGTAATTGAGTGTACACAGTCACCTGTGGCAAACAATAGCAGGAAATCCAGCCCTCAGCCAGCGGAAGGCTCCAACATATAAATTCCAACACGTGGATTATTTCTACATCAGGCATGAAACCTAAGATGGATGAGTGGTTGAAGAGTAGCTCCATGCAATGTTTGTAGGCAGGAAATAAAAGCTATTTATAAATGCTTAATAAGAACACTTTTTTTTGTTCAACAATAGAGTTTATGTATAAAAACTGGTGAAATACACCGTACTGTTTTTGTCCTGTGTATGTTCTCCAATCAGAAAAAGAAAAAGAATAACAAAATTATGGCCACATTTGTTAGAAAGTAGTACTGTTTAGATTGAAAATGCTCAGGGGAAAAAAAATCATTAATCATTCATTTAAAATACTCTTAGTGAACAGGAAAAGGTGGAAAAGAATTCTTCCAAACATCCCATTGATGCTCAGCACTGGTTTTACACTTTCCAACATACTTCACTTTAGATTTTCATGCCAGCCTCTCCTCTGTCCAGGTAATGTACCCAAGCTGTTTTTCTCACTTGTGCACTGCCTTACTGGCTGCAGGTCATTCCTTGTCTCAGGTTTCCCTCTCACAGACTCTAAAGATGACAAGTTTGGGCATCTTGTGCAAAGGATTTCAGGGATTTCACTTGGATAGGACTTGGTGTTTTATGTTGTATCTTTTTGTGCATTTTCCCACAGAGCTCTCAGGTGGTAGTTAGAAATATGATCCAACAGCTGGGATGGCTTCCTGTGTAAATAGATTTGCTTGCATTTTTGTGCAGGCCTTTTTGAGAGTGTGGAATTTCTTATGTGGTAGCTCATACACATAAACATATAACAAAGCCCTCTGAACTTCAGAGAGAATAGAGTGAATAAGATGATTCCCTATTACCAAATTTTCCTGGAAGAAAGTAGCTTTGAATTAAAATGGAGAGGCCACAAACTCTGCATGAGGGCACCTTGAAGATGAAGTTCAGTGAAATAATGGAAGAAACCTATGCTACCTGTAACTGAAAAGGAAAAAGTGCTTTGATTAAAATAAAAACAAAGTTGTAAAAGTCCATTTGCTGGGTCATGTCCAGCCTCTCACCCACCAGCACTCCAAGTCCTTCTCAGCAGGGCTGCTCTTGGTCTGTTCATCCACAGCCTGTGCTGATACTGAGGGTTGCCCTGACTCAGGTGCAGCACCTTGCACTTGGCTTTGTCAAACTACTATGTAAAATATTACCAATAGACAGACACCATAAAAATGTACTTAGGAGGTTGTGGAGGTAAAAATCTGTGACAAATATTTTGCTATCACTTGCAGAAAAAATAAAGACAATGTGTATGACACATCCAGTTGGTGGGCATGGAGTTGCTATGACTAAAAGTAGGCAACACTAGTGGTAACTTGACAGAGTCTCAGCACAGCTCCACCTTATCCAACTACAAAATGTAATGTTTTCATTCTCTACACAAAAAAAGTGCATGGACAGTCTTCATTCATACCCCACATTTTTTTTAAAGCTTCATTTCCTAGTTTGCTTTTGATGATTTTCTGAAGTTATCATCTCACTGTTTTGCTGTGTCTATTGGAAATTTTATAAACTATTTTAAAAGACATCTGAGACACCATGTTGTTGGAGGAAACTGGAATATTGTTCTCCAGACGGATGTTTTAACACAGCCAGCTGCCTTTTATGTAGTACAGAGGCAAAGGAGTTTAACAACAGACCTGATGCCACCTTAGGGGAAGGAAGATTTCTAGAAGTGCAGACCTAGCACATGTTGAATGCCATTGTACAGAAATCACAACTCTCAGAAATGCTTAACTAGCCCTCATTATTTCATTGTCATCAGCCCCAAACCTATAGAACCCTATAAAACTGTCCAAACCCACAGCTCTTCACAGCCCTTTCATTAGATCCAGTCCTTACTTTGCCAGCAACCACATTTCCAAGCTTTTTCTGCTGATAGATTACTGGTTACTTCATTATGGTTTTTCACTTGTTGTTGTGGAGTTTTTTTATGAAACTGAGGCTCTGAGATATTAATACTACTCTGGGGGAGGCAGTTTTAAGAACAGAGGAGCAAAGTAATAAACATGTTTAAGTTAAAAAAAAAGATGTGAGTAGTTGATTGACTCTATAAACACAAAAGCCAGACAAACTCTACTTTTACATACATATAAATAGAGTGTTACATGACAGCACTGGTGGACTGTATGAGTCTCATTGTACTACAAGCTCTATTATAAAAAGAACCCTGACATTTAATATTTTGTCCATTCTTTCAAGCCAAGTCTTTCCCAAGCTTCTGAATCCACCATGTGTATTGAAAGATCAACTGTGCCTACCAGTACGACAAGAGTAGGAATTCTCCTTTCTTTGTTTCTCTATTTCTGTTTTTTGAAACTATTCATTGAGAGTGCATTTGAAAAGTCTGCCAATATGTGATAGACATTCATAAAGTCTCCCTGAAACACAGCAGTTTGGGAAAGGAAGTGAAAGAATTAGATTAAATCATACAAATCAACGATAGCTTTTGTATGTAGAAGAACATTTTAAAAGCCATGAACAAGGTCAGCCCATGTTTTCTGAACATATCACACATTGCTTGTTGCCAAACTCTCCTGGGGTGATGAGAGTGAACACCTCTGAGGTAGTTTGCCATGAAAAGACAAGAATTTGCAAAGTTGGATGTCTAATAGACATGCCTAAATTATTTTTCCTTTTATGACCTTCTCAGATCAGACCCAAGTGAGACACACTGACCCTAAAAACAGCCTTTGGAGGCTGCATTAACGTTATCTGCCAGCACAGGGCTTTGGTCTAAGGCAGCTCCTGGGTTTGCAGACATTTTGTGTGTAATTCCCTTTCCCCAGGTGCCCAGGAAGATGGCACTTGCAGCTAGCAAGGCTGACTGCAGGGCCCCTGGGTGTGCAGTCACTGCCCTTTGACTGTATGGAGGCACTGACACCTCCCTCCATCTCCACTACTACCAACCCTTCAAGTACTTGGGTCTGTGACAGAAGCAGTGTCACAAAGGATGTTAAAAACCTCAACATGATTCATGTGCTAATGCAAACCAGCATGTTCAATATGCTGTCTTCATATAGTCATTATTTTATAGCTGGTTTACACTGTCCAGTTTAAAGTATACTGGAAGGATAGGTATCAGGGGTGAAATCAGGAAAAAAAAAAAAAAAAAAAAAAAAGAAAGACCAAAAAAACCCCAGATTTCCAACTTTGGCAGAAAATAAATGCCAGATTATAAAATTCATTTCCTATCCAGCAGCAAACAATGTCCCAGAAGATCAGACAAAACAGCTGCACATAGAAAATGCTGGTTTTATACTTGTACAAGAGAGGAAAATAGTAAATCAGTGATTACAGAGTCATGTACTTTTCTTGGTATTTTAAATATGTATTAAATAATCATGTGAGTGCTTCAGTGCCCAGGATTAAGGTCTATGTCAAAAAGTCACACACACCCTGAGCCAGGGACTCTCTTGACTGTAATTATTCTTTTATTTTAAAGCTGTTTTGGTAAAGATGCAGTTAATCAAACATGGTTCACAAAGTTTTTGAATCCAATAAACTGCATTACAGTATATTTCTATTGAATTTGTGTTGGTGGCTGATTAGAGAAACATTAATGGTATGACTTATTACCACACAGAGAACTCAGGATACTACTAAGAAATGGGAAAAATTTCCACATTCAGAGCAAGTTTGTAGTTCAGCATGCCTCAGTTACTACCTGTAGTCAGACAGGCAGGCACTTCAAGACCCTACATGACCCATGACATCAAAAACATTTACTTTTCAGCCTCCACTCTGAAGGTACCTGGGACCTGCAACAATATTTGCTTGAGATATACTGTTCATTTCCACCCTGCTGGTTGCAACAGGGAAAAACAAAAAACCTGTTATGAAGAACAGGTAGTTTGATGGGAAAGGAAGGAGTAGGATTTTGTTTATATATTCTTGAAAGTTTTAAAGTATTTGAGTAGCCTATAAAAAAATGTTAATGCACAGCTTTATTTTCTTCCTCCATATCTTTTTATGTTAAAAGATTTTCAAGGGCAAGAGGGCACTGAACTTGCTTCTAAAATTAATTGTGTAATAGATGAGCATGAAGAAACCTGTAAGTTGACAAATAATTAGAAGAAAAATGGAAAGGCCAGATTCTAGTGCTATGTTCCTCATGCATCTATCATCCTCAGTAACAACTCTGAGGAATGTTTTTTCAGCTAAAAAAACACCACCTGAGTCATCACTCACACTGACTGCATGGCACTGCTATTCTTAGTTACCTGTGCAACAGCCTGACCTGATCAGTGCAGAGAGGGACAAATTTCCCCATATATGTTTGTTCTAAGCAGAAGTCATCCCTGGCCTATTATTAGGATGCATATGCCTAATGAGACTCCTAATCCCTGTTAGCACCCCTGGAAAGACATAGACCATGCACAAGCTGGCACTGTAGTAAGATGTATGGGAAATAGAAAATGGCCTTCAGTTCACCCTCCTTCTGAGAGCTGATGGTGAGAACAAGTCATCTGTGCTGGATTCCAGCTGGCCAGAGGTGCAAAGCCTACAGCTTACCTTCTGTGCCTTGAGTCATCTAGGTTGAATTAGGAGAGGAATGTATTGGTTATCCAGAGTGTGTTTTCAGACATTAAAAAGAATGGTAAGAGGGAAGTGCTCTGGGGCAGTGGGATTTTTAAGCTGCAAGAACACACTGCATGAATAGAATCTGCTGTTAAAAGTGCCACCACAGGTAGGGAGCTGCAGGCACAGCCCAGCCTCTGTGCTGAGGTTGGGATGGGTGCTCTAGAGCCAGGTCTCACCAGGCAGACTTTGGAAAGCTGATTTCTTGGTCTGCCTGTGTCAACACATGAGACTTTGCTCCAAGAAAATTGTAAGAAATATCCCCAAAACTGTGGGGATTGCCATCAAAGTGGGAAAGGAAGAAAGGTGATTAGAGCAGCTCCTTTCCTGCAGGAGACACTGGCCTGAGGCCAAGCAGAAATTTTCAAGAGGAATCTTTTCTCTCTCAGACATAACCTCTTCCATAATGCAATGTATTTGACTTATGCAGTACTAAGTAGTCTGACATTCATGCATACAATCATTCTTTCAGGACAATTCCTCTTCAGAGTTGAAGTTTCCAGACAAAACAGCCAAAGAGTTTTGTCTTTGCAAATCTGAAAGGTGAAATGCCTGCTTTCTTTACCACAGTTACCAACTCACTTGCAGGCAGGACAGCTTTTAAAATCAGAGAGCCCTGAATCATCACTTTGTGCTTCATCTACAGGTCACACTCACCTTTTCTCTGCTCCCTAGGAAACTGCTGCTGCTTGCTCATATGATCCTAAAAACATCAACCATGGAAGCTGTGATTTCCCAGGGACAATGAAACATCAGTAAAGTTACCAGTCAGTGCATGTTGGGTAAATGCCAGCATCTAAATCTGTCTTCCTCAGAGACCAATAAATCTGCTCCTCCATCCTCAAGTGAGGAAGTGAAGCCACTGTGCATATAGGTAGGAGATATCCAGTAATATATAATTTCTACAATGTTGGCTACTAAATACCCTTTTTTTTTTCCCCCCAAACTGGTTAATAAATCTTCACAGACAGAAACTGATCTCTATTTGTAATTCACTTTTATGGTCTTCCATAAAGGCTAGTCAGAGGAAGTAAAAACAACCCTCCAAAACTGATACTGATGGCAGTGTACCTGTACAAGCTCATGTCACTTTTGAGTTACAAAGCAAAAATTACTGTAATCACCAAAGATGTCATATCTTTGTTAAGATATAACAAAGATATATCTTTGCTAAGAAACTCCCATCATTTTAGGGTTTTTATTAGTTTAAGATATTTCAGTTTGTCAAAGGATCCTCTCCTCTCCCATCTGGAGTGCTGTGGAATCTCACATTTCAGAGCACAGGGAGCCCTCTAAATCCCTGCGTCTTCTCCACAAGTCACCTGGAAACACTTCACACAGGGATACCCCACACTGCACCTTTATCCAGCCCTGTGCCAGTCCTTGCCTGAGCTGCCAGAGGGTCCCTGGGAGCAGCATCAGCCCATGCTCCCTGTGCACAACCTCTTCCACATGGAATTGCAACTCCCCGTGCCCAGCACAAACCCAGGGCACAGCTGATTGTTATGATGCTCCACAGGGATGCTGGGGAAAGCCAAGGAAGCCTGAAGCAAGGACACTGGGCTATTATGAGCCCACTTTCCTTTTCCAGGCTTTATTTTGCACAGGGTGTGGTCCAAGCAGCAGCTCTGGAAAGCAAAGGAAGCAGTGATCCCACCACCCACTCTCTTAGGACCATTCTCTGGGCTGGATGTTAAAACTGAACATCTTCACAGAAACCCTCAGTAAGTGGGGCCAGGACTGAAAGCCATTTCCTGAGCCTGTTCCAGCAGGGCAGGGCCTCCCTCCTTCCACAGGGATTTGGACCTGCTGAAGTGAGCCTGGCTCCTTGCCCCAGGGAAGCTGCTGTCAGAGCCAGGCATGGGCTTTCTGCCCCAAGCCACACCCCTGGTGTTCCACTCTTTAGGTGAATGCTCTCCATTATACTCCTATGTGGTTAATCAGCAGCTGTTCAGGTGCTGTAAAAACACAAGAAAATTCAATGAACATAATTTATAAATAGGTAACACCAAGCAGCCTGGTTGGAAGCCTATTGAAGGCACTGGGAAGATTTCTGCTCTCTTCAGTGGGCTTTGGAACAGGGCCAAAGGCTGTTCAGCATCAGATAAAGAGAGGTTTATGTCAGGACTATAATATTTAATCTGTGGAGCAGCCAGATTAATTGCACAATTAAATCCTCATTAATCATCCCAAATTGTCTTCCCTGATAGCTAGGTTTAAATATTATGTCTTACAGTCTTAAGCTCTGAAACAGTGAAGCATGTGCCTAACACTGAAAATGCAATTAGTACCCTGGAATTTGTGCCCTTGTTCCCATTTTAGAGAACAGGAAGAATTTTTAATGCTCTTGCCACCATGAACAATGGTTTTCACTGGTCCAGGATTAATCACAACATGTAACCTGTCACTAACATGCACACTCATGGTAGATGCCTATTCCTAGCAACCATGCACTCCTTTTGCTCTTACTGCTTGAAAGATAACAAGATTAAATATACTGAATTTGAGGACCAGCATGGGTGCAGGGGAAGGAAGGAGTAAGAAAACATTAAATAAGCAAACATTTAAAGCATTGTCTGCTGCTTCACCAATAGTAATTAAAAATGTTATAAAGCTCCTGTTGAGAATATTTTTATTCTCTGATGTAAAATTTGTCTGTTTATAAGGGTATCTCTGTAGTTACTGACTCTAATGGTACTACATAGAGAATAGAGCTTCATGGACTGAGTAAGAATGGAAAGCTCTCTAACTAAGAAATGAGGGAACCAGTTTTCTGGGCTACTGATACCCACTAGGCTAAGAATGTATTCTGTGCTGTCATAGTCTTTGGGCAGCTTCCAAACAATGCTGTGTTGTGGGAAGGAAGCTATAATGCAGTTGTGTCCCTGTCTTATATTGACTTCTAGGTCAAACAAAGCCTGGAGTGATTTGAAATTCACTTGCTGTGCCACTGCTTACTGCAGCTAGTTTGTGAAGGAAGCTATTGTGGATGAAATAGAGAAACAAAAAGCATTTGATCCTTGCAGCCCTCATGAGACAGCTATGAATTTATGGCAATTTTTTCTTTCCAGGCAGCAAAGGAACAGATTACTATCTTATTATAGATCAGCGTTTTTGCAAATGCTGAACAGCAAATGCTCCCTGGCATCCCTTACTAGGGATGTGAAAAGGAATTATTCAAATTACTTAGAAATTGCCTGACAGCACTTTTGAGATAAAGATGCATTAAAAAAATGTGTCTAAGCACTGCTTATCTAGACATAACAAGGGAATTGCTGTACTGGATCAGACTGAAAGTGCTTTTAAGACCTGTTCTCTAGCAGTGGCTGTCTGTGGGTGATGAGAAGAGCACACAAGAGTAAGCAGGGCATGTACCAAGTGATCCCTCCCCCTCATACATCCCCCAGACTCCAGGTACCCTCACATGAGGCACTGCTGGAGCTGGCACATGAATATTCTTACTTTGGACAGTCTGGTTGCTGCTCTCCAGAAATTAATTTATACACTTCACTTCTCACCATTCTGGGACCTCGGTTTCCACCATACAAAAATTTGAGTCACCACATGAAAATCAGCCATTTGCTGCTTTTTTGCTGCTTGCCTGTTAGCTGCCTGAAGTCCTCAAATTCTGCAGAAGCTGAAGGGAGGAAAACAACCATTCACACTATCTTCCCCAGACAACTTTGTAAGTCTGTATCACATCTGACCTTGATTATTTTTTCACAAGTTAAAGACAGATTTTAGCTTGAAAGATCAAATTATTAGTCAGTCTTTCTATACCTCATTTTCTCCAGTTATAGAAAGGGGTTTCTGATGTTAGGCACATTTCTAAAATTTTATTGCCCCCTCCACCCCAATGTCCAGGAAAACTCAACTAGCAGAATGGTTTGAGCTCTTCCTGATATTTTAGTAAACTTCCTGATATTGCAATGCTAATGGAGAATACAGGATCCTCAGCTGCACTGAATAGTGAACACAGTGTTGTACAGCAAATGCTGCTGTTAACTCAGTTGTCATACAAGAAACTTGATAGATATGTTAGGGAGAAATAAACACCCGGCTGAAAAAAAGAACTCCTTTTTGCTCTTCTCTAAAATAGCATGAAAAGCTGCACAGAGATCACTCATTTACTTTTCCCAGCTTGTGTATCTGCAAAGCAGAAGGCATGAATGATCAGAATCACCTGTGCTAGACATGAACATACCAGCCATGTGCAAAAAAGGAATGAAAGTGGCCTGTGATGAGCTTACTGAGCTAATCACTGGGAATGTGATCCTGCCTTCTTGAATCAGAGGCAAAATTCCTAGTTAAATTCCCACGACAATTTATGCATCTTAATGGGTAAAACATCTTTAAAAGAGGGGTGTGGTTGTAGCATTTTGAACGTCATCTTTCAAATTCCCTGTAGACTTCAGCAAAACTATTTTGATTTCTGAAATTTCACTTCCAGACAAGAACCTTCTCCAATATGTTACCAGACTGCCTAGCCAGGCTGACTAAAACTCCTGCCTGTCCAGAACAAGATGTGAAACAAAATAATTTGCTTTTTAATGTAAGGATCTCTGAAAAAAATAATTAAAAGGTGTCTTGCTCTCACCTTTCAATGAACTTCTGTCTAATATGACTTGTTTGCTACATTTCTTTAAACTCATAAGAATACACCAAATGGCCCTGCCCCTATATTTCAGTGAAATTTTAGCTGGCTGCAATTATTAGAAAATGACATGATTACCTATTCAAGGCTGAAGCATGTCCAGCAACAAAGGAAATCCCTGCCCAAAGCAGTAGGAATGTACCTGACTTGTGCCAGAGGACAGGATCATCAAACCTGCTTATGTTTCCCTCTGCTGAGGTCAGGATGTCCAAGAAACAGGTGAGGTCACAGCAGCCTTGGACTTCCTCATGTCTGAAAGCAGCCATTTCAGGACTTCTGCTTCATTTCAAATTCCCTTGCAAAATTTGGGATTATTTCTGTCTAATTTATTTATTCCTCATTTGGATATCTAGGCATACCACTCTAAATGTGTTGTTTAGGCATTAAATATGGGTCTGTGTGTCCTTGCTCTGCAAATGAAAAAATTATTGTGAGCAATTGTTTTGTAGAAGTCTCACTCAGATACTTGAAGAACAGCAGTCCAAGACCTGGGTCTTTATTCTTGAATGCAAGGAGAATAAAGAAGGTGTGCACAAGAAGTGTAGCACTGCCATTCACACTTTTTCTGTTTGCTCACAGCAGCATCCCTGCTCTCCCAGGGCAGCATTTGGCAGGAATGGGAGGATCCTGCAGGGCCATGGCTGTCTGTGCAGGATGGAGGGAAGCCTTGCCAAGGTGCACACAAGCTCCCTGACATGCTGAGATTGCTCCCCAGCCACATCCCACCGGGATGTGCTCTGGAGGGAAAGCTGACAGCAGCTCTGCTTTGAAGTTTCCTCCTGGCATTTGAGGATTTAACCCTGAAGGAGTTTGGGGTTATAGTCATGGGGATAAGAATCCTAGATTGCTTCCCAGGATTCAATTAAATATGCCACACAATAAAACAGCCTGCATGAGACACATTTGGGCTTGGCACAGTGCATGGGACTAGAGTCTAATTAGGCCTTTATTGCTAATAACATCTGCTTATAACACTGTCTGCATTTCACAATGGCTGTTTTGCAAGCTCTCTCTGGGTTAACTAACACAGGGATGCCTACACCACAAAACAGAACCTGATGCAGAAATCATCAAAGCACCACTGGCCAAAAGCTGAATTTATGCACGAGCATTCAAAAACCAGAGAGCTGCGATTCAGTTATGCCTGCTGATGTTAACAGGTCATGAAGTCTAATAATCAGAGAAGTTTTGGGTCAGGTTGAAGGCAGCAGTACCATGGCCAAGGACAGTACTCTTGCCAAACTTGTGGTCAGATGAGCTAATTAGTTTCTGAACTTTCACAGGGAATAACAGCATTTGGACCTTAGGTCACTTGGCATTGCCTGAGTTCTGAGAGAAGATGACTTAAAATCATTCAAAAGATTTAAAAGTGAGACAGGAGAACACATTATCTCACAATACTCTCAAGGGCCAAGTAGGCATGAACAAACTGAGAATTTTCTTTCAGGGCAAATATTTCCTGAGCAGTTGCTCACCTCAGATAAGTTTTGTTTTATCAATATCACGAAAATTAATTTACAGGTTTCAGTCACACATAGCAAAATATACTTAAAGTCTTATTTGTGTCTTTGCAAACTAATTTAACTCTACAGAAAACTGCAGATATGGTAGTGCATGCTTGACAGGCAGGTCCTGCTGGGTATAGATTGACATTCAGCCTGAAGGAGTTTTGGAAGACTGGTAGTATTTGCCAAATACAACTTGAACTTAAGTGATTGCTATTGAAACTGAGTAGGAATAGAGACAGACAGGTAGAGCAAGATAAAGTTTCATGACCCATCAAAAAGAAACAGATGCCTATTTTCACTTCTTTGTTTCTGAAATATTATTTGATGGCAAAAGAATAAAGACAGTTTTGAAGGTGAAACGATAGGAAAAGAGTCAAGTTAAGAACTCTTTCTGAAGTGTGTCACCTGTGACTTTTGTGATAGTGCCATTTCTATTGCATTCCACATGGCACCTACTAGATGAGATTCTCCACTGTATTTTAACAAGACCTAAAATGTTACTTTAATATTTTATTTTAACTTTGTTAATATTTTAATAACAACTTTTGTTTCATGTCATAAGATGGTTGTGATTTCTTGATAGAAGCAGTTAAAAGTTGTTTTTCAGATCCTGCCAATCAATGTAACTACACCAAACTTACTCTAGCCCCAAGTATTTTTTAGTCTTGAGATCAGCTATATGTCAAATGTCATGAATACTGAAAATAAGGACTAAATATTTGTTAGGGGCATCCATTTATTTAATTGGAAACAGCGTCTTTCTGGTAATGCTTTCTTAGCTGTTGTAAAACTACACATCTTGAACAGCCTTATTGTACACAGACTGGACTCTGATTGTTTTTTTTAAAGCATGGCACAAACCTTTTTGATCAACTTTACTTCTGAAACACAAAAACAAAAGCTGGGGGTGAGGCCATATAGTTATTGTGTTTCAAAAAAATTTCAAACATTTCTATTAGGTCTTTATTTGTAATTCATGTACTAAAGCAGTATAGACTTACACAAATATTATGACCACTCCCTGGGGACCAACTTATTCCTGGATTCTTTTAATCTATTGTATTCTTAATCTTCAAGCAGCATAAAGATCATGAGGAATGTGCTTTACTTTCATGTGCTTATAATTTTCTCCATGTGAATACAAACATTGTAGTTACATGAATATTTCACAGTGCAAAACACTCTTTGTAGACTAATAAATGAGACAGGAGGCTGACAATGGAAATATGGGCAAGTTAGCTGAACCTGTATATTATAAACTGATCTATTGCACAAAACTGGCCAGTTTGCAAGCCTTACATGAGCTTTCTGAACAGTGAAGGCTTTCCTAAATACTTAGAGATGTGGGAGAGCTAAAAGTAAAAGGCATTAAATTTTCATTTATAATTATCTGCCTCATTTTGCAACAAAAATCCAATGCAACAAAACAAAACAACTTTTTTTTCTTTGGACTCAAGACCTCAAATTTTTTAAAGAACATTTCATGAAGGATTAGTTTTAACTACACTGGAATCCTTGCCAATCAGAGATGGGTGCCTGGATCATTTTGGGTATCAAAGTCCAGGAGCTTTTAATTTGTACTGTAAGAGGTGACCACCTTCTGCTGTATGTGATACATTTTCTCATAAATGCCACTCAAGGAACAAATTTATGTGTGCAATAGATAGAGAAATGTGTGCTTGTTTTGGGAAAGGAGAGGTTAATGTCTGTGCTGCTGTCAGAGTAGAAACTGGATCTTAGCAAGCATTTTTTGTTTCAAAGGAAGTCCATCCCACAATTTGGAAATTGAATATAAGAATTACTCTTCTTGTCTAAATTGACAAAGGCTAAAGTCCTGTCTCAAGTGCAAATGCTAAATTGTAGCTGTTCCCTTAATTTCATAAGGATTTGGGTGTTTAGGGGGGTGGGTTGGAATTTCTTTAACTTATTTGCTGAATTCATCAAAATTAGCCAGAATAATACTTTTAAAGGTCTTGAGGAATTTAATTTTAAATCAGAAAGTTTAATTTTTATTGTATTGATGTTTTAACATATTATTCTGACTTTGCTCTGCTTGATAGTGTTTCTCTCCAGCACTTCTGCAAATGGGTTTGACTCTACAACGTTACTGAGCTCTTGTTACTGAGTTCCTTCCTCAATCAGCATTGTTGCTGAGTTGACTGTCACTGGGAAAATTTACACCACGATTATACCAAATATGTAACTATGAGAAACCCAAAATTTATGTTTAGAAATCCTTTTTGAAGTTTAGCTACGTAATTAATCCAGTCTAATATCACTGGTCTCTTGTTTTATAAAGACTGCTTCAGGATTTGTAGACCAGGGAGCCAAAATTTTCTTATATGTGACATATATTTTGCACAGACTGAGTAGAAGCTTATCTTTGAAGCACCTTTAAAAGCATCAAAAAGCAGGTGTGAGCTGTGGGGCAGAAAACCAAAGTGGGTACAAAATATCTGGATGAGCAGGCTCTTTGAATATATCTCTTACTATAAATCCATCTCCTAATTGATGACATTTGCCTCTGCTACACCATGGCAGCAGTCTAACCAAGCAATGCAAGAGGAGGCAAACATGAGGAGTATAGGGGAAAGGAAATCAGAGATTGTATCTGTTGATTTTTGTCTAAATATGGAAATTCTTATACAATAGACCATCAAATGTAATTTCCTATGTCTTAGAGGACAAGCTGTACATTTTTTAAAATAGTTCAAAAGGCTTACAAACTTGAGCTCAGGGTGTGGAAGTGGGAGCAGGGGGCCAGAGGAGCTTGTAAAAAAAAAAAAATGGACTACAGGATATCCCCCTCACAAGCCTTTGTAAGAAATCCCTCAGTTTGAGATTTCTGTGTGTCAGTACCAGGCAGTCTGTTCCCTGGACAGGACTGGGCCCACTGCAGACTGATGGCAGGGATGTCTTTGTGCAAGGACAGCTGAGAGATCCCTTGCCAGCTTCCACATCCAAGAGAACCCTACAGAAGCAGAGCTGCAGCATCTTCCTTGTGCCATTCTGCATCAGGAGCTGCAAAAAGGAGCCAGGAACATCACAATAATGCTCTACCCTTTGTTGTTCTTTTTCTTCTCTGCTTGAAACTCCAGATATGCCTCGATCTGCCCCATCCCAACCTTGCCCCTGCCTCACAGAACAGTGAGCTCAGTTTCTCACTGAGGGCCACAGCCCTGATCCTTGGTATTTTTTTTTACCTAGCTAGTCCTGCTTCACTCTTTTGGATATCTCATTTCCAAACACTTCTGTCAAATGAATTCAAAAAGCTGCCAGGTTCTGTCTCATGATTGCAAAACCTTGAAGAAACCACTGGGCAGTTTCAGGTCTTTGCTAGGTCAAAGAAGAAACAAGATTTCCAAAGAGCTAGGACAACCTTTCTCCCAGTATTTGAAGAGTTGTCCTTCTTTCTTGTCTGGTAATACTTGCAGAATATGTGGTAATAAGACTTGTGCAGGAATTCTTGCCTAATGTCATTGGGACATTACAGTACTGAGAAAATCAATGCAAATTTGCAGCTATTAAGCAAAGTGTTGACAGTAGCAAGCATATGGATTCCTTCAGAAAACAGTCTTGGGAGGTTTGACTGTGTCACATGCATCCCAGTGCTCTGCTTTGGAAATGTGTTTCTCTCAAACAACTTTTTTGGGTAAAACTGAGATCCCTGAATGAGGCACAAACTGAGAGGTGACACTTTTTATGCTGTCACATCCTTTCCAGATTAGTGATCAAAGCTGACAGCTTGCATGATAAACAGGAGTGATGTCCTGTTTCCTTCCAGAGCTCAGGCTCATACAGCTTCATCAGTAAGAGGGCTGAAACAAGCCACAGAAAATCACATTTATAGGTGGAACACAATTATTTTGGTTGAACTGAAGAAGGAATTCTGAGACTGAAATGTCACCTAATTTTTTCACCTTTATCATCTAGTTTAATAAAGAAAAAAGCTTTCCCTGCAAATTCTGCTTCCTTATGCCCACACAGTATGATAGCAATGGAAACATTCTCACCATTCAGTGGATCTGTTCTTGTGAAATAATGATTTTGGACAGGGGACCAGTAGGCAGCACAAATATTTCCTATTCATTATGGTAAGTGAAGCTGCCTGTTTTGATTTTAAATTTTCAAAGCTGTCTAGAAGGGCAGAAAGCTGAAAAACAGAAGATGATTGAGTATTATTTTAACTTTTAATGAGCAATTTTCTCTCTTTATGGAAAGGTAAGGCAGGATTGTGGAAATACAGATGTAGATAGATAAAAAACAAGCTCAGATGTCTTTTCCTATGGCCAGCTGCCCTCAGGAACAAGAACTTACCTGGATTTGAACAGACCATTTCTCTGCCCTCAGCAGCCTTGTTTTGATGTGCAAAAGGTGCAAATCCAACACTTCATACAGAGGAAAAGGAAATAAGGAGCGAGATTTCCCTAGTGGCAGCCTTGTCTAGCTCAGTGTAACTTCAAAGGTACAGCACAAGCACTCTGAAGGTGGCTGGGAAGTTTTCTCAGGCAGGAGGAAGCTCTGAGTAACACTGCTCCACTCTGAGATTAGTGTATCTGAATTGGACAGCAATGGTGCAGCATAGCTGCAGGTAAGGAGAAAAAGAGATCAAAGCAGGAACACTGGAATGTGGGGAGGGGTCAATTTATGCACAAGGATTTCCACCACAGATTTCCACCCCTGGAGTTTATTGGAGTGGCTTCACAGCACCCAGCAGTCTAAAGGAAAGAGCTGAGCAAGTGCCTGATGATGCACATTAATGCACCAGATAATCTCAAGCCAGAGTGACAGTGGTGCCACCAGTTGTTCTGGTCATGGCCTGCTCTGGCTCTTCGAGGCACAATGAAACCACTTTCACTCTTGGCTTGCAGTGACATTGTAGATAAGTAGGAATATTTTAGACAAGTAGGAATATTAATGAGCACTTAGCCCATCTCTTCCTGTGAAATCTTCCATGTTATCTTCTTAAGAATCTCTGAGAAGGTGTCTACACTTCTAAGTTCCCATCTCAGTGAGAATAACAGCATCACACAATTTCACAGCTAGAAGAGAAAACATTTTTCATAAGAAATTATTTGGCACAAACATTTTAGAGTTATAACCTCATCCTGAAATGTGGAACAAGAAATTGTTGGAAACAGCTCAGTTATACTGGATGGATGATTTGCCTTGGAAAAAAACATGGAAAAGCAAAGCAGTGAAGCAAAAAGATGAAACAATTTTACCTGAAAGCAAATGCAATCCTCAAAAAGAAAACTTGAAAACTTTATTTTCACAATACTGCCTTTCAAACTCATTTGTGAATAAAATGTTTTGACCTATTCATTGGCAACATTCACTTATTATTTACAGATGAACAACTCATAGATGTAGTTGCATTTGGACATTGAATAACTACTGGAGGTAAGTAAAATATTATTGTAAGATTATTTCTGCAGACTGGATGTTAGACTTTATTGAATTCTTGTTCACTAGAGAAAACAATTGGTCAGCTTGGGAAATATACATACATGGGTTTCAAGAGAACAGTAGAACCAATAGTCACATTCTCCAAAAAGGCATAAAAGAAAGAGAAAACTCATGGGTGGAGGCTGAGAAACAAACCAGGACATGAGGCAGGGAGTGGAAGAACCACTGAGTAGCTGAGGTGAGCTCAGAGAGTTGCCTGTGGGACTTTTTTATCTTGTAATGATGGGAGAGCTGACTGTGACATGCCTGAAACACTCATTCACAGGTGTCACCTTTGAAAAGTAAGGGTGATGGTCAGCAGGAAAGTTGCAGAAGATCCAGCTTGATGTGCCCTGCCCAGCAGGAAGCATGGGGACAGATTCTTCTAGCTGAGAACAAAATCCCTTGAAAAAAATCTACTGGTGAAAATGTCAAGGTATTCAGCTCTTACTGAAATCTTCTTTGAACTTCCGTGCAATAAAAAAATTCTGGAGGTTAAATAAAGAAGACAAATTATTTCTTTTGAGGTATTGCACAAGATCAAGAGCAAACCTAAAAAAAAGTCTGTTGTTACCTAGGAAATTAATAGCTCCATGTTTTAATTTATTATGAAGACAAAGAATACAATCATGGTGTATTATATCATTTCCTTTTGAATAAAGTTTCATCTGTGTTGTTTGTGTCCAATAGCAGCAATGCCTTCAGCAGACACTTCTACCAGAAAACAGATATTTCCTTCTCAGAGATTCATTGGTGTAAGCCTTCTCACATGCCCTACAAATGTGAAATTTAAATCACCTCTCCTCAATGAACAGATCAGATGGCAACAAGGCAGACATGCTTGCAAAGATCTAATATGTACTAATAAGAGAGGAAGTCATCAGGAAATGGATAGTTCCTCAAGCTAATGAATGTGTCCCAACAAAAATGTGTCTATTATATTCACTATTCTTTCATGGGAGCATTTTTAGAACATTTATTCTGAGCAGTTCAGCAATATTTAGAAAAACATGCAATGTATTTGTTCATTTTTCTCCCAGGCTTTCACTTAACAATGGGCAGCATGAAGGTTTTCCTGAGTTCAACATTTGCTTTCCAGATCTGCACGATTCTGATGGCTTGGAAATGTGACATAATCTTAATGATTTCCCCTTATTCTCCATTAGGCCATTCCACTGCTCAGGAGTATTGTGCTGCATTGATAATCACCTTGAGAAGACTTTAGGGAAAGGCTGGTGGGTGTGGTGGTATGAAACGTGGAAAGATGCAGTGCTCCTCAAAAGGAGAACATACCAAGGATTAAATACTCCTATCTTGCATAAGAGAGTGGTAAGAATCTTGGTAGGTATCCTGGCTACCAAGGGACCAGGACTGTGTGGACATGCCTGGTAAATACATCAGGAACTGACCAATTTTGGCACCAATATGAATATATAGAATACAAGATCTCTTTAAAAAAGCAAACAAACAAACAAAAAAAACCCAAAAAACAAAAACAAAAACAAAAACAGAACAAAACCAAAAAAAACCAAAAAAAAACCAAAAAAAAACAAAAAAAAAAGAAAAAAATAACCAGAAAACAAACAAACAAACCAACAAACAAACAAACAAAAACCAGCCAGGCCATCCTTTATCAGACAGGCAAACACTGATGAACATTCACAATAAAAAACGGAACAACAAAATATACCAAAAAAAACACCCAAACAAAACAAAAAACCAGAAATATATATGCTGAAATAATAATAGGTCTCATACCCTTTTATCAGTTTCATTTGAGGGTCTTCAAAGCCTGGTTACTTAGGAGCAGCATGATTAATTACCCTCTTTTGGGATATGTGTGTCCTGTCAGAGGGCAGTCCAAGACTGAGCTGTCTGCTTCAAGCTCTTGGCTACTGCTTGGTTCCACTTTGATTTGATTGTCAGATTGGATTTAGGCTATTTTTCATCAGTGATGCATTTTGACAAGCCATTTAAGTACCACTGCCTAGTGCCCTCACAGAGGTCACATCCTGTTAGAGCTCAGTTCACCTTTGTCATTTTCCCTGTGGAATTATTTTGCCCTAATTTTGTTATTCTTGGTGGAAATTATCTAGGTATAATCTAGTCATTTGTGTACTCACTATACCACAGAGAGAAAACCAGAAACCACCAGGGGCCAACTGACTGCATTTGTAAATGCTTGCTTAGGGCTGCTGGGATCCTTGTCCATCCCACAGAAGAATCCTCAGTGGCTGTGTTGGACTTCTGTGTCTGTAGTTAAATGAAATACATTTCCACCTTGAACATTGATCCACCCTCCTACATCACAGTTGCTGCATAAAGCTGCTTATTAAAGACCTGTTAAAACACCCAGTCTTCTTTGCTGATGAAACAAAACACAAAAGGTCATCTGATATTTGCTTTAAATAGGTCAGGGATCACAAGAGATAGGATAAAATACAATCATCAACTTATAGCAGGATTCACATGCCCAGCCTGCTATTTCCAAGTGCATTGCAAAAGTCTAGCATTTTCACAATCAAGGCTCTGATTACTAAAATCAATTACAAAGGTTAAGCCTATGACAACTCTTGTTGGTAGTGGATCTCAATTCATACTATTTTCTTTGCTGTTACAATAATAAGATGTACTTATGAATTAAACCCTATTCCTATTGAAATCTAATCTCAGATTTCTTATCAACTATAGCAGTGCTAAACTCAGAAATGAAGATCCCTTTTTTTAACAAAATACAGCTACTATTGCTGACTCCATCCCTTTTCCTGCAATAAAACCCTGCCATACTGTAACAGCATTTTGCAAAGTAGTAAAATGTCATAGTTATTATTGTGTTTCAGTAGGGACCTCCTCCTTGATGTCAGCCTTTCAGAGGTGCATCCTTTGCCCTTTGACTCATGATGAGGTATTCAGTGAAAAAATTTGTCTTTGGTGCAAGCCCGTGAAGATTTGCCAGCTAATGGGCCAAAGCAAAAGCAGAAGGAACATAACATACCTGGAACTATTTTACATAAGCAAAAATAACTTCTATTTTTTTGTTGTCTTGTAAGAGAGAAAG
Source organism: Oenanthe melanoleuca (assembly GCF_029582105.1). Taxonomy (NCBI): domain Eukaryota; kingdom Metazoa; phylum Chordata; class Aves; order Passeriformes; family Muscicapidae; genus Oenanthe; species Oenanthe melanoleuca. The sequence goes on from NC_079335.1 coordinate 28,209,063, forward strand.
TTTTGCCTGGTCAGTGTTTGGGCAACAATCTCTGTACTCCACAGAGAACACCCAAGGAGACAGTAGTTGCTTTATATGATAGGCAAAATTTAAGCAAATTAACTCATTTAATATTTCTACCACAAACTGAGGCTATTTGCTTGGATGATAGCTTGATAACGAGATCATACCATTCATAACTGTATCTCCACAGAACTTAATTTTTTGTTTTACAGCTGATGGCTCAACGGCTCCAAATTATTGCACAAGTGTGGCTACAGACAGTGCATATCTGGAGCAGCTTCACATGCTCCAAGAAGTGATAGAAGTGCTGAGAGAGATGATTGCCTTCTGCTTTCCCATCAGGAGTGGTGGGGCACTGCCCCAGCCTGCCTGAGGCTCATTAACCACACTGCCAGAGTCAAAGCTCAGCATTGCTCCCAGCACAGAGTGACAAATTAGGTTTGTGGTCACGGCAAAGAATGTTTTAGACTGTTTCTCCTATAAGATTATAGCAGCCCATAATCTTTAAACTAGTCCATATGAACACACATGGAGCTCCTAGTGTCTTTGCCAATTGATTAAAGGATCAGCACATGGTGGGGCTGAGTTTTCTGTTGTGATCAAAGAAGTTGGTCTCTGAAGAAGAATCTCTAGAAGTCAAAGATACAAACAGACAAGAAAAAAAAAACAACCTAAATTGATATCACACAATACAAGCAGTAAAATGACTTTTATGTTTAAGAAAGGCTATTATTATAATAACCTCATTTTCTAGGCTCTATTCTGTTACTAGAGAGTCCTTTGTTCTTATACATTAAAAGCATGCTTAGCTATAGAAGAGGATCAAGGAGGCAGGTCTGACTTGTTAACAGGCAAACAGGCTGCCACCTTTTGCTCTTTCTTTGCTTCAGTGCCATATTCAGTGCTCTGTTCAGATGAAGTTGTCAAAGTAGTTCTTCATGCAGGATGTCCAAAAGGACATCTCATTCTGGAGGGGCTTTTTGAAATCAGCCAAGACAACTAAAAACATTATAATAAATGTGCACTTACTGATTTCCTCTCCTGAAACAAACACAAATTTTGGAGGCTTTTTTTTAATAAAAAGGAACATGACACATCTCCTTCAGAAACAATTCTACATTCCCTTATAAGTAATTTTCTTAAACTGCTAGTGGTAGTCTTTTTTTGCCAAAAGGGAGGCAGTCCACACTCCTCCCTCCCCAAATGTTCCCTCAGGAACGCTTTGTACTTTCCCTTAACTGTTCACTACGTCCACTGGAGTCCAGCTGCAAAAAATGGCTCAGCTTTACATCTGGATTTCCAATCAGTCACAAATTCATGGCTATTTTCCCAGACAGAGAGCAATTAAATGAAACCTGTGAAATCCATTACCAAAACCTCTGGAAACATCAGCTCACCCAAACAAAACTGTTCTCAGTGTTTCTCAGCCTAAGCTTTCAGGATTAAAATGAGATTTCACAAACATCTAGGGAGAAATTACTCCCAAGTTCATCTGCTGATTCTTTTCCTCTCCACTCTAGTTCACTAGTGTCATGTTCTATTTTTTAAATTTTGCTTAGTATACATTTTACTTCCACTATACTGCAGACAAGTGTGCTAGTGGATTTGTCCTGATCTGCAGGAAAAGTCACATTCAAGTTCCTTCTGAAATGAAAAAAAAAGAAGAAACTTCTTCTCTAGAAATAGAAGGTGGCATCTGCATAATGCCATGCTCCAGTTCTGCCCCTAAAACCATGTCTGGAGAGCTACTGTTAAGGTTTTGAAATCCTAAGTAATCTCAGAATTGTTGCTCAACTAACTGCAAAATGGTTTACCAAATGTTTCCAAGACAAGACTTTCTTATTTTCATTATACTCTGTGACCTGGGCTGGCAGTATCTTTTTTTGCATCAGGGCTGTCCACCTTGTAAGCCTACAACTACAACTGGTGTTTAGATAAATGAGCTTAGACAGCGTTTCATTTTCTTGAGCACCATCAGTTTCATCATGAGTAAAACGCACCTTTTGCAAGTTGTGCTCAAAGAGTATTTTTACAGGGCTTGCAATAGCAGTTTTCTTAAATTTCTAGTTTTCTCAAGCCAAAAAGCAGTTAATTTCTGGTCTAACTTGCATAACATTTATCATCTATCACTCATGCTGTAACTTTGCCTCTGTCTTCAGTGTGGATGACAGACCAAAGAAGTCTCAGAGTCCTGACTTGAAGGACCATGACTGCAAAAATTATCAACTCTCAGCTGATCCTGAAATTGTGTGAGATCTGCTGCTCCAGCTGGATCCCTAAAAATCTATAAAGCCTGATTCATCCAAGATGAATCCTTGGATTCACCCAAGAATTATTGAAGAATTATTGAAGTGCTGAATGGTGTCATCAAAAAACTTCTCTCAATGATTTTCATGCTGTCTTGGGAATCCAGAGAGTTCCTAGTTGACTGGAACCTTTCAGGAGGCAGATTTTAAAGAAGGGCAAAAGGAGGACACTGAAACCTACAGGTCTCTCAGTTGCCCTTTTGTGCCTGGTAAAGTTATGAGGAGAGACCTCACTGCCATCTACAATTTCCTTGTGAGGGGAAAAGAGGGGCAGTGATCTCTTCTCTGACAGTACCCAAGGGAATGGCCAGAAGTTGTATCAGGAGAGGTTTAGATTGGGTATTAGAAAAAGTGTTTTCACCCAGAGGGTGTTTGGGCACTGGAACAGGCTCCCCAGGGAAGTGGTCACAGCACCAGTCTGGCAGAGTTCAAGAAACATTTGGACAATGCTGTCAGACACATGGTGTGACTCTTGGAGATGTTCTGTGCAGGGCATGAGCTGGAATCAATGATCCTTGGGGGTCCCTTCCAGCTCAGGATATTCTGCGATTCTGTGATTCAACATCAACATCAACATCAACATCATAAGTTCTGCTGTAATTGAAGTGGTGGCACCAGTGAATTAAAAACTGTATAAAAACTTACCCTCTATTTATAGCACTGCAACCAGCTTCCTGGGAATGTGTAATATTCCCTATATCACTTCCACACCAATAAAATATTGACAATTATAAAAACCTAATATGTCACTAAAGAGCAAAAGAAGGATTATAGATAACTTTCAGAAAGATATCAGGATCTCCAACTATGGCTTGATTTTTTTTCTTGCAGACCAAGAGTAGTAAAAAAGGAGGACAGTTTTAGTGAAATTCATTATGATAGCAATCACAAAGGCAGTATAAGGATTGGGATAAATTTGTTGATACTAAAAATTTACCATAAAGTGAAAAATATGCATCAGTTAAGCACTAGAGTATCATGAAACATCTCGACCTATATTCTTCCTAAGAGCATTTAGGTCCTAAAATGGGTACAATACTAATTTACTCAGTACAGAGTTGTCAAACCTCAAACCAATCAACTACATCTGGCTTGACAAGCTGGTTAATCTGGACCAGCCCTTCATGCTCTCTCTCCCACAATGATAGGAGGGGACTGCTCCATAGTGCCAAACCAACTGTTCAGTCCAGACCAGACAGCCTTGGCCACCAGCCTTCCACTGTGAGCACCCACCGTCCTTCCCACTGAAGGTTAACATCTGGGAATTGGCTAAATTCACTGCTCAGAAAATGGCATCTTTCTCCTAGATCTTTTCTGAGGGTTTACCAGAGGTGGTCAAGAAGTCAGAGAAACCAAGAAATGCTCACATGTTTTAAGAATTATATTGCATAAATTCAAGTCTTCAGGACACTGCAACAAGGAGGAGATGAGGTGAATGACTCTGTGCTTGTGCAGCTGACTGTATGAAGATCAGGTGCTAGGGGCTAAGTCCATAATCTATTTCATTATTGTGGTATTCATGGCATTTATTGCTAATTAAAAGCAGCGTACCCATTAGGAGTAATAAGACTCAATTTCAGCACTTAATGCAGAAATGGTACAAATTATACCACTAACATATGCAAACCAAAACCAGAATATTTGCAGGTCTCTGAATGCAGAGAGGAGACAAAGGAGTTTAAGCATATAAAAATAGGGTGGATGTAACCACCACTTAAAGCATGTTCTAACCATTGAAGCAGCTAAAAAAGAAAAAAAAAGATATTTGTATTAATGCTTTTTGCTTAAATGGTATTTGTTTGCCACGATATAAATTTTCCACTGACGTGGGAGAAATATGCAGAAAATGAGCAGTTGCAGTCTCTGGGGTTTTAAGGAATTATCTAAGATTGTAATGCTGTGTGATGACATCTCCCATGTAGGAAGCACTGGAATATGTAGCTAGGGTCATCTTTTTCACACATCCAGTTCCTTCTCAGCTTTTCTATTGGTTCACAAAGCATCTTTCAGGCCCCTGTTGAAGACTGCACTCTGCACATTGGTGACATTGTGACTGGACTTCTCTATTCACAATCCAGCCCTGTCATCACCTTTTTTGCTGTCTCACATAGTCAGAGGTCTAAGCTATTGCAACACATCTAGTAAAATCAGTAGAAGGCTGAACAAAAGAAAGAAGTGTTCAATAACTCATTATTAGTCTGAACAGCTGCTTGGGGTTCTGAAGAAATGAAATTTCTAAGAGGGTTGAATTTTCACACACATTCATTTATGTAAGTCATACTAACAAGGCATGTCCCTGTCCTGTGAGACAGAAGGAGAGAATGAAAAGAATGATGAGTCAGTGAGGAGGTATTATGTTTTTTTCTGAGAGGGTACCATTCAGAGTTCTGGACCATTGTGCCTTTTGAAGTGCTGAGATCCCCAGATGCACATTCTTCCTTCATAGATTACATTCCCCTTGGAGCAATGAGCACACAGCAGCTGTCCTCTTTCCATCAGCATATACTGTACCAGACTTGCCAGATGGAGAATTTTGCTCTCTGATGCAGGATACCCTTTCACTGTGAAAGGATCAACCATGCTGATGTGGATACTCCCATTCAGGGCAGCAAAGGGCACAAAACTGAGCATTACAGCTTTGTTCACTCTACTGTAAGAGTCGGTTCCAATCCCTTGTGGTCTCATGAGTAAAAATTGTGGCTACTTTTCCCTTGCCTGTTTATCCTATAATCCCCCAAGCAGATGTGCTAAGCAATTCAGAGAAAACTGCTTTGCAAGATACAAAAGCTGTGTCATGCTACACTCCTCCTTGATGGGTATTGGTACAGTCTCCAACACTTTAATTTATAGGATCTTTAGTCTTTCCAGAGCACTCATTTGTCACATTAGGTGCTTTAATGCATATGTTTGGAACAAGTACATACACATCCCAATTTTCCCCATCTTCCCATGTTCATATTGTATAATCCCTGTAAATGCTGAGCAATTATTTTCAGGGCATCCTAGGGAATGTTCCCTCAAAGGGAGATAGTTGTATCCCTTGTGAAAATGTGAAAACAGCAGCAGAGGGAGTAGGTGTCAGGAGAGCTTTCCCAGCCAAAACCTTTCCCAAGGCTCCTGCTGGGGCAGGGAGGTGCTGCAGCACTTCCAGCACAGCTGGTGTCACACCACACTCTGCTGACTCAGGGCTGGGGCTCTTCTCCAGCAGCCTCTCACCTGGCTGATGCAATCACACTGTGCTTTCAAACCACTTCAGCCTCCTGCCTTTCACCTGGGAGATGCATGCAACATGGAGCGTGCACTGTGAGGGCCTTGGGTAATTTTATTTCAGATTGTGAAATGCTGGCTATTGTGCAATGATAAATCCACTTTAAGCCTCATTATCTCACTTATTTAAGAAGTGAAAGCGTGTCTGCAAGCATTTCTGAATCACACTTCCAAAATGAAGACTCTTTTGAATAGACCTAACTTATATCCCTGGAAAATCCCACACACCCCCCTCCAAGGACATTGTCTGCTGACCTGTTTTCAAATGTGGTTATTGTCTCATCTCCTTGGCCTAGCAATCTCCATTTATACCAAGCAAATTTTAAAGAGGCTTTGAAAGTGGTAGCTTCATCATAATATTGTCATCATAAATATGGTCACAATGCAAGGTGAAGTCTTTAGTTACCATGTTATCAAAAGATCAAGTAAATAGATCAAGATAAGAAAGAAATAGACTTAGTAGGAAAAAAAGTGGCATACAAACTTTTCAATGTCATGTTCTGTTACCTCTTCTGTATCTTCCTGCTTGTTTTTGCTGCTTATGGAGAATGTGAGTCAGAGAATAGAACCAGATCTTGAGGGTTTGGGCTTTTTTAAAACAATACTTTAAAACATTAAAAATTGCAATGTTTCACTAGGAAGATGAAAGCAAATTTAATGAAACACCTTCCTGGCAAAGAGCTGAAGTATCAGATGCAAAGTGAAGCATCACTCTGCTTTTAATTTCAAGGTTGCACCCTGTTCTGATGTCAAATATTTTCCATTCATAGTACCTGCTGGATTCCTAGTTGCTGAATTCAGCTATTTTGTGAGAAAGCTCTTTGGGTCCCTTCCTTTTGAGGGCTTCAGTCTGTGCTTGACTCTAGACAACCTGCTCTAATATCACTCTTGCAAGACTTCTTTTAAGTGTCATTTTAGTGTGTACATTCCCATTTAAATTATGGATTTTTCACAGTTCAAAATGATTCCATTCAGCTTCACCAAAGTAGCAGTAAATGAAGGCAGTGGGATTTGAACATTTATTTTGAGGGCACAAAGATAGAAGGCACAGAGTGGGTCTCAAGGAAACACCCCAGTGGACACTTCAAGCCAAGATAGAGATTGCCATCTCAATTCTCCTCTGCAGGGATCACTGAAATGAACAGGACACCTTTATGAATGAGGTTACCAGAATTACAGCCACCACAGTGCCTCAGTACAAGCTACTGTGCAAACACTTGTTATGTAGAATCAATCTAGAGCAGACTATAGAAAACCACATTATTATTTCAAACTGACTATTGTTCCAGCTGCACACAGCTCTCCTTCCACAATTACAGTATCTACACTCCTTACAAAGGATGTGCTCTAGATCTGCAGGTCAGAGAGCTGTCCAGATGTTGTATGCTGAGTCCATCCTGAAGACAGTAAGTTTAACCCCATCCCAATAGGCAAAAAGGTGGGACAATGGATCTGCCAGAGGATAGGAGAAAGCTTACTGATGGGAGAGGAAGAAAGAGAGGAAACCTTAGTCAGAGTGCTAGTCTGGCCTCAGCAGGCATCAGTTCCTTTTTCTGGTGAGGGATTTGGCTTCTGGCCCACATTTGTGGGGCCTTTGTAAGTGCCCGAGTTCAATTAGTCAGTCTGAAAATACCTATATAAAAAGGAAATTTTTGGCATCACATTCTACAGCAGGAACAGTGTCACCAATGACCTGGTGACCTGTGTGTTGAGGGACAGCCACCTGCCCTGCCAGCTCCCCAGCTCACTGTGCACTCAGTGCTGCATTGCCAAAGCCCCATGGGCAGATTTTCAGAGACTTATAACTACTGAAATCAAGACCAGTTTTCACTGGCACAGTATAAATTGTTCCACTTCAGTGGAACTTATGTTTGACTCACTCCACGTTTTTTGGTCCAGATTTGCTAAAAAAAAAAATGCAAACATTGGGGAGTTATTTTCTCTTTCTTCCCATAAAACTCAGCCAACACAAAAGAAATACTTATATGAGTAATTATTTTGTTTGCTTGTTTGAGAGTCCAAATTCAAGGCATTTGAAAATAGATAGATGAATGTTTTTGAGAAGTAATAATTGTTCCCTTCATGAAAACAGAAGCATGGAATGGAAATTGTAAGCAACTGCAGGAGTTATTGGTGCTCTAGTTACATTGCAGTAAAAGCTAGGCAGATTTGTTTGTGTGCACACATGTAAAATGAAGCTTCAAGTGAGTGTGCATTTTTCTTTTAAATTTGTCACCTTCCAGTAGCATGTATTATATCTACAGAAAACCTATTATGAAAGAAATAAATAAATATACTTTGCTAGTAGATTTCTCTCTGATCCACAGTGAGCACACTACATACACATACTGTTTTCCTCTTTCCAAAAAAATCAACATTCTTGAGGAAAAAAATGGTGTTACTTTATCCACAAGAACATTCATGCAACATGCATGAGATGTCTATTGACCTTCCAGCTGAAAGACACACAATTCTCCAAGCTGCCAGTTCATGCATCAGTTCCAGCATTCCTTCCAAGTACATGTATAATACATGTGCAAACTACTCATCAGCAAGGCTGTTTTAGAAATAAGCTATCTTAGATAGTATGCCAATGCCTAGAGCATTTGGATATGGATGAAAGGGATGAGAAACAAAATGCTTGATATTAATACTAAACTACTGAAATAAAAGATTGAAGAAAAGAAAGCATTTCTATCAGTGGAAGTAAAAAATCTACTATTTTATCACCTAAAATTAACATCTGAGTTGCCATCAGCAATCCATTTAATTGTATTACATTTACCAATTTGATTCAGGAAAATATTTAAGTTCTTTTTTTAAAGTTAAAAATACTTATTCTTTATATCATCTAATTATATAATTGCAATTTTTCATTTGGAAATGATATCTTGACATAAGATTGAGATAATTGTAAAATGGGTGTCTAGCTATGCTCAGAATGCATAAAAATCCCTTCCTGTTCAGCAGATCTCTGCCTGGTACAGTTTGTGGAGCCTCTGCTGCTCTTAGTTGGCCAGTGACTAAGGGTCTGCTTTATGGTGAGATGGAAAACCAAGGTCCACTGGCTGGATTGACTTGAGGCTCATTCCAGCTGCCTAAAACAGGCATCCAGTGCCACCACAGATGCCTTGGGTACCTACCTGGCCTCCAGCTGCCTCCAGCAGTCCACAGAACTTCAGCAATTTCTCTGAAATTTTCCAAAATGTTTTTCATTCTTGTACAAATAGAGTTAGCAAAAAGCAAAATTATCTACTCAGTGTCCTAGGGAAAATTTCCTTCAAGAGTATCTAAATGCTCCAACCATACAAAGCAGTATAAAGTCCCAACCCAATAATCTTTCCAGAGCTTTACCATAAATATGGAATACATTTTAAATACATCTGAATAATCCATTTTCGCTTATTGAAAATTGCCAAGCTTTTCCTCAAAACTATTACAAAGTAAGTATTTAACTTTTTATGCTACTGCCAATGATACCATCCATTCCCCATAATACAAACACCATTTTTGTTTTCTTCCTTGATATCCAGTTTTATAGCAAGGGATGCTTTTGAAACATTGCAAAAGCCACACAGCTCAGTTTACAGTCAAATCCATTTAAACCTGCCATTGATTTTAACAGGCACCAAACAACTTTCAGCCTGTCTTGTAGTGCTGAGATGTGTCTGATCAGTCATCCTCACTTTCACCATCAGAGAGCTTACAGCAGTTGCAGATGGCTAACTACTCAGTATCAAGGAAGTTTCTTCTTACATAAGAGTTAACCAAAAAATTAAATTAAAAGATTTTATTAAAAGATATGGCTGAATAGCCAGGTGCTGAACTGGAAGACAACAGCAGCTTGGTAGAGATATTTCCATTTTTTGGCTGAAAAACAAATAATAACACAGAATCAATACTTTTGGAAATAGGGGCCAGGGATCTCATGTATTTGGGCACAGAGAGAGTGCACAGGCTGTGCTCCAGCTGCCTGGAGATGGAGCAGTGGGTGCCCCCAGGCCTCCAGCCCCCTCCACCCAGCAGGAGCCAGGGCTTGTCCCTGTCCCAGCCCCTGGCAGCGCCCATGGCCAGCCAGGACCCCCAGAGCACTCCTGCTATGGACACTGGTCAGTGTGGCCAGAGACACCTTGGGCTCCCAGGGGCACAGAGAAGCCACCACTGCCTGGAAATCAGCAAAATGTAAAGTGCTTGCTGGGGCGGCTGGACCAAGAGGGAGGCTCCCAAAGTTCCCATGGCTCTTCAGTGAGCTTGTGCAATGGCAGCTATTGCTCCAGGCTCTGGACATCACCCAGCAGTGAGTAAGGGGCTCTTGACCCTCCTGTTTTTGCTTATTTCCAGGCCAGCTGGAGGAGAAAACCTGAGCCTGAAAGTGCCTAGGCAGGAATTTTGGATGGTCTGTCTCCTGTGCTGGGGCTAGGGCCAAGGTCCAGCATCCATATCCAGCATCCAGGAGCTGCATTAAGCCCTGCTGGACTCTGCTCTGGGTGCAGCCATCTCCATCCACAGGGCTGGTGATTCCCTGTGCCCAAGGCACAGCCATGTCCCCACGTTCCAGCCTGCAGGAATAGTCAGTTCCCTATTCTGCACTCATGTAGGCTTTGTGCCCTTCCCTTCACAGATGGGAAATGTCTGCCTGGCACTGGAGCAAGGAGGGCATGGAGGGCATGGTAGAAATGGTGCCTCCTCTTTAGCAGCTTTCCCACAGGAGGTTTCCACAGAAAACTACATATTTCTGTCATGCTTGGATCTTGAGCACCAGTAAGTGTCCCACAGGTCACACTGTTCCACAGCAATCTCTCAAGGAAGAGTTTGTTCCCACAAAGGGTCTCCACAGCATCTCCTAAACGTGGCACACTGGCAATAAGGAGCCTGCTCACCTCTTGCTTTCTTGGATGCCATGGCTACACACACATAACTAGGTACTCATCACTTCAGTTGTTGATATTTATCTACAATTTACTTGCAACAACAGCACAAGGTTAAAAAATCTGAGTAAAAGAAAAAATGTTTCTCCAGTGTTCAGGCAGGAGAAAAAGGAGCTACACTCAAACAGCCTTTTTCAAGGACAACTCTCAGTTTGAATGAGTTCAAGAGAAGTGCATCTCCAGAGATACAAAATGTTCCTATCTAGATAGTAATTGCCTTTTTTAAAAAATAAAGACTGAGATTTGAGCGCTAGCATAATTTCTGTTTTAAAAAGCCCTGAACAAAACAACTGAAAAAGCCCAGGTGGCATTATTCTTGTTGCAATCACAGGATATACTTCACAGACTTGTTTGTAGAAAGCAAGTGGAAAATTAATTCTATTTATATTTCTCAGAGATCTGGTTGAAATTGCAGCCCCATTCAAGTTTTACCTGCCCGTGCCATAAAATGTAATGTTAATGAAAAAATCTGAAGGATTGATTTCTGAGGCTTAGAAGTATTTTTGTGAAGAAGGTAAACCTCATTTTCATATCATCAAATTCCTCATTTTCTAACTCTAAAAGGCCAATTAAAAATGAAGTGGTGTTTGAATTCAAAATATCAAATTAATTTTACATAGAGAAATCAGTGTCACGGGAAAATAGAGTGAGCAGTACAATTTTTTCTAATTGTATAGAAATTGTATATGTATTCCTGCATATAGCCATTTCAAAAAGTAAAAATGCAACAGAGAATATTTAATTGATAAGCTGATCAATGTTATTCCCATCTTCAAAAAGGTGGAGGACCTGAGAAAACACTGACTAGTCAGCCTCAGCACCATCCCTGGAAAGGAGATGGAACAGGATACTCTGGAGCTCATCAACAAGCATAGAGATGAAAAGAACGTCACTAGGAGTAGTCAGCATTGATTCACCAAGGGGAAATCATGCTTGACCAATGTGATGGCCTTCTGTGAGGCCATGGCAGGATGGATAGACAAGGGGGAGCAGTGTTCAGCAAAATTTTGACACTGTCTCCCATAACATCCTTCTAGGTAAGCTCAGGAAATGTGGGTCAGGGGAATGGACAGTGAGGTGGATCAGGAAGTGGCTGAATGGCAGGGCTCAGTGCCAGGATCAGCAAAGCAGGATCCACGTGGAGGTCTGCAGGCAGTGGTGTTCCCCAGGGATCAATGCTGGGTCCAGCCTTATTCAGCCTGTTTATCAATGACCTGGACAGAGGTACAGAATACACCCTCAGCAGGTTTACTGGTGATATCAAATCAATCAGGGGATTTGGACTGCATCTCCAGAGATCCCTTCAAATTCCAACAGTTCTGTGATTCTGTGGAATTATTCTAGTCTTACAGCCTCAGTTTAGGAGTACAAATCAGGCACAGGCCAATTGTGGGGAAAGGTCATAGTTATATGACAGCAGCTCTTCTTTTGTCACTAAGATGGCATTCTTAGTTTTGACTCCTTTTTATATTAGAAATGACACCAAACAAAAAACATCATATGTTTGGTATCAATTCAGAAAATTGGCAATAACCTGAAGGCTTCAAGTATGGAGAGCAAATTTGTGAAGTTTCCTTTGTAGCTCACAGCCAAAGGGCAGTGGCTGGGAAGGCAACACAGATAGTTTTACCCTCTGTACATAGAGGATCCACTGCTGGGGCTGTATAACTTTTCCATATCCCCTTTAAGGTTAATTTTTTCTTTGTTCTGGAAGGCATTGTGTTAAGGAATATGCACTTACTGACTGGAAGAAATCTCTCCTGCCCAATTTTTTTGCGGAATTTGTGAAGGAAGATGAAAGTCATTAGGAACAAGAGAAGCATTCAGCAAGGCAAAAATTGGAGTTTGAAGAAACCTACTGAAAGTTTTACATGTGACACACCTACATTATAAATGACATTTTTCCTTCACAGAGGAGCACACAGTCCAGTAATTCAGCCCCCTCCACCACAAGGCATTAGAAGCCAGCACTGCTTGTCCATTCATCCAAAAGTGCACATTCTCAGAAACTGGGGACTGCATAGTTTCTAGTGGGCTGGCTGGATGATAATAGTAAGCTGTTTCCTTCTGAGCCCACTTAATGGCAATTAGTACAGCTTTGGAGATGGTGATAATAATTTATTTATACTGTTCTCCAGTGGAAAAAGAGCTTTTAACAGTATTTACCAGAGAGCAATAGCTGCAATAAGCAAATTACCAGGGGACAGATGCACCTCTTGCACAAACCCTGACTACAAAATGCCATTGAGTTTTATTTTGCCTAGAAGAACATTGGGCAGACTATACTTGACAATCCCTAGTGGCATATCACTTTCACAATAATTATCACTAACTACCAAACCTCCATTCCTCTTTGGGTAAAATGTTCTCTGCAGGAAATTGTGAGAAACTTTTGCTTCTGGGTTTGGCCCTTGCAACTGAAGATGTTTCTTATACAGCATTCTACCTGCTGCCCAGCATAAAAACAAATCAGTCTGGGTGTATTAAAATGGAGTCACCACCTTGGACTTTTCAACACCCAGTAAAAACAAATCTATGTTGACTTGACAGCAGTAATGTGTTACCACTTAACAGTGGTAGTACTACTTCAAAAAGCAGGTTGGACTAAATGACCTCTAGAAGGGCAGCCACTGCTGATATGAAGCTGTGTAAAAGGCTTAGATATTTAGAACATGATAGTTTTGCATTTCAATTGTAATTGTTTTGCAACTGAACCAAAAACCTTGTATTTAATAAAGTTGGTGCTAGTCCAACAGTGTGTTCAGGACTTCTGTTCATTACTGTTGCTCATCATACTTTTGTAGCTTGCCTCTGCATTCCTATGCATGCCTATGGATTGCAGAGGTCTTTTGATTTCAAAACTGTAAAATGAAACATCAACAACTTAATATGGTTCCTCCCATGCAAGAAGGATGTAATTAACTTCAGTCACTGGCCTGACCTGAAAACAGGGGGCCATGGCATCACAGCAGCTTCTGACAGTGGTAGAGACTGGAGGAGGAACTTACACTGCCTTGCAAACCACGTAGAATAGAGCAAAATAAGGTCTAAATATAGGTTAAGTAGCCTCCTTTATTCCATTGGTTGAAAGTGCTTTGAAGTCTGTAAATCCCCACTGTGTTTGTATTATTGAGGTACCATTTGAAGTGCTAACAATGGCATCAGCCTGATCAGGACTGAAAGGGAAAAATAGCAAAGTCCAGATCCTTTCAGGCTGGGCACTTTCAGGGTAGGTTTGGTTTGCACCTTGTCCTTTGAGGCTGTTGTGCCAGCAGTACCTGGAAGCAGTACTGAGCAAGGGAAACTTCCAGGAAAGCTGAAGGGAAAAATTGTAAATATAAAAACTTCTTTTTCATATCTAAATCTGAGGATCAAAAAGCAGACCATGTCTGTTCCTGCACATGCCACATTAATATTTCAGTTGCTACAGGAGCAAAGAGTATCATTTAAGGCGGGGCTAATGAAGGTGGAGAAGAGTTACATATTTTTAAATAAAATTACTGTGAGGAAGTGATTAGCATAGTTTTTTAAACAAATTACTAATTTGCTCTCTTTCTTAGAGCATTTTCCCTCTTCTATGACCTCATTTTTTAACATTGAGCATTCCAGTAAATTCTTATGAGGTAGAGAAGTATTGCCATTATATCTCTCAGATGAAAAAGAAACGCACAGAGGATAAAAGTACATGTTAAAAGACACATGAGCACACGGTTTTTAATGTCTATGTGTAAGTAATTCTATTTGCTGAAAGCAATACAGAAGATTAGTGTCAGTGTCTTCTAGTCTTGCTCACTAATCACTTTATAGCATTCAACCCATTTATTGCTTAGCAAAAGGACATAATGACCTGACTCTTAATAGCTAAAAGCACTTGCTCCTTTGTCTGTATACTGAGTTTTTCTATTTATAGCTATTTTTGTGCAATTTACTTGCAATAGCAAATATGCTAACAATGCATTGAGAAATCAAAATCTAACCTTGACTTGGCTCTTTTTCATTGTGAGAGTCTGCTCTAAAAGCCAGTGGGAAATCTGTGCACAAACTTTGCATTGTATCATTCCCCAAGGCAAAGGTCAAGAGTGCTTCAGATTGTAACTCTGCAGAATTTAGGGCACAGACTAAATATTTCTCAAATTACACAGAATTTGAGTGACCTATTATTTATATTCTCTTTATACCAGTTTATATCACCTATTTCCAGCAAGCTCAAGCATTTGCCTGTGTGACATTTCCCTGACTAGCCTCTCTTACTAAAACATCTTTTAGTTTTCCACCTACAGTATAATTTAATTTTCATTCTTGATTGCAAATATTGATTTACTTTTTTTCAAACTGTCTTAAAAAAAAAATCTCACTTAACAACTCTCTTCAGAGGAACTATTTCAATTTAAAGCTAATGAACTTACTTAATTTATATACCCATCAATCAGCCATTCTTTGAGTCTTTTTAAACTGTGTTTCCATGTTCCTGTGCATACTATCTTTTCTCTGTGCTATTTTTGTGCTATATTTATTTCATCCTCACTCATATTCCAAAACAGATTTTACTTCTTACATTTTTCCCACACACCAAGGCAAGAGCCACCACACCTGTGCCATATCAAATTTTCATTCATAAGAACAGACGTGCTTCCAAAAACTCTGCTCCTGGAGGTGCCAGCTGAACCTGAATTTGGCCCTGGTGTCTTAGCAACATCTGATAGAATTCCCTGTGTTATATCTTGTCTGGATCCTGCATTAGCTTCACAGGCTGCCTCTGATATATGGGCATAATACCTCTTGTGTGATGTTCAGCATGAAAGACAGCACAGCCTCACTACTCACTCAGGCCTGAGGGGGTCACCATTCAGTGCCCTACCCAAAATAAGGGCAGCTCTGTCTTCAGACCAGGCAGTTCAGGGCCTTGATCCATCTTGACATCAAAATCTCCAGCCTCAGAGATCTTAAGAGTTCTCTTAGCAATTTCTTACACTGCATGGCTGTTCTCAGAGGGGAAGCATTTTTCTTTTTAGCCAGTCAGACACTGCCCTATTTCAGATTATGATAATTGCATTTCATTATCCCACCATGCAAACTAGTATTGAGATTGACTCCCTTCTCTAGGTAATCTCAAAAAAAAATTAAGGTGCACTTATGTGCTTCCTAAGCCTTCTCTTCTCCAGTCTAAACAAGCTTCAGTGGGTTATGAAGTGCACTAGCTGTGAGATTCAATTCACTTTTAAACTCATCCTCTAAAACTCTAAAATAGGCTCTTGTCTTGCCTGCACCTCACCAGTTAAGGAGCAAAGATATGTTCTTGGGGAATATCCTCTTACAAAATAGGTGTGCAAGGGAGGTAGGATGTCCTTGTCTGCAGATGCTGGAGATTTCCTGCTGATAAGACAAAGAGACTAATTGCTCAGCTAAAAGCAGTGGGCTATCCAAGCTTCAGGAGCAATGAACCAGTGGGCACAGAGACTCTTCTGGTCTCTGACTGCTATGTTTGTGTGGCACTGGCCAAGAAACAGCACCTCTTCATTCCTTGCTTCCTCTCTCTTAGAAGAGAGTGATGGCTGATTTCAGATTTTGCCAAGTGGATTGATTTTCACATATAAACAGTTCCATGTGAATGGAAAGGGCGCTGGTCCAGGATGAAGCCACAGGAGAATTAATTACTGGGCAGAAATCATAATCCTTATAAGTGGCACACCCCAGTGGTAGCAAAATGTAACATTCTTCTTTTATTCAATTATTGTTTCTGGTTGGCAAATAGAGGAAACATCCCTAAAAAGGCCAGGCCCCATAAGTGGAGATAGACATGGATTTCTGCCTGGGATGCCTGCTCTTTCCAGAGCACTGGGCTACAAAAGTCTTTCCTTGTTACAAAGGTACCTTAAAGCCTATACAAAACCAGCAGAAAGCTGGCACCTCCCTAATCTTATCTTTGTCGCTGCACCTATTATGGTTCAGGACACACCTTCATTTAAATACAAGTAAAGTTCAAAATCTTTCTGAATCAATCTGATTACTTATTTAAGTGTTGTAAGAAAATGATTCAACACTGCAATTACCTCTTGCCATAATTGATTGTATTTGTTTACATGGTAGGTGATTAACAAAATATTATCTGGAACTGAAGTCTACCTTTAAGCACAGTTTAGATTATTGCAGCAATACACCAAACATAATGTCATAAAGGTGCAGCAGGTGGCTACTTAATTACAGTTCATAATTTTCAGTATTCATTCTAAATAGTGCATTTAGAACCAAATTAGCTGTCTTGAATGAATGATTCATTTGACTGATAGTGAACTGTATGGCATTGCTAGTAAGCATTAGGCAGCTTTAGTAAGAAATAACTCACAGCTACATGATGATGATCTTTGAAATACTGTTTTAGAAAAGGAGTGAATGGTCTTTGCTTCTTTTCTATTCCAGGAGCTGTGGAATAGTTTTCAGTGGCTAAATTCACCATCTGGTATAGCCCAAAGCCATTATGCTCTCATCTTGCCATCTTAAAATGACAGCATAATAGGGCACTCCAGATTTATATTACTGTCTGTCTGTTTGGATGTCATGCAGTAATATCACATTTGATCAAGCCCCTAACTGCATGTCATATTTTAAATTTCTGTGTATAAAACTGTTCTAATTTTGAGGGTTTTTTTTTAATATGGAAAAAAGAGGAAATATGTATTTCTGAATCTGCTCAGAACAGATCCATGCAATCATTAAAACCTTTCATCAAGCCTGTTTCACAGACACCTCCCTTTATGCTATTTACAGTTAAAAATTGCTAGAATAAATTAGTCTGGTGATGTAACAGATATAACCGGATACAAAGCCATTGGCATGCAGTTTACAAAGCATTTTTGAAATTGATGGAAAGGGTATTACAGGAATTGGAGAGGTAAGAAACACAGGGAATCCAGTCCCTACTACAGTGCCTTAAGAATCCTGCTTCAAGACAGGGGGTGATCTTGAAGATTATAATACCAGAAGCAGGATTGTCATTAGACTAATATCCACATATACTCCTTTTGCCAGGCAGGTCTCATCATCTGTGCTCATCTCCTTCCTTCCTGTGCCTTGCTGCAGCTTCAGTCCTGACTGATGTAAGCAGGTGTCACTGCAGGAGAAGCTGCAAAGGGCTGTGGCTTCCACAGGACTCAGATGAATTGAGGCCCTAGATGGAAAGATTTGGGTTTCCCCCCATTGCCATAGAAAGTACCCTCTTGTGCTGCTTGCTCAGTGCACAGTATGAAGTTGCACTGAGCCACGCCTCCAAAAGCAGCAAAAGGACAGGTAGTGCATGGGGAGGTGGATGGGGGAGTGCTGGAGACTTGCTTTTATGTAGAAAAGTGCACTAGGAAACACCTATCATTTAAATAAATAAATAAATGAAATACGGGTTTACAGGGTTAAGGCTTTGTGACATTTGAAACAACTGAAATAACATCTTCAGCAACTCTGACTCTGTGGTGACCTGTGGCTCCCACTGGGAAATTTAAGAATATATCCTCCCAGTTAGTGTAAAATTCAAACTGCTAGGCAAGAATGGTTGGTTAGTTTATAAACAGACAGGCTGGAAGCAGATGGGGAAGAAAAGAAAGATCAGTCTCATTGTTAGCATGTAAAACTCAGTTTTAGAAATAACATCATCTAAATATTACCAAAGGATTGTTCTGTTTCTTAACCATAAGCTTTTTCAGGGTGGAGCTCTTTCTCTAGTCTACTTCTATACACCCTGTTTCACCAGCTTATTTCCTTGTATTAGACACAGTCTGCTGATCTTTTGGATCATGTCCAGTTTTTAAGTTTTCTCTGGTTAGCTGAATTAAGGCCCTTCCACAACAGGTACACCTCCCCCAGATGCTAAATTGTTTGCTATGAAACAACATGGATTTGCTTTGTAAGCACCAGCTTGAAGTATCTGACTTTCTTATTGCATCCAGCACCTTCCACATACACATCAGGTCTATATGAAAATTCTTGGACCCCTTGATTAGGGAAATATCAAGATGTCTGGACTAATATTTTAGAGGATTTTATAGTTTAGTTGTGAGTACTTGTGACACCTAGTGGTCCTGGCAGAAAAATGCAAATATTCTAAAGGAAGAGGAAGTAGGGGGTGGGTCAGTAAAAGGAGGAAGGAATTCAATACCCCTACTGGAAGATGGTTACTACAGTAGTATAAGAAAACACACAGCTGAACAAATTGTCTCCCTGAGGATGAGACACACCTGTCTGAGGCAACCACCCTTTGCAACCCATCATGTAAACAATGGGAAAATTCAGCTGTATGAAACACTTCTGAGGTGGGGTGGCACTAGGTGATTATAGATGTTTGGGTAAGGTGGTCAGGCAATTAGCCAAGTGCTTTTCCTGAAACAGGAGGTGAGCACATGAGCTGTGGGAGATGGCATCAACCTGGAGGGTAGAGCAAAACTGTTGATCCTTCGACACTGCTAAGAAAACCAAGAAAAGTGCTGCAGCCAGTTCATTTCTGTCTCTTTACAAAGTCATCCTTTAAATGTAACACTTAGCAATGTTCCATCATCTAAGATGTTCTGTATATTCAACAGAAAAATGTGGGTGTTTCCCAAGGCATGGACTTAGGTGGACTGTGAGGAAGTCCAAGTACCTTAACAAAACCCCTTGAATTTATGAACTTTGCAAAAAGACTGGCTCAAGAGCACACACCCACGTGATGCACAGAAGTCAGCTGGGTGTCATGGTCAGATGCAGGGACAGCACTGCACAAACTGGGGGCTGGCACCTAGGCAGGCATAACCTGCTTGCTGTGGCAGGGCAAAGCTCTTCATCAGCTACCCAAGATACTGACCCAAGTGGACAAAATCTCAAGAACCTCCTGTGCTGGAGATTCCTAGAAGAAAACTGCTTTTGATAGTAGAGACAGCAACGTCCAATGGCTTTTAGAAGTCTCTAAAGGAAATCAAAACAATGGAGTCCAACATAACACAAAACTCAGAGATGAGTATTCACAGTTAATTCAGTTAATTAATGACAGTTCCTATTTCTGTGCTGTTGTTAACAGAAAATACCCATCTAAAGATCTTTAACAGGGATAACAGAAACCAGAAACAATTGACTTCATGATTAAAACACTTTTGCACAGCTAGACAACAGATCTACTAAAACACAGCTTGTAAGCATGCAGTTCCAGCCATATACAGTTTTTGTGTACTTAGTGTGACTCATGAATTGGAGCACGTTGTGTGATTCACACAACTCCTGTGAGGTTTGTGGGGTGAGGGGGAGGTTCTGTGCCTCCTACTGCATCATGGCTTATAGTGCTAGAGTGCACCATGTATGTCTCTGGAAGACAACACAATGTGTTTACTCCTCAGAGTGTGCCACCTGGTCATGTCTGCCCTTTGTCACTGCCATGGCAGGAGCAAAGCAGATCAGCTTGGTCCTCCAGTTGAGTTTTGGTGAGACAAGTCTGACTGCACAGTGAGCCACAGCTGTTACAGCTCCTATCAGATGCTATTGCTAGGTTTGTCTATAAAGGAATACAACTCAAATCACAGTAACTGCATTATTTAAGTGTCTAGAAGAAGTACATGAGCAAAAGATCCTACATCAGTCCCCAGGCTGTTCTTAGACTTTGCAAATGATTATTTTGCTTGGACTGCTTAGTTGTAGGTGTTTGTTTAAGAGAACTTTGTTAGGTGTCCATTTGTGGATCTCACTAAGAGAAATAAATGTCTTTTCCACGTAAAGGCAGGAAGAAAACTGATCTCACCTAGTAATCACGGTGTAAGCTGGATGCCATCAGAGATAGAAGCAAATCGTTATCATATGGCAAGATTAATACATCAGATGGTAAAAGTGAGACTCTTCAGGATTTTCTAAAGGACCATCTGTTTCTTCATCCCAACCAAAACAGCATAACTGCAGTTAAAAATGGAAACTGGATTGATTCATTCCACTCAGCACACTCCCATCTTCCCATGTGAATCCTGAGGCTTGCAGAGGAGCCAAGAACTTGTGACCCCCTGGGTCAGCAGAGAAGCAGAGTCACTGTGCAGGACACAGCACCACAATGACAGGAGCAGCCTCAGCATGCTGCTCTGGAGCCTCCCAAGTCTGAATGGACTCTGCAATACGTAAAACCAGAGCAAACAGAGCCTGGAGAAACGATCAGTTTGATAGTAGGACCTTATCAGTCCCTACTCTTTGTGAACAATGCAAATTGGAGAACACAGAGTTGTCCTGCCTGCACAGGCAGAGTCTGTAAGAAAGACAAAAGAAAAATCATGGAGCAAAAAATCTTGAGGGGGAGTTGCCAAGAAATCATTTGTCTAATTGTGGAGAATGATAAGAAGGAAAAGACCTTAATCAGTTTGTTGGGACCTTCGTTAACTTATGAAATAGAGGGCAGGGTCAAACTTTGCAACAAGGGGAACCTTTCTTTTCCATTTGTAATATTTAAACAATATTACCACAAAAGAATGTGGGATCTCCATTTGTGAAATGCTTTAAGAATAGCTCGACTGTTATTTCTCAGTAACAGTCACAACTCAACAGAGTCTACTATCAACATAGACACCACTGATTCAGCTTTGTGGTAGAAGAAGGAATTAAATGGTTTGTGAAAGATCCTTCCTTCTGCTTTTTATTATTTTTTCTAATAATACACTTCTTTGAGGTATAAGGGGAATACTAATGAAGAACAGTGGGAAGGAAGGAAGGAAGGAAGGAAGGAAGGAAGGAAGGAAGGAAGGAAGGAAGGAAGGAAGGAAGGAAGGAAGGAAGGAAGGAAGGAAGGAAGGAAGGAAGGAAGGAAGGAAGGAAGGAAGGAAGGAAGGAAGGAAGGAAGGAAGGAAGGAAGGAAGGAAGGAAGGAAGGAAGGAAGGAAGGGTCTTACAATTTCTTCCTTTTGCATAAATAAAACGTTTGAACAGTATATGTTATTTTATTTCCAGGTGAGTACTTTGGGGTCTATGTCTGTATTGTTGGCCAAATCAGACACTGGTTATTAGAAAAAACAGTAACTTCTGTGGCACACCAGAATTCTCAAGAAACACAGTTTTATTTGATAGAAAGGCAAAGTTATAAAAATAGAGGTTGTGCTGCTCTGCCCTACAAGAAATGTACCTATAAAATGCACCTCTGAAGTTACATCTCATGAGAAAACTTGCACTGGTTCTTCTTCGCTTCAATATTGAGAGTAATTGTGTTAATAAAATCATGATTTTATTCATGCAACCTATTATTCTCAAATAACATCTGAAATTGCACCAAATTACATCCAAGTGAATATTTCAAAGAACAATTGCAGTCATAAGAGATATCTCATATAGCATAATTTTGCTGGTAATGAGACCTATACACTAAATAAACCTGGCTTTTCTAAATCCACTGGATTCACAGTAATAATGTAGCATAATATTTTCCTTTTTCTTCTTGATGTATCTACATGCAACTTATCCTGCAAAGAAAGTTGCTCTGCTTATTAAACAACTGACATTTTATTATGTCAAGTTAATTTCAAGACTTGCAAGGATAACAGCTCATTGTAAGGTAGTCAAAAATTAATTACAGCCTTCTTTCCTGTGACATGAAGTAACTGTACAGGCATGATATTCTACAACATGTTTTATTGGTGTTTTCTTCAAAAGATGTCCCAACAAGCATTAAATTAAAGAATAAAAAATTAGATCAAAGTTAACAGCTAAATACTAACTGAATATTCTGATGCAATTGCATCATCTTCCTACTAAAATCTGTTGATACTATTGAAGACAAGTAAGGGAAATATTTTTTCTATAATAAGGTAATTAAATAAGAAGAACACCAAGAGAATAAAATATGTTTTGTTCTCCACATGCTACTCTTTATTCCAAGGGTAAGACAGTGAGAGCATAATAAAACCATACCAGCAGCAGTGATCTCTCCTTTATGCTGCAAATGTTAGGTTCATCAAAATAAATACGTGAATATATGAATTTATCAAACTTTATGGGCCACTCAAATTGTATTCCCAGTAAACCCTATTCCCATCATAAGTATTACAAACATCAAGAAGGAAATTTTTTTAAGTTTAAAGTCAGTAATGTTTCTTAATATTAATTATTCATTCTTGATTTCTGATATTAATTTTCAGTTACTAAGGCCTAATCCAATCATACTGTAGCAATAATAAATAATAAATGCACTTAGCTCTTGATTTTAGCAGGAATCCAGCCCAGAAACCCAAGTCAGTATGACTCAGCCTCAAAGCAGAAGTTAACTCTCTAGTAAAATCCATAGAAAAAATTATGGAAGAGTGCAAAACATCTCCTGAAATTTAAAGACATGAGTGCAACACAACCAGAGAAATCTCAGTAAATAGAGAAAAAAAAATTGATTTTATCTCTAAGAAAATAGTCAATTGCAGTGGAACAAAGACACAGCTGACCAAAAGGATTATCAGCTGGGGAAAAGGGAAATTCCAGTGGATGTCTGGACAATCTCTCACACAGACTGTGTTTTTAATCACAAGGAGGAATATCTAGCCATATCCAAATAAGTCACCATCTGCAGGAATTAGAGCTATGGCTGATGACCTGAGTTTTCACAGCCTTATCTAAGATATTTTAAACACTTTATTTTACAGGAATAGGTAATTTTTCAGATTTGTGTTTTCTGTAACAGAAAAATCTCAGGAGAGACCTTTCTTCCCAGACTTTTTCTTTTGTTGTATCAAAGGATATTTAATTTAAATTGTTCATTCCTTCTCCTCTACAGAACTATGACCATGTCTTAAACAAGGATCACAGGTAAGGATATAATTGAATAACTTCCCAAAATAATGTATATTTGGCAGATATGACTAACTGGGAGCAGATCTGCAACATGAGGGGAAATCTCAGAACCCTGCAAATTGAGATAACAGCAAGTCAGAAATCAAAAATTAAGGTATAAATTTTCTCATTCTTGCTTGAAACTTGAGTTTCAGTTCCTCTGGATATGATGAAATTTGTCCAGGTCTGTGGAACTTTAGCTGATAGATTAATAAAAGAAGCAGATCTTCTCGGATGAAGTTGTTTATTTCATTGGATTATCACAAATTACATTCAGAAGTGAGTAGCAGTGTCACTATTTAAAAGAAATAATTCAGCAGAAATTGGCTTTTTGGATAAACACATACCTACTCTCTTAAGTCAGGACAATGCTGATTAAATACTGCAGAAAATTCAGCACAACCATAAGAACAAAGAGCATATGGAAACAATTCTATCTCTGTCTAATATTGCTTAGACATTTACTGCTTTAAAATCAGACTTTCAAGATGGCTGCCATGGATAATATTAAATGTAGTTGGAGTGGAAAGTTGTGCACTTAGTTTTCATCATTCTCTTGGTGCTGAAAAACAGAGTGAAGAAAATAAGCTTTGAAGAAAATAAGAAAGGGAGACTGGACAAGACACACATATTCTTATCTTTCTTAATCCCTGTTCCAGTTCACCACAACAGCTGGATGTTCAGAATCTGAGTGACCTGCTAATCTTAAAAACAGGGAAAAAAGAATAATCTTTATGAAGAAAGTGAGCATACAGAAGGATAATGCTCAGGGTCAGATAAGCATGGACTGTGTTGTGCTAACAAGAGGAAAGAGAAGTGAGGAGTTAATGCATCTGTGATTTCTGTTCTATTCAATTGGCTTCCTTTCCTCTGTCACAGTCTCAGAAATGCAGCCAACTGTTAAGCTAGTCCTGTACAGAAGGACCATGTTCCATGAAGTGGGCAATAAGAATGCAATTATTCAGAGAAATGCACCCTGAATTTTCATTCTGCATCTCATCAAAAGAAAAATATAAACGTCAAAGAATAGAAATGTCTCATTTTCTGAACTTTATTTATGTGAAATCTGGACAGAGCAAGGCAGTTTAGGAGAATGAGATGAGACAATAGAAAGCACTCAGAGCAAATCCCAGTATCAAATACTTTACACAGTTTAAGAGATAGTATTACTATTTTGCCTTAATTACATTACACAATAAAATAGGAATAATTCCTACTGGTATAGTCTACTGCTACTTATAGAATTAAATTGCCATAACAAGGGCTGGCCATAATTTCTAGAGAGAAGAGTCAGTCTTACCATGAACCCAAGGAGCCTTTGTACTCTAGGAGGTTCCAGAAACTCCCTGTCATGGACTCTCTGATCTCAGTTCAAGGTTTCTCTTGAGGTCAAGCCATGCAGGCTGTGCTATTCTGTATGCTTTTGAATTTGCTGATCACCATACAGGACTTCCCAGAAGACCATGCCACAGACATTCAAGCCACAGAACAAGAATGCCCCTAGGGCATTCAGCAGCAACTCACTGCCTTCCCAGCTTTAAAATTACACTCAGTCCCTCAGTTTTCTGAGGACACTTGCACTGCACAAGGAGCTCACCCTTAGCTAGCACCTTTTCTGAAGGTGGACTCAATCATTTCAAGCAGGAATTCTCAAGGGAACCAGATGCTCTGCCTGGGGGAGCAAAAAGTCCAGTCCTAGATAAGTGGTATGCATGGTCTGCAGACTGGGATATTTGTCTTCTGGTGTTTAATTTCAGAGTGCACCTCTGTGATTAATGACAAACATGTTATTTATTTTGAAGTGCCAACAATACTATTTGGGATTCATCAAATTTTGTAGGACATTATCTGAAACTGGTTCTAGGTTACATGTGTTGCAAACTTTACATTTCTTCTGAAACTATAATGAACTGCACATGTAAATATATTCAGAATATAATTAAGACCACCTGGTAGAGGGAATTGATTTTGAAAACACTTTTGCTGGAAAGGAAACCAAATTCACTCTTGGGAGCAGGGTCTCTCACAGTGCTTCCTTTTCCTCTGAAATAATAGTATGAAGTAAAACCATTCTGGGAAGTGTCAACAAAAACTTAATTTGATGTACAAGGGCTGAAAAGCCAAAGCTAGAAGAACCATGGGACAAAACTGTGTTTACACAGATGCTGGATTTTCTCCAAAACCTAAGAAAATAGTGCTAAATCCTCTCAGGACTGAACAATGGGACTGAAATTAGGCATCAAAGAATAATTAATATATGTTAACTTGCTCCCACCCACTCTCACACTGGGGCTTTTTTTCCCTAAGGTCACAAATAATCAACATAGTGCAAAGGCTCCTAATCCATTCATTGTGTCAGCACATACTCAGGCAGGGAAGGAATCACCAACAAAGCTCTGGGTGGAACTGGTCTGCACTATTGCTTTTATTTCTGTTAAACCATTTTATGTAGAATATAAACAATTCAGTAGTTCCTTCATAAAAATTAGTTTTAAGAGTGAATTTTTGTGTGAAATCTGAAGATATCTGAGCTGGAGTCTGATGCTCTGATGACCAGCTCAGGCACAGACAGACATCCCAGGCTGAGCTGAAATGGGGCTTCTGGGCAGAGACCCAGATCTCCCTTAGGACCTTAAAAAATATTTACAGGGCACTTATTTTCAGCATCTGACCTTAATAAGAGTTACTTTGAATGGACTGCTTTATGAAGAATTATGTAGAAATAGATAAGGTGGTTTATACAGTACTGGATTTTTAAGTCTTAACCTAAAAAATAATAATAATAAGGGTGCCTATTCAGTGATTAATTTGCTCTTCAGTGTTTGAGTCTGTTAATATAGTCCAAGTGGCCAATGGCAGAGCAAAACTGTCTTCCTACACTTGATCTTCACACCTGAAGAAATAAGCACTTTTTTTCTGGACAGCTGACAGCTATCAGTGGAACCATATCCTCAGAAAACCAAGATGTTTACTACCACTGACTTTGTTTTTTAAAAAAACTTTGATCTGGAGGGCATGTGTGAGGTAGGAAGGGGAGAGGAAGAGGAAAAGCCAGTATTAATTGCAGAGATTGCAGGCAGAGTAGGATGACAATTTTGAAATAAATCATAAAACCAAACCATAACAGGAAAATCCTTAATAGTCTGAGCATTTTACAGAGCCAGTACACTCTCCACAAAGCATAGTGCTATTTTATTAGTATTCTTGGAAGCTCAAACAAGAGACTTCCCTAATGTGGTGGAATATCAGATCTAAATTATTAAACAACTTCATTTTCTACTCATTCATTCTGCTTCACTACCAAAAACCTCCACCTACCCACCCACTCACCAACAAACAAACACATGAACAGCAGCCTCTTCCCTGTAAACAGCAGAACTACACTAATTGGAGCAGACAGATTTGAAGATATAAATTGGACCCTTCTCCTGACTTTAAATTAATTCATTTTTGACATGGAACCTGCTTGTCTTTGAGCAAGTTCTACTTGCAGCTTCATTTGCTAGACATGATTCTTCCATGCCTCCAAAATATTTCAAAAAACATGCACTAAAATGTCACAACAAAACTTGTTTCCTTATTTATTTCTTTAGCATTGTAAAGCAGTCCTAGCTGGGTAATGCACAACTCTTTTTTTTTTTTTCAGTTCTACTTAGAAGTGTAATTTTCTGCTTTCTTATGTGATAGACTGAACTACAGTTATTCGAATGTCAGGACAATTGGTTATTTTGCACTGATGAGAATATTGTGCATATAAACTCATGAAGAGCAAAGCTTTTTTCTAGTATAATAATTAATAGGAGGAAATTGGAAACTAAATATATTTTCAAGTCTTAAGCATTATAAATCTTGGCTTGCAGAACTATAAAACAATTGTCATTTGTTGTATATATGGTAGTTCTGGGTCACAGTACACTTACATTGAAGTTCCTGGCAACTGAGGCTGGAGCTAACATCAAAATAAAGCAGATAAGCATGTGAGACTAAGTAGTTCTGGAGAATTAGCTCTAAGGAATTCCAGTTTCCTCTTGATTTACCTCCTACCATTGGTCAGCTTCTGTGCTTAAGACAACTTCTTAGGTGTGCCAAGACAGCTTGTTATGTTTTTCTTCCATTTAATGTCAAAGTGTCACTTCCATGTGCAGTCTTTCCATCATCAATGTACTTTAATGGTCCATCTCCTCATCAGGCTACCTATTTTCCTGACATTTGTGGAATAATAGTTATCTTTGGCAGCTCTAGCCTCTACTTCACGTGTGGCTGAATTTGGAGAGCGCAGACATGCAGACTTTACAAGCCTTGTTTCCAAAGGAAATCACTCTAAAAAGATACTCTTCTGCCTTTTGTTTTACAAGAAGTGATCTCATTGTAATGAAAACGGATGTCCTATAAAAGACTTTGGCCTGTTTTTCCATTCTAATGAAAGATAAACAATTAACACAACCCAGGATCAGGAGTAAACAAGGAGGGCTAAGTGACAGACCAGTGACCCCACAGAAGGCTTAATGCCCTGTTGAATGCCCTGTCTCTTTAGGAAGGGAAACAGGATTTTCATATCATACATTTTTCATATCATGCCTGATGCTGTCTAGTATATTTCTGATCTGAAATTTAGTAGGTCCCTTATCAGCTCAGTGTGTTTTCCATATTACTTCTATGAGTAGATTCCTTCTATTTCTAATGTCTGTATGAGACTATACCCTCTATCTCTAGGGCTCATATTAAAATGTGGAAAAATACTAATAGAAAATAATGTGAATAATGACAATTCAAAAAGATGCCATGGGAAGAAATTGTAAGAAATATTATCTGGCAAGAAATGCTTTCAGATGACAGAGGTAAAGGGGATGACATAATAAATAGTCATAAAATTATGAAAAAGATAAATGGTCCAAAATTACAGGAAAAGTCACTTCCCATGGTTAGCAGAATGAACATAAAATAACAGATTTTTCTACTTGAGTAAGCTCAGTAATATGATACATGCACTAAGCAGCTGAAATCTCAGAAGTAAAAATAAATTCTGCAATGACAGATGCAGCAAACAGGACCTGTGCAATTGCATGATCCCCCAGGCTCCCAAATTCATGGAAACCTTCCTGTCATCAAATGGTTTCACTTTCAGGACATGCTTGTCTGGTATCACAGAAATTCACCTAAACCTTTTTAATTTTTGTCTTATCTGACATCTCTTTGGCAGAATAGTAGCATTATAGGCTCTGTTTCCCAACCAGTATAAAAGTAATACTCAAGACACTGATTTTTCTGATTATTTATTATGGCACTTCAAAGCACATAAACTCCATTGCTAGGTGTTTCAAACAAGTTAAAAAAAAATAAAAAGGAGGCTTTCAGTTTTAGGCAGTATTTCAGCAGATTTTGGTTAAGAATTTTTAGAATGTTACTAGACATGAAATAAGAGTTTTGCTAGGAAAAGTCTTCTTAAAATAAGGCTTCCTTTCAAGAAAGTGTGCATGTGCTTGCTTGGGCTTATCATGTTCATTGGCTTACTGGTGTATGTATATATATATATACACACTGTGATTAAGAAAATTGTGGGTTTGAAAAAAAAACAAAAAACAAACTGACCTCTAATTGAACACAAATTTAACTTCTCATATTAATACAAAGTAAATAGGATTGGGTGGGTAACATGGAAGGTAGAAAAAACAAAGTTTGGGCTGTGGGATTGATCCAATTTCAAATTTTACTATCTTAGAAAGTAGGGATGTTTGTGCTATATTGGCTTGTTTTGTGCTGAAGGCAGATTGTAGTAGAGCCTAAAACCAAATCAGATTTTTTTGAAACCTCGCTTAAAATTCCACCATAGTAACAACATTTCACTTCATATATTCAATAATTTTATTTAATAGCCTAAGTTCAGGATAGTTACATAATAGTTACATCAGGGCCTTTAAAAAGAATTGCACTCAGCTACTCAGTCCATTGAAACACTAGAAAACAGGGAAAAGGAAAATATGGAGTGAAAAGGAGCTCTGTCCACTGAACTGAGTTGTTTGCAGCAAGCTCCTACTGAACCTGAAGATGTCCTCATGCTTTCTGGTAGACTCTAACACACTTGACACCATTCATGTCACATTCCTAGAAAATAAAAAGAGATGGATTTATTAATTTACCACTCAGTGCAGACCAACAGGGGAAAAAAGACATGTTAAGAGTTGTATTTCAGGCTACCAACCAGCAGCACTTGGGGATCAGAAAGTGGGACTGAACTCACCACCACCAACTGTCCATCCACCAGCTTCCTTGTTATTGTGGTCTTCTTGCCATCCCATTCCTGCTCTTGAATCAATGACCCATCATCTTTTAAGCTGACAAGGGTCTGAAAGAAGAACCTGACCATCAGTATTTTCCCCATGACATTTGGGCAGCACTGAGGCTTTTCAACACCTTGTTCCAAATGAAAGATTCCCACCCCAGCTCACTCAAGAAAAATTTTATCATTGACAAAGACAAAGCCAGAAATTATCTTAAACATTTCATCAATCCTTTTCTTACAGTAACTAACTCACTGCTCTGACACATTTCTGCACCAGAGAGACCTTTGACAGCATCCACAATCCCAATTAACAGGAGCAGAAGATGTTTTCTATTCATCTTTGTACATGGGCTTTGAGCTTTTGTGCAGCATTTATCTGATCTTGCAGTAATAGATGAACTGAACGTGTGTGGCTGGAGGAAGGGGGGTGATAAACAGAGAGCACTCACATGAGAAAATGTGATATATCCTTTGTGTTTTACCCCCTTTGGGACAAATATTCTCCCCACTAGGAGCAAGGAGAAACTGCCTTCTAAAACTGGAGTTTAGTGACTGTAATTCACATGGCTGCCTTGCTGTCTGTGATCCCACCCCACACTGAACCAGGCTCTCTTGTTATGCAAATATGAGACAGAGCAGAAAGGTTAACCCTAGGGCTGAATTGCCTCTGATTAAACATCAATGGCATTTTTTTCCACAGGCTTCAAATGAAGTGGCATTTGGCTTTAACAGGGATTTAGAGGTCTGTTAGTTTTACTGAAAAAATGCTTCTGCTACAAAATGAAAACAGCAAAATACACAAGACTATTGATTTCAGCATTCTCCCTCTTTGGAATTTGCTTAATCCATGTTTAAAAAAATATTTCAATGAGACTTACAGAGACAACTGCTCATCAAATAAAGCATTGTGGATGGCAAAACTTATTTTAGAATAGCACCTCCCTCTGTAAAAGACCCAAAGAATTGCCTTTTATCAACAGAAAATCCAGTATACTGACCTGAGTTTTCCTGCCATCTAATGTATTTTCCTCAAATTTCTCACCAAGCTTGAAGCTGAACTGTGAAGTTTTGAAGGTGCTTTCTGTTTTTATGGTGATTGTGTCCCCATCCTTAATAATGTAAACATCTGGTTTGGCCATGCTTCCCATTTTTCTCATAGCCATACCCACACCTGCAAGGCGAGAGGCACAGAGTGTCACAAAGTCAGTTAAACCCTGAGGCTTAGGGCCACACAAGAATTCAAATACCTAATTCCCATTTAATTAGGCACTTAAGTACACTTGAGAATCAAAGCTCAAGAGCCACAAAGAAAGAGGATGTTTTAAATTTTCCACAGATGAGGAAGGAAAAAAAGCTTATTTGCAGAGTTACTCTTTTGTTTCCTCAGAGAACTAAAGTTAAATTTATTTTCCCCTCTAGAGGATTTGTAAAACTCAAGAACTCAGCACTGATTTTTTTTTTCAAACAGAAATAAATATCAAACAGGAAAACAAATACAAAAGTTTAAACTAAAATTAAATTATTCTCTTCAAATTCTAAACCCTTTAAAAATTCTACAAATTATTTTTTATGGACAGATTAATCCACTTTATTGAAACTTATGCAATAAATACCCTTCCATTAACTTGTACACCATTGCAAACATGCCATTTTAAATTAAATTTCATATTTTGCATCCTGTGTTTAGGATTATCATATCAGAAAAGCATCATGTTTAGAAAAATCATTGTCATAAAAATAGTGCTTAAACACGTATGCTAAAGAAAAAGAAATGGAGAAATGAGCAAAATGAGCAATTTGCAAATGAATTTCTGTGAATTTGAAAATTCATGATGTGAAGGCAGCAGCCCTCAAAACTCTTCAGATTCATCCTGCTTCAGTCCCTGCATTGTTTGGGGAGTTTGCTTGAATCTTTTTGATCTGGAGAATGAAAATACAAATAAGAGGGCAGCCAGCAACAAACATGAATCCATCAAACTGGTAAGTGCATATCTAAACCACAAATTGATATGCAACCAAATGAGGCAGAAAGTAGCACCAAGTCAGTGAGTGCCTGGGTTCTGCAACTGGTGTAGTTAAAAAATGGTGTCAAGTATCACCAGAGCACTCCCCTGGTATGTGGAGGTAAGGGTTGAGTCCTCAAGAGGTAAATAAACTACTTTCCAGACACTGCTTCTCCAGACTCAAATGAGATTCCAGGACTGAGCCTCAAGCTTGAATTCACAGAGAAAAACCAGTTATTCTCAGTCCAGCTTTTCTGATCAGAACTGGAAATTATTGCCACAGTGACCTCCACACACATTCTGTTGCTGTAGTCCAGGCCAGAGTACTCAGGGAAATACTTGATCAGCTGCAGCTTGGGATCCAGCTAAACAGAGATGAGCTGCATGTCTTCCATATGGCAAGAAGTGAAATTCCAATTTCTTTGTCCTCAAGTGTTCTTTTACAGAGAATGAGCAGAATCTTCGTGATCTCATTTATGGTGCATCAATAGGACCAAAGGCAGAGAGTTTCACAGTAGCCAGCAAGGGTGAAATCCAGTAAATTACTGGCTCCTGAAATGTGACTTGGTATAAATTCAATTGCCTAAATTGTAAATGTAAAATGGAAAAGTGACTGGTTTATGATTTTAATCTAAAACCAAACAACAGTCTGTTGCTACCTACACATGGGAGGTGCTCTGCAGTTGCAGCAGCTAATTTCTACTTTGAAGTTGCAACTCAGCACACGCCTAGGTCTGGCCATTGGACATAAGCACCAAGGCATCCTAATCCATGGCTCAACCAAGCTGAGCTCTAAATTCTTGAATTTCCTCCAAGGTCTGTCTTCCAAAGACTTCAGTCCAAAAGGCTCTCATATCATACCTATCACATACTGACAGGCCTCCCAAAATGAAATTACAGCCACCACTGTCTGCAGAGCGCAAATGCAGGAATGCTTTTTGTATTTTGTATGAAGAACACAAGACCTAAAATCCTTCTTCTCCTCCCTCTAAAGGCTACATTTCCTGCCTTTTGAGAAAATATCATGGCTTTCATCTGTGAATAAATTGCAGAAAATAATAGCTCCTGGGGCACACAGACACCACCTGCTATCTATCACCTGTCAGCCGGGATGCTCACAAGGAAAGGGGTAAATTGGAGCGTGCAGATGAGGCTCCTGATCTCTTAGGTGTGCTCTTCATCCGGTAACTTCGTGTTACAAAATGTAGGGCAACCTGGACGCAGGGATAACAAGCCCGGACCATCCCCCTGAGATAAGGGGGCTACTACCCGCAGAAGAAAACAGGCAAATAGCCTCCGGCGGGGCAGGTTACCCAGAGGCAGCCGATGCAGCTGGGGTTAGTGGGGAGGAGACGCCCAAGGTGAGTCCGGGGGAGGCAGCCCCGGCTCAGCAGGTCTGTGTGCGGCCGCGCAGGCGGGCGAACCGGCCCGGTACCGGTACCGGCCCCGGCCCCGCGCTGCCGTGCGGCACCGCCGCCTGCGAGCCGGGCACTGCCGGCAGGGAGGGGCGAGCCGGGCCGAGCCGGGCTAATCCCGGGCGCTGCGGAGGGAGCGGCGGCGAGGGGCCGGCACCAGCCTCTCAGCAATTACCGCGCAAAAAGGGGCGCTGACATCGCTAGGGGCGGCAGCTCTCCCGCCAGCAAAGCGCTGCTGCCGGCCAGCGCTGCATCCCGGAGAACGCCGGCATCGCCCGCCGCCGCCCACCCGCGCTGCATCCCTGCATCCCGGCTCCGGCACCGCGCTCCCGCAGACCTTGGACAGAGCCTCGCCGGCCGGCGGCCGCAGCGCATCCCCGGGCGGCATCCCGGCTTCCATCCCTCCCTCCCGGGGGCGGGGAGCCGCCGGCTTCTTACCCAGCTCCTTCATGTACTCCTCGAAGCCCTCGCTGGAGACGAGGCACCATTTACCCAGGAGCGCGTCGATGGCCATGGCGGCGGCACTGGAGCTGGCGGCGTCCCTGCAGAAACGTGGAGGCAGAAGGACGGGCTGCGGCGAGGCCGGGCCGCCTTTATAGCCGGGCCGGCAACATGTGCTGCGGGAAGAGCCAATGGGGCTCCCGCCGCGCCCCGGCCCCTTCCCCGCCGAGCCCCCGCCCGGCGAGTCCCGCCCGCGGCGGCGGCGGCAAGAGCGGGCACGCAGCGGCACTGCCCGCCCTCCGCCCGCACACGCGGCACCGACACACACACACTCACATTCACACAGACACGCACACACACACAGACAGACAGACAGACACACACACACACACAGACACACACACACACACTCACATTCACACAGACAGTCACACACACACAGACAGACACACACTCACATTCACACAGACAGACACACACACTCACATTCACACAGACAGACACACACAGACACACACACACACACACACACACACACACTCACTCACTCACACACATTCACACAGACAGACACACACACACACTCACTCACACACATTCACACAGACAGACACACACACACACACACACACACACAGACACACACACTCACACAGACAGACACACACATACAGACACACTCACACACACACACACAGACATTCACACAGACACTCACACATACGGACACACAAACAGACATTCACACACACTTACACTCACAGATGCTCAGACAAACATTTACAGACTCACACATGCACACACACACTCACGCACACAGACATTCACACACTCACACAGACACACAGACAGACATTCTCACACACACAGGGACAGACAGACATACCAACAGACATTCACACTCACACAGACAGGCACTAATGCAGACAGACACACTCACACAGACAGACTCACACACTCACAGACGCTCACACAGACACACGCACATAGACACACAGACACATGCACGCAGGCAGACACATCCACACACAGATACACACGCTCGCACACTCTCACTCATACACTCACTCATACACATACACTCACAACCCCTCTTTGCACCCCAGCACCACCCAGGAATGGTGGGACTCTTCCAGAGCTGTCCTGCCAAGGGATGTCGTGGCCTCAACACTCCTTAGAGCACAGACTCCATCTGGCGTGGTGAGAGTCCAGCATGCTGAGTGCCGGTACCCATGTGCTCCTAGCTAGACTCTGAATGCTAAATTATGCTGTTTATTACATGTCATGGGTTTTTTGAAGGCTAATTCAAAAAATCATCATATGGCACAGAGATAGATCGATAAGGCATCAGCATCCCAAAGCAGTTTATTGGGTTTGATTGCCAGGCTTCCCAACAACTCCCGCTGGTGCATCACATATTATTGAACTACAGCACTCCATAGTCACTGTGACCCAGGAACAGACATTCTACATACACACAGTGGTCAGTTTAGCAAACAAAATCAATCAAAATACAGAATTGATGTGGGTGCTTGCTGTACTCAGCAAAAACCAAAGCCTGAATGCAACCTCATGCTTTAGCATGAAAAATGGAAATGGAAAAATGGAAATAGCAGGAAAAATGGAGATATGATATCTTGGTTTTAGTCCATACTGAACTGCAATTCCTACTTCTTAAAGTAGCAGCTGCCACTGCTGTATACTGGCACAGAAGTGGTATCAAAAAACTACACTCTGTCAACAGGCCCTGTAAGATTTTGACCAATCTTTTGTCAGATTCTGTCAGGTGAGTGGAGATATTTACTGTCATATTCTGTGAGGAAGCTGCTATTTTTAAGGCACCAAAAAAAATCCTGATTCCAACCTACTCCCAAAATTTGTTTCCAGCATTAGGGTTGTGCCAATCTCTGCCTCTTTTGGCCTTTCATCCATCACACTGGATGAAACCCACAGCTACTTTCTCCTGTCTGAAAAAAGAGAAATGTGAAGATAACATTTGGTGTCTTAAGGTTTTTTTATGGAATAACTGTTACTACACTTCTCTGCTAGTACTTTCATGAAAGAGTTGGAGATGAAGGTATCAAAACCAGAGAAGACAACAAGGCAGGTCCTGTGCTGGTTCCAGCATTTCACAACATGAGAAGGTGCCATAAAGCCAAATGTTTTGGAACAAGGACTTTTTCCTGTACACTTTGCTGTGATACAACTTCACACAGCAAATAGAAGGTTCAAGACTGTAGAAAGTCAGATTTGTCATACACAAAATAAATAGATAATTTTTAACTGATTTTTTAAAAAAAATTTCTGTAACTATCCTTCCCTACAGAGCTGTCTTTAATTACTTTCTGCCTCTCTGACTATATGCTTGCTTTTAATATGCAAACAACATTATAGCGTCTGCTCGTAAGACAGCAAGTCACATTGCTTCTTTTTTGTGTCATTAAGTAGGTACATTGAAACACAAGACTTTCAACATTCCTCCACCTTGTTTTTATTTTTTTTAAATTCATCTTGTGTGTGCATGTGTCTTGTGGAAGAGATTTCAGAGTAAATGTTATATTAGGGTGATGTTTACTGACTAATTCATAATAGTTGAATCAACATGCTGTCCATCTCTGGTTGCTTACTGAAAGGATAAATGAAAAGCCATTAGATTAGGGATCAAACAGAATCATCCTTCAGGAATTAGGAAGTCTTCAGTATGGTAGAGCAGGGACAATTTCTAGAAATAGAAATCTTGGCTTTACTCCACATACACTAGCAAATAATTTTGGATCCACATTTCTCCAGTGCTGCCTGCAGATGGCTTACGATATGCAAATGGTAGTCAGGTATAAGTGCTGATAATGCAGCAGAAGATGTAAAATCCACTATTTCCATCTAGTGGTGAGATAATATTCCTGGATCTGAAGTACCTGAAGATCCAGTTACCTACCTGTGCTCAACATTGCTACAGTTTTGAATCCTCCCACAAGTCATTTGTTCTGATTTATTCTCCTTACAAATTTTCAGGTCTAGGCATGTAAATTCATGCAAGACATAAGAAGAAAATAGACTCTTATCTCTCTTTTCTGAAATGCAGATTGCTAGTATACAGTGAAAAATTTGCACTCAATTCTTACAAAGTTCTCATGTTTCCAGTGATATTACTAGCTGTGATATCATGAATGCCACATCTCAAAACTTCTTTGGAACTGAATTGTGCTGAAACTGTCTGTGTAGCAAATAAAGTAACCATAGGGGTCAGAGATGAATCCTTCTGGGTAAAGGTACAAGTGGCCTGGGCTACAAAATACACATTGTTCTTTATCTTGACAGTACAGTGTATATTTGCCAAATACAGCTTTAACTTTGGGAGGCAAACTAAAATGTTCAGATATCCAGAGATGCTTGAGCCACAGGGATTCATCCCTGTAAATCTCAGTTCCTGCCTGGTTTGAGGCTGACATCACAATCAGACCTCTTGTGTTTGTGTAGTCTCCTCTTTAGATGCATGAAAAGAGAAGCAGCAAATACACGCACACCCATGGATGGCATTGAATTACTATGCCACATATTACTGTTTCAGTGCAGACAGAATAAATTCTCCAAAGTTTTTCTCATTTCCACATTGGATTATATATTGTCCAAGAAAAGTAGAATGAAATTTACAACGAGAAGTGTAATTTTTTCTGAGGAAATGAGCTGCACGGCAAGCACGTAGCCACATTGAGGAGCAACCACCACCTTGGCAGCTGGAGCCTAACCAGGGTGGATGTTTTCCTGAGGTAGTCAAAACCTTGCACCTTGTAGGAGGGGAGGATATTACAGTCCTGCATTACCAAGGGCAAGGCAAAAGAGTGCACAGAGACCTTCGTGCTGCTCCTTCAGGCAGGTGTGAGCTGTGCAGTGATGCTTCATCTGGCGTGGGATCTGGGGAGCTGTGGCCAGCAGTGCTTGAGGTTTCTCTTCACGTAGCCATAGATTCACCTCCTGCATGCAAGCTAAGCCATATTTTGTCTTCTGGAGTCACAACACCTGCTGCTTGGGAAGGGCAGAGCACTGCCTCCTCGTCTGCAACATATCACTAATCAGGTTCTATAGGAGGTGTAACTCTTTCTCTAGACCTTTACTCATTAAACTGCCCATATGTTTAGGTTGGAGTGAACCCAATCTGATAGCACTGTGCTCTACTGTATAAGGGAGGATCTTGCTTTCCTCCTAGTATACAGATATATTGTGTATATAGACCACCTTTTCTAAGTGGTAGGCTTCTTTTATAGAAGATTTCCTCTTGAAAAAGCCTTAAAAGATTGTCAGAAAAATTGGACATCACTGCCCAAATTTTACTCTTCAGCCTATCCCTAGCTGTGGAAAAAAGTTAAAGCAGTCCATGAATAAGAGTTACTCACCCCCAAGGCATGGATGGGAAATTGCATAGGTAGCACAGTTTTGTTTCTGTTTCCTTGTTGTACAAGTGTGGTTTTCCCTTCCCAGCCATGTCATCACTGGGCAGGCATGATGAAACACATGCTAGAGTTGCCTAGCTGGCCTAAGGAAGCTTTGCCACTCAAGAGTTTGCTTGTGCAATACTAGACCAGGGATTATGAAGCAACAATGCACAAACCTGCAAGTTCTCCTTTATATGTCGATGTGCACAAGATCTCCTGGTGTATCAGCATTTCATTAGCTCTGAGCTAGGAGAGCTGGGCATAGCTTGTGTTTTATCAATGAGCTTTGTGCAATACATCTGGTTTTGAGTCAAAACAGAGCCTGTTGCTCTCCAGCACGGAGCATGGGTCCAAAGACTCCCTGCTGTGGATCTGGAGACTGCTGCTGCCCTGGGCTGCCAGCTGCCGGTGGCAGGCTCACGTGTGCTGGTGCTCCTCGTGGCACAGAGCATTACTGTAATGCAATTAGGGCGCCGGCAGCCTGAGCCCAGCTCCTCTACGTTGTCAGCAGCACGTTCAAAGCAAGGTTAAAGGGAAATGCTTCTAGGGCAAAGTTTACTGTGGCAATGGTGTCACTGACTGTAGCCTGCCTCAGTGATGAGAGAGAAAGCTCCAGAAGCTTGCAATGACATGAAACAGATCTCCAGGCTTCATTTTCCTCATTCCAGATGAAAAATAATCCAATGTTAAATCCAGCCCAAGTCACAGGGACTGCAGATATGTGAGCTTGTGCCTAACTTTGAAAGCTTTGAAAAGCCATTTTTATTTAGCAGTAGTATCTACCCTGAATAGCAAACATCCACACATTAGAATAAAAATCTTTTTTATTTATCTGCATAATTTTATAATCAGAATAGTCATTACAATGCTAAAAAAGAGATCGAGCTGATTACAAATCTTTCATAGCTATAGTTTTAGTACTGAAAAAGCCTTTGATTCACATAAAACAAAAGCACATTAGCAGGGAATACCTGCTCACAGAAGAGACTTTCAAAAAGTAAATACTCTGGCATGGCTTTTAGAAACATCAGACATACCAAAAAATCATCCCAAATGATGTTTCTGTAAATAAAGACGAATAAAACCTCTACTTTGTCCCTTCTGTGTAATCTGGAAAAAGAAGGACATAAGGGCAAGGACAAGGAATGTCAAAATTATTTTGAATAGATAATGATAATACAAATATTTCTACCAAAGATGAATAATTGGATTATGAAATTTGGAATCAATAAAGAACAGAAGTGCCTACTGGATTTTAAAAGGGTATATAAAGCTTTAGCTTTTTTCTTTTATTTCTTATTGTAAGTAGAGTTCCATTACTAAGGATATTGATCAACCAACCCTGTGAAGGGAGAAAACCACTTTTTCAGGAGAAAAATAAGGTTTCATTTATAGCCATGCTTTTCATTCTCAGGATGTCACAAAGGAGAGCATCATACTACAGAAATTTGAAGGACAGAGCCTGACACTCATACTCTACAGAAGAAAGGTCTTCTCATTGTGATGTGGATATCAACACCTTTCCCATGAAAGCTGGAGAGGGGCTGCAATTGCTCCTCCAGCTGTTGGCCAAAATCATGTAGTAGGGCACTAGGAATATGTGTAGGCTGTCTACCCGACCAGGGCTCCCAAAGGACTTCATCCTGAGGTGACAAGGGCTTAGGTACAAAATGCCTGAGGCATGTTGATGAGGGTTCCTTTTCACCAAACAGCACAAGCCTTCTCACACTTGCACACAGCAGGAAGAGAGACGCTCCCCGGGCTGCTGCTCAATGTATTAGCTTCCAGCTCTGACTCACCTTTCAAGACCTCATTTTTCATGGACTGTGGAAGAACACGGGGGAAAAACCCTTTGGAAGCTAAAGCTAGCTTTTACTATTATCCTGTTCCCATTGCCAACATGCTGTTTGCCAAGAGGGTTGACTGCATGACTCGTGTTCAAAAGTCTTCTATGAAAATTCTTGCCTCTGGCATTTCAAGCTACCATGCAGGACAAGCAGGTATTTTCCTGCTTGGTCTTCTAGACTTGAAAAAAATCTCACAGTATTTGGGTTTACATCCCTGATTCCATCTCAAGATTTGATGTTACCTATCTAACAATCAGACCAGAGGAAATCTCTAAGGAAGTAGGAAATTACTCTGCAGTTCCCTGATATTTTCCCTATGCTTCTGCCAAAAGTTTTTGGTACTGACTCTGCCACCTTTTCTTCCATGTGCAGTTTAACTTGATATCAATCTAGCTATTTGAAGGAAAGAAGAAATCATCTGATTCTTAAATTTCTCATCCCCACTAAACACTCTGAAATTCATTTGAGCAGTGGATTTTGAAGTCAAGTTCTATAAATCTTCATCTATAAAAAGATACTTTTAAAACTCCATGAAAATATTTATTGTTTCTTTTATTCATGCAAGTGACTTGAACCACTCAGATTCCCCTACAGTGAAAAGACAATTCCATTCACCCATGCAGAGACTGTGTTGGAGAG
The DNA here is from genome assembly GCF_029582105.1 of Oenanthe melanoleuca. Classification (NCBI taxonomy): domain Eukaryota; kingdom Metazoa; phylum Chordata; class Aves; order Passeriformes; family Muscicapidae; genus Oenanthe; species Oenanthe melanoleuca. The sequence goes on from NC_079335.1 coordinate 28,249,413, forward strand.
GATGAACTTGCTGGCTTTGCATGCCAACCACATTATTTTTATAGTAAGGCTAGTCTTTGACTCTTTGTTGAAAAAGAGGGGAGGATTCAAAAGAAACAGAGCAGTGCCTGAAGGAACTTGCTTTGCCTCCTACCTGTTCTCTGAACTTCCTGCAGGGATTGTCAGTCTGAATTGTGCAAATCTGTCCACTAAGGATGTCTTTCCCGGGCTTTGCTCCTATTGACCAAGCATTCCCTTCAAAAACATGTGTGCTGGTCCAATTTTCCAGTTATTTTGCCTTAAAAGAAATATTCATTCATATGGAAACAAGTCAAACTCACCTCTTCCAGTGAAGCACAATGCAAAGATCTCCTCTGAAGTGCTATTAACCCTGTCAGGACATAGGAGACTGTAGTGAAGCAGAATCTCTAGGCTTGCCTTAACTCTGCTTTCAAGTACCACTTTGGAACTTCAGGAGTCATGATCAAAACAGGTCAGCAGATCCCTTGCCTTCACACCCCTAACATTTTCTCCCTGGGCACATCCTTAGTTTTGTAAAATCCTGAGACCAGCTCAATGTAAAGACCATTTATTGTTAAGTTAATCAAAAGCAAAGTACCACCTCTACCTGTTCATGCTGCTCCATCCCAACATTTATCAGCTTACAGGGCAAGGCTGAGCAGGAAGCAGGGAACATGGAGTGGTCTACCAGCAGCAGAGTATCTTGGCTGCTTGAAGCTACTGCATGCTCTTGGTAAACACTAAAAAAGGGCTCAGAAGAATGGCTCAGGCCTTCCAAGGGGAAAAGGGGAGCCTGGATGAGATCAAACAATACCAGTAAGGAAAAAAACTATTAGGCCAGGAGATGGAGAAGGCAGAGAAGATGGAAGAGGCATCAAAGACAGGCAACACATTGGTCTCAACGTGACTCCAAGCCCCTCAATGAAAAGGAAGGGCCTGCATCCAGGGAAACTGGCTGCACATGGAGTTGGTGAGCCAGAAATTCTTAAAACTGCAAGGAGTGTATACACACGTAAGAGATACATTTGAAAGCAAGCATCTTGAGAACTGTTAAATACAGTCACAGGATATTCAACTTTTGAGGGTATTTTCTGGCTTCCTTATACCACGTAAAGTTCTTGGTCATTTAAAATTCAAACAAGCAGTGAAGAACTTGCAATATTTACTAACATTGCTGCTCCTAGTTGAAATCTTTAATAAAAATACCATTATCTTTTTCTAAAAACAGTGCTGCAGATAATTAAAAAGGGAGCCAGGTTGCTGAATGTGTTTACCAGAATGGCATATTCATCCATTTCAAGACTATTTTTTCTGTGCACTGATAAGAATGTCTAAATAGGTATTTGTACAATGAAAAGATCTAAGATGATTCTAGTAATTGCTAAATCTCCAGGCATTACAGATTTAGCCATTTGAATGTCATCACCTGCTATCAGACATCCTGCATGGCCATGGTATTTGCATTTAGGCAATCCTAGTTTTTTTAGGGTATGTTCCAGTTCCTTTTATAGTTGGGCAAGCGCCCACATTTTTGGTGGGATACAATAATCAAGATTAGTGGGCTAAAGACTAACACCATGCAAAGTCAGTGCTCACCCAGACACGCTTTGCTGTGCATGAGTGACCTTAATACCCTGTACATCCCCAGTGCTGGCCTGTGCATGTCAGGAAGCTGTCAGAGCTTTGTTTGGGGCAATCAGCAGCAGGGGCTGGGAGTGCAGGAGCAGCTTGCAGCAAAGCTATCTAAATGCTCAGGGAAGAAAGTCATTACAGATTATCCTTAACGTACTTGAAAAATAAATTTGTACCTTTATCTCCACAGGACAGGGAGACCAATTTTCTACACATTAGCATAATAATCATCAGAGTGCCTTCTTGCCCATCTTGCTTGTTTGTATCACTCCAGTATCTTGTAGTCTCGAGGATGCACATTTTTAGCTTGATTTTTCTGTCCTGTAGGTTTGCTTTACATGTTGCGTATTAAAAAGCTTTTTTTAATTACTTACAGTCATTAGTTCTTTTTCATGCACAAAACATATCAGAGCTTGATCACTGCAAACTGCAGCTCCCAGCACCCACAGCAAAAGCAGGACCAGCCTACACCTCATCCCCTGAATAGCTGGTGATCTCTCAATGGTGACATTGCAGGCCTTTGGCCTAACCTATGTAGGAAGATTGGGCATGTATGGATTAAAATGAAAGCACTTAGCAAAAGTGTGTGGTTTTACAGAGCAGGATGCCTACCCATGCTAGTAAAGCAAAAAAATAAGCTACCTTTCTTTGACAACAGAAGGGATTCATTTTGGTGATAAAAAACTAGCCAGGATCTTAATTTTTCTCCCTTTTCTATTCATAAATATTAGCCCCAATCTCAGACCAAAATAAATACTATAGAAACTTAATTATATGAATAATTAATTATTAATTACTTAACTCCTGTTTAACTCTTTAAGCACTTATAGATGGCTAATTGTACACTGATGTACAGACTGTCAAAGAAAGAAAAAAAAAACACAAAAATCATTGATTTGTTACAGTAAGAGGGCTTTTGAACATATGAATACATGATTAACCAGGGGAACAATTATTGTGCATAGGTCTTCCACTTGAACAATTCTCACTCTTCCTGCAAAGCTTTTTCAGATAAAGTCATGGTATATGATGTTACTCTAAACTGTGGGAAAAACAAAACAAAATAAAACAATAAAACAACCTGTCCTTTGTACATTCTTATTTCAATTTGGTCCTCTTCTACAGTACTCCTCTAGCTTGGCAGGATTTAAAATCCTCTCCATTTCAGGTGTTCTCATAATCCATTTGCTATAAGGGAGCTCAGTAGCATGTTTAGCAGCTCAGCACTTCAAAACCATTCAGAAGAGCTGGTGACCTAATAAAAAAAAAAGGTTTCCAGGACAGAAAAGGTATTTACCCCAGATAAATTTTCACATCTCTTGTTTCCACATCCAAATTTCATTGAATTATCTTATCTCACACTCTTCTGTTTGTTGCAAACACATGGGAAACACCCAATGTCTTTAGCACAGCTCTCCTTCTCCAAAATAAGACATCACCTTGACTTCAACACTCTAATGAAGAACTTGCAAAGAATTACATTGACAGTGCTATTTAAAACCATATGGCTTCCAGAATAGACAGTGTCCCTTTAATAAGCTTGGCAAAAGTAAGGTAAAACTAGTTTCAAATTTGTGTCCTAAATATGCTGCCAACTTTGGAAATGCATATACTAGTTTTAGAGAAATCAGGCATCTGATTATAAAAAGGTAAAAGTAAAGCCTCTCAAGAATACCACACCTGCAATTCTCAAAACTGGAACTACATTTTGGTTATGAACAAAACTGATATACATGAAATACATGAGCATCTGACACCTTCACCTGCACAGCCTCAGGAGAGATGGACCATTCCAAACCCACAGAGCTTTGCAATACAGATGAGACACCTAAGCAATTACTTTAATAAATAGTAGGGTTAGACATTAGAATATAAACACCAAATAAAGCTCTCCCTTTGATGTTTATAAAATAGTTAATGAAATATCCCAAAAGTGAGTGACGAAACCACTACAAAACTGGACTTCAAAGATAGCCCTTTTCTCCAACTATCAAAAAAACTAACTTGAGCTAAACTTAGTTATTTTTATACAGGATGAGTAACTCTACTATGTGTTGACAGTCCCATAACCTTGTTACTTTAATAGCTGAGCTAAATTTACATTTAGCAAATTCCCCACTTCCTTCAAAAAAAGAGGAAGAAAGCAGTAGGGACTTAGCAACAGATGTATTATAAACATAGTAGCACAAAAACCACTCCACATTCATAGCCTGCTGTCCCCCAGCTAAATCAATGATGAATTCTTTGAAAAGTTTTCTTCAAATTTTTAGTAACTTTAACAGCTTTCAAATAATAATAATAACCACTCTAAAAATGTTTTGCCTTACACTTATAGAAATTTTGCAGGAAATAATATTCAAAGAGATCTGGCTTCATTGCAGTATTAATTTAATTGCTAATGCGCATTATTCACATTGATATGCAAATACATGTGATCTTAGTCCAACATGCAGCTGCTTAGAAAGATGCATTCATGCATCTTATGCCACTCTGACCCACTGATGTTAGAAGATCTGATCCAGCATGTTCTCCTTCAAGAGAAGGCAGGGAACATCTATTCTTTTGGCCGTCTCTCAGATTTTGTTGCATAGGAAATAGCCTTCTGTGCAGCCTGCTGTTTCTAACACATGTAGATGCAAACACACTTGCTTTTCCATTCTTCAGGGATTCTTCTTGTTTTTCTGTTCTTCCTTAAGGTCTTTTGCATTACATCTGGACTCCAGTGCTGATAACATTTCCCCTGTTGTCAAGTGGGCTCCCTTCATTATCAGTCGATCTCCATCAGCTATAAATGAAGAAAACTTTAAGAAGTCACAAAGTGACAACTACTCTGGTGTGCAGTTGTTTTGAACATATAAATCCAAATACACAGTTCACCTTGTCTGATTAGAAAGTACTCCAGCTCCAAGGAACCTGACTATGCACCACCACCAAACAAACATACCAAACTGCACACAGCATGCATTTCATTTTCATTTCTGCATTTCATTATTGAAAATTCTGAAGCATTTGTCTAGGTATGCCTACAGAAAGAACATATTTGATAAGAATAGCTCAGACTGTGCCCCCAAAGTCACATCACAAAAGGCAAAGAAGGCACTGGAAGGCACAATTTCCACACATGGCTAAGCATTTCAGCAGCCTGCTGTCTGTGGTTCATTTAATGTACTTCTTCAGCCAAAACAACAAATTGGTTCACACAATCTTGTGCTTATAATGCAAAAAAAAAAAAAAAAAATAGGAAGCACTAGGATTTCTAGAATTTTGAAATAATTTATTTTAAAACAGGCAGGGAACAGTAGAAGTTGAATATTACCCAAATTAATTATTTTGCAAGATTTGCAAGTACAAAACCAATACCCAAATGCATATAGTGAAATACCATGCCAAGAATCCATGTTCCAGCCTCATCTTTGCCAACTATAAGGGCTACAGGAGAAAAATCAGCTCTTAAAAATGAAGAGTTTAGAGATATCTTGGCACTAATGAGATAAACTGGTTTGGGTTTACACTGTGAAAAAACATAGAGCTTTACTGCTTTAGTCTTAATACATCACAAGGATGGGAAAGACAGAGGAATGGGGGAGAGACAAGTAACATTGAAATAGGTAGACTTTCCTAAGCAAAACAAAGCCATTCAACACTTTTGACATTTCCACCAATTCAAAAATTTGGAAGTTTAAAGATAAGAGGAATCAATATTAATGAAAACTTTCATGGGCTACATGACATATTGGTCCATTACAACACAGCAGGAAAGAAGATGCAGCCAGAGAAAAGGACAAAAGCAGATTAGAGCCATCTGTTCATAGCCTAGAATCTGGGATGCTTCCAGAACTGATGAAATTTCCACCACCAATTCCCTGCCTGCTCACTATATCCTCAAAGGAAACCAAGAAATGTGTTGTACGTGGTTGACCTCTTTCTGCAGGTCCATCTGTACATGTATAGCCTCCCCCATCTGAGCAGTTCCTTCAACTAAAGGTATTCAACCTTCTGTTCTCAAGACTGAGATGCCTCCACCACAGGCAACATAAAAAAATTACAGAAAGCAAAAAACCAAAAATATTATTATATAAAAAGAGAGCCACATTTACTTTCCTGGAATTATACCTGACTGCAAGGTCACAAAAGTACATCACTACAAAAGTACACTCAGCTCCAGTGTTTTCAGTTGCTGGATCTAAGATCCCTTAGATCTAACAATAGTAGAGACATATATACACATTTATCTAGACATCAGGCTGTTAGTGACACCCTCTCTTTCTTTTTTTCCTGCCAGCTGCACATCCAGTTATGGACCAGAAGAAAAAAAAAACAAACATTACAGTTAAAAAAAAAAATACAGAATACAGTAACACTGTAGCAACACAAACCCAGGGGTTTTTTGTCTGTTTAGAAACAAATTCCTTACCAAACATAACATCTATAACTGGTTCAGATCCATCATGTCTCACATCAGCAGTCACTTCACAGTTTGTATTAGTAGCTTGGACTTTTTTATGGTAAATACATTGGAGAAATTTTCTGAAAATATATTAAAAATATATTAAATAAGTTGTAGACAGAAATTAAAGAAAGCATACCTTTAAAGCTAACTTGTGTATATCAATATTGCTGGGCAAAAAAGTAAAAACAAAATAGGATTTGTACTTAAGTTCAGACAGGTATTTCTTATGAGAGATTCACTCTTAAAAATCCAAATGGTTATTCCTTATACAGTAACATGAAAAAAGCATACCAAAGAACTTTGTAAAACTCCAGTGTATACGTTTTCTGTGTTTCTCTTAGTTAGATTAGTAACAAGAATTAAAAAAAAATAAACAGCAAAGGCATTCATTTCATTTTTCTTTATACATCATTTGCTTGCCAACGTTTTCCTGTTTGGGTTTGAGACAGCATTTATTTATATGACATCTTTGGTCTCCTGTAGATTTCTGAAATGCATGACAGCCACTTTAAGCTGCTATTCTGGCAGTTTAAAGATACTCTAAGTTAAGCTAACTTCATTTTAAAAGTAGATGTGCCTGTAAAGTCATTACAAAACGGCATTTTGGAATAGTTTGGTGCAGAACCTACATCGCTGGAGAAGCACAATCCCTTAAATTCCTCCAGCAATCAATGACGGGGATCGAGGCGCCGCTGCTGCCCCGCTCCCGCAGCTGGAGCGCTCACACAGCCCCAGTGCGGGGCGGCCGCGGAGCGCTCGGGTGCAGCTCGGGGCACGCCTACGCCAAGGGCCGGGCCGGCCACAGGCGCCGGAGCAGCAGCACGGAACCACCCCGGGAGCAAAATCCCGGCCCTGCGCCCGCCGGGACGCGCGGAGCCCGCGCAGAACCGCCCGGCCGGGAGGCCGCAGGAAGGGCGTACGGAGGGCGCCGGGGCGTCTACAGACAGGGAGCCCGGGCAGAGCGGCCGGGGGCCAGGGCCGCCCCCGCAGCCCCCTCACCTGGTGCTCTCCACGTTGGGCTCGAAGGGGCAGAACCGCACCACGATACTCTTCACCGGCCGCAGCACCAGGCTCACCTTGGACGCCATCTTCTCCCCGCCCCCTACTACAGCTCCCGGCAGCCCCCGCGCAGGGGCGCTCGGCGGCGTGGCCGCGCCGGGCCGCCCCGCGGGCACCTGGGAACTGAGGCCCGGGGAGGCGCTGCCTTGGCTGTGGCGGCTGCCGGCCCCACGAGCCTCGTTTAATATCCCGAGGCGCTGGGCCAGGCTCCTTCCCGGCTGTGCAGGGACAGCGCCAGCTGACCTGCCCGTGTCAGACAATCATAGACTGGCTTGGGTTGGAAAGGAGTTTTAATTTCTCGTCGTTCCAACCACTATCTCTGTGAAGGGGCACCTTTCACCAGACCAGTTGCTCAAAGCTCCATCCTCCATCCCACTTGCACTTGAACACCTCCAAGGATGAAGCATCCGCAGTTTCTCGGGACAAGTTATTCCAGTGCTTCATCACCCTCACAGCAAAGAATTTCTTTCTAATAGTCTCATCTAAACTGACTGCCAGTTTGAAGCCATTCCCCCTTGTTCTGTCACTACATGCTCTTGTAAAAAGTCCCTGTTCCACTTTCTTGTAGGCTCCCTTTGGTACTGGAGGCAACAACAAGGTCTCCCCCATAGACTTATCTCCTCCAGCCACGACTCTCAGCCTTTCCTTGCAGGAGGGATGCTCCATCCCTCTGATCATATTCGTGGTCCTTCTCTGGACCAGCAGGTCGATGTCCTCCGTGTACTGTGCACCCCAGAGCTGGACGCAGCAGCCCAGGTGGGTTTTCACAAGAGTGGAGTAGAAGGGAAGACAAGGATCAGTGAGGAGCTGCCAATACAACTAAAGATAAATTAAAGGCAGTATTTCGCAATACATCAAGGAGGAGAGAGATCTGCAAGAGGCACTGCTGCTGGACATGAACACATCTGGGTTTTATTTCATGACTGATTCTGTCCAGGAGCTGCTTCCCAGCCCTTGAATTAAGCCTGGAGAAGAGGAGGCTCTGAGACCGGATCACTCTCCATCTCCTGAAAGGAGGGTGTAGCCAGGTGAGGATTGGCCTCTTCTCACAGGCAGCCAGCAACAGGACAAGAGGACACAGCCATAAGCTGCACCAGGGGAGGTTCAGGCTGGGCATCAGGAGGAAATTCTTCAAGAAATGGCATTGGAAAGGGCTGCCTAGAGAGGCAGTGGAGTTACCATCCTATTTAAGGATGAAAGAATATTTAGGGACGTGCCATGTGCCGTGTTGGCAAGGTGGTGTTTGGCCATAGGCTGGACTTTACGGTGGTGCTCTGCAGCCCGGTGGGCTCGGGGCTGTGCCGGTGTCCCGGTGTCGCGGTGTCCCGGTGCCACTAGATGGCACACAGCGCCCTGTGGGAGGCTGGCAGCGCCGGGACCTTCTTGGGCACGGCAGCCTTCGAACACACCTCGAGAATTTCTGTGCGAAATTCGACACAGACCCGCGATCCCCACCTACGGGAGCTGCTCTCAATAGCTGTCATCTCTAGCAGTGGGTAACCTATTTTTAGAGTCATATCTTTGGTGATTCCAAGTACTCTTCCTTAAGAAGCCAACACAGTCATTTGGTAAAACCATTGTCTTCAGTGAGATTTGGACAAGACATTCACTAGCAAAACTAAGCACAACGGAGTCAATATGCTTGTAACGTTTAAAGTTTTTATTCTTTCTCTCAATAGAATAATAAAAAATATATCTAGATATATAGATGATATATAGATATATAGATACATTGATATATAGATATATTGATATATAGATATATATATATATTGATATGCTATATATAATGGTCTGCCCTTATAGAAAAAAAATGGGGAAAATACTTTATTGTGAGACATCTTTTAAAATACTTGACTGTAACAAAAAAAAAACAAAACAAAAAAAAAAAACAACCAAAAAACAAAAAAAAAAAAAACTGAAGCTGGTTTAAATAGGAATTTTTCCTATATAGTAGGCTTAGACACAGGGCCAGGTAAATAGAGTATTTTGCATATGGAAGGCAAAAGTAACTTATGAAATTTCAGAATCTCTTTCTTCGTTGTAGCACAAAGAGCTCAATATATTCCATTTAAAATCTGTGGCAAAATTTCCCTGGGCTTCTATGGTAACTCTGAAGGAATAACACCAGTAAAGGACAGGGGAAGAAAGAATGATCACTGATTTTTCTAAGGGCTCCATTCTTCAGCTGTTGGTACTGTGGCACTCACTGACTTAAATGTAGGCATGACCAAAACAGTTTTGTATTTACTCTTATTGTATTTTGATAGTAATTTAAGAAGAATGTTTAGCTTACATTGCACAATTAAATGAAGAGAAAATTTTGCTTACTCCTTTCCCCACTTAGATCAGTTAATTTTTTGACTTTTATTGTCAGCAGCAAAATTTGCATCTTTCCTCTTAAGCCATCTGTTCAGAGTAATTGAAAACTAACTCTGATATTTCAAAGTAATTTTTAATTTTTTGAAGTCTGAGAGATTCACAGTAACACCATACAACAGGTATCTGTTTAACTGAAAGGCTCTGTGTTCTATTTCTCCCTTCAAAGAATAGTCTGTATCTGTGATATGAAATTCCCACTCATCCCTAGAAATAGGAATATCTCTTCCTTGGATGCTAACCCTACTTGTGGACAACCAATTCTTTCTTAACACTTACCCTAATGCAATAGTTTAGGTGATGATAATTCTGATGAGAATGTGAATTTTTACAGCTACTAGATTAGATAAATAAGCAGGAAAGTGACACAGCTATTAAAAAAACCCCATAAACAACCAAACCCAAGCATTTCCTCATTTGCCTTTAAAACCAGGTGGTGATTAAGTGCAGTACACTGGACTACCCTCAGTTTATACCAGAGTAACTCCAACTGACCTCTGCCTTTTCAGGAAAACTGGTAATTTATTAATGTATTTATTTAATGTAAGACACTGAATCAGTCTCTCCAGCTCCAGCAGGTAATCTGGGAGCTCTCAAGTGTCTGCATTTGAGACTGTTCTTCAAGGACATCCTTGAGAATCTGAATGATTCATGATTCTTATACCTAGTCATAATCATACACACTCCTAAAGCATAATAACATGAAGAAGCATCAAAAGATACATTATTATAATGGAAACTATTTTAGCATTCCTTTCATTAGGTGGATCTTTTTTGTTATAAATACTGCCTCATCCCAAGTCTACAGACTTGTCAGCAGTTTCATTGAGGTGTAGCCATGAGCCCATAGATGATTTATATCTAAGTACCACATACAGCAAGGAAGAAACAACAGCCATGCTTTTTACACTGTAGGTATGCAGAAAAAATTATGCAGAAAAAGGTCTATAGTATTAATTATACTAAGTAAATGTTCCTCTTTTCTCATTGATCATCCCAGATCTTTTAGATCCTGGGAAGATTCTTCTGCTTTTCCTTCAGTTTCTTACTTAACTGCTTTCATTTTCTCTTTTGTTTTCTGACTATGGAAAGGCCCATGGTTCATAACTCTTGAAATCTAATTTCTCCATGGTTTGGGCATGCCTATTTTTAGCACCTTGGCTCTGGCTTTTGATTGCCCTTCAAAGGTTGCATGAGAAAGGCTTCTCAATGGTTCATTTCAGGTGTGGTGTAACACCTCCATGTGTTTATTCGGTTCTGGAGACTTGGATCATTATCTCTGACTGTCCTCAGCTGATTGCCTCCTTTGCATCTTCATCCTTTTTCTGCTGAGTCTTTCTCTGAGCCTTGTCACAAACGTCAATAGGCCTGGAATTTAGCAATCAAAAATGTCGTGTCTGCACATCTAGTTATAATGCATTGTAGTCCAGGAATAAAATGTAATGCTGCCTTCAGGGCAGTAGGCAGTGCTGAGAAGTGAACCTGCCTGTTCTGCACAGAGGTGATGCTTCCAGATGACCACCCAGAAGAGAGAGACTCTGTGCTGGGCCTGACAGGAGAAACAAATTATTTCTGGAAACAGAAAAACACTCTGACAGGTGCGATATCATGGAGCAAATCTTTGAAAGAGCCATGGACAGAGCCAGTCAAGATCACAAAGGACACACAGCAATTCTTTATAAAATACCAGTGCCACATTGAAGGACGTGTTGGAATGAATTCCCTACCATACTGGAAGAGCACTGCTTGTAGTCATAAAAATATAAACCAGCCTGTGTTTTCTGTCTGGCTTTGTTTCTTCCTTTGAACTGAATATTTTACACCATATGTCAGTTACTGAATTTTAAAAATATTTTCCCAAAGAGAAGAGCTGGTAAAGGTCCTTTATTCACTGAAAATTGTGGAAGTCAAGCATAGTTTTCTACTAATAGTACAACAAATTTTGCATTTTATTTATAAACCAAGTAATAATTGTATGCTGCTAATGTGGTTTTCAAAAATAAAAATGAAAATCAACCAGCAAAGGTGCCACGTACAATGAGCCCAGTTTATAATTAATTCTGAAATAATAACTCTGTGTATCAGTTCAGAAAAGCTCTTATGGGAGTGAATAAACAGATTCCCTAGTTGCTCTTTACTCCTCTGCAAACATGAATTTCTATTGCCTGAGGTTAACAACTGCCAGCAGAAATGTTTGCTAAAATAATATGCAGCATTTAACTGGCTGAGAACATACTGTGCCATTTCATGACTTGTAACTTAATTTCTTGAGGATAATACCAAAAGCTTTATTTGGGGATAATACAAAAAGCTTTATTTCATATATTTTCTTCCCCATCTAATAAATACTACATTAAATATCTGCAGTCATCCTTTGGATTTTTATGTTGATTTAAAGTATACACTTGCTTCCAGCAAAGAAAGTTCATTATCATTATAACAAAAGGCACAAAGGTGAGCTAAAATGAATGGTAACAACTCAAGGTTAGCACCTGAATCCTTGAGATCTAGAATCTGTTCTTGAAGCTGCAGATGTATGTATTTTTAGTTTAAGGATCCTTTCACACAGTGGCTCACAGGTCACAGGCACAGTGCCATTTGACAGGTCTGACTCAGAGTCATTATCATAGTCTGAGGGGGAACAGATTTTTCACAAGTGCAGAATTTGGGGAAAGCAGTTGCATTAGAATTTGATCTATATTTTCAAAGACTTCCTGAAGGTCTGTCTGTGCTTCAAATAACTTAGAGGTTCTGAGGAGCTCAGCAGCATATTGACATTTGTACCACTTTGCTAAGGGCATGCTTCAGTGCTGTGAATACCATAAGCAAAGCAGTTTGTTTTCTGTGTTCTGCTAAGAATAGCTATGCCTATAGATTGATGGTTTAAGTTATTAGTATTGTCAGCAAAGCATAACAGCACTGCTCAATTGAATGTGGTGACCAGCCAAGATAGTCTCTCTGTATGCTTTCATTTTTTCCATGTCAAGAACTTTCACTTTATATTCTACAAGCTTATTTATGCACCAGTTTTAACTTCTATTTTATAGATTTCAAGACTTTATCTAGGCATGGCCTAGATGAAAGCCATAGAATACCTACTTAACACAGAAGGAAGTTGAAACATAGAGTCTAGACATTCAGACATAAAGGAACTAGATATCAAAATAGGGGTTTTTAATGCAAACATTTGCTGTAACAAGTTTCATATAATTTAATCTATTTATTAACATAAGTAAAAGGTATCTCCTCAAGAGAGTAATTGTAAAGAGTTCTTACCATCTATATGAGTAGAAGACCTATTTCTTTAAACTCAAACATCTATCAGTGTCAGTGACATGCTACTAAATTTAGTATTGTAATTCCAATATGAAGGTAGTTTGACTTACTGAGAGGCCATGATAAAAATATTCTTAGTTGTAAATTTAAATAAGCCACAACATCCTTAATGTGAAGCTCATTCTGCATTTGCAGTCCTATGCACAGTTGCAAAACAACCCACACCAAATGCTGTAGCAACTGGATCACAAATCTGTTGGTCTTACCTTGTACTAGAATAAAAGAGGTAAGTTTTGTTAAAGCCTGCATAGCACAGGATGAGTACAGAAAGACTCAGGTGGTGTCCCACAGGAATTCCAGGTGCAGTGAGGTCAGTGATATGCACTGACTTGCTGCAGAAAATAACAGAATGAAGATCTGAGCTATTTTGAGGTTTTTGTCAGATATCTCATTGTGTGATTACAATAGTAGTGTAATAATTACATAATTGTGTACTAATTGAAGCAACATGTTAGAAGATAGAGGAGAACAAATAAGATATTGCAATAATTGTTTGTTATAGATGCAGAAGCTACATTATAGAAACAATAGGCAACAGATGACAATTTAGATAGAGATTCCCAGGAAATTTATGTTACACAGATGAAATTGGGAATATGAAATGCCATATAAATTGCAGAATAGGTATATATTACCAGTTAATACAGGAATGAAGCAAGTATCATTTCTCAAAACAGTGATTTTCAACCTATGGACCTTTAGTCTTCCATGGCCTGTGGGTTCATGAAGGATTGCTTATAATAAAAAATAAATTCTTACTCTTGGCAGAGTTCCAGTCAGAGTCAAGGAGTCTCAATCTCCCCTTGAACATTGTGAGGATCCACATGTTACCAATCTTTACAGATCAGTAGAGGTTGATCACCAAGGTGTAAGTGGTCACTTTCTGCCCTAATGATAAGAGCTAGCAGAGTATTGGTTACTAGGCTGGTTCCAAATGGTCAAATTTTCCGGATAGAGATTCTTAATGTTTTAAAAATATAAAAAATTCTTCTCTGTATCACTCAAACCAGAAGAAATCATCACATTTTTTGCCCAGTCTTGAATTACTGACAGTATATCCACATTTCATTCCTCTTGAACTACATTAACTTAAGCATTTCAGGGCCCTTAGATTAACCAATTCAGTTCTTACCTTCATCCAATTTCTCACGGGAAATATTAAACAGAGAATGTGCAAGTCAGAGATTTCAAACACTTGTATTTAGTTTTATGCATATAATATTGTTGTTCACCTAGTGAGATTGCTGGATCAAATTTCACTGAGGTCAGTCATATTTCTCTCTCTAGTACTGATGGGTAAAAAATATCCCAGTGGATCAAAACTACTAAACTAGAATGATTTCCAATATATTTATATTTATGCTGTTTTCCCTTTTTCTTGATGAATGAGCAGTGTACAAAGATTAATAACTATAATATATCTAAATATATAAGATATAAAGATATTTAAGATCTGAAATATAGAAAATATATATATAATATAATTGATTTTCTAGAAGTCATTTCTAGCAGTAAGAAAATTTGTGTCTTATCAATGCCCCTTTGAGAAACTTAGTGGAAATCAAACCATTTGTGACTGGTATGACCATACCAGGCTCTAGAGCTCCTTAGAGATACAAACAAATATTTAAGAGATAACCACTTCAAAAGGAAGGAAGAGAAGCTATGAATTTATCTATTTTATTCAATTTCCATCATGCCTGCTATGAGAGAGTACATTCATTTTCTGTAGCAAAAACATTTACTCCCAGCAAATCCATATCATCAAAGAAAGGATAAAACATCGGTTTCCAAGGCAGCTTTTTCTGACAAAATACACCAACTCTGTGCAGGTACAGTAGCAGTGTGAAGTTTGGGGGGCACAGGCTTTCCTTGTATATGTGTCCCTTGTACAGCAGCAGAGTTTATTAGCAGCACTGAAGTTCAGGTGATGTCTTAGCCCAGTCTCATGCCACAGGCACAGAACTGATTTGTCTCCACAGACGCTCCACTGTCCACACTAATAAGAGTGCTGCTTTTGCCATGACTGCACAGAAAGGAGCACACCATTTGAGAAAGGCAGCAGCACACAGCAGAGAGGCAACTGCCTGTGGCTACTCACAGAACACATTTATGACAGCAGACAGCTCCTATGGAACAGTGGTGATGGGCCAAAGGTCTCTGCCACTGCACCCTGTGCTGTCCCTGGTAGCCAGCAGCACTGCCCTGCCTTTTGTAGGGCTTCCACCTACATGGCTGTGATCAAGCAGATTTCTTCTCCCAGTCTTAGGCAATATATACACAATCTATTTCTGTTATTGATCTGTTCTATTTGGTAGTGACACATTTAAATTTTAAATCCTCTGTGCTACTCACTATCTAAACAAGCTGCTCCTGTCTCCCCCTCTCTGCAGGCTTTTGGGACATAGTCAATACCTATAAACTCCAAAGATGTGAAGGGAGGTTTCATCTCATTAAAGGGTTCCATGAGTGAAGATTTCTTTATTCCTTTTTGTGATTTGTGTCCACAATTTCTGACCTTCACTATCTGTGTTGTTTTACTTATACATTGTGTGCCCCTAGGGAATGTACTCAAGTATGTCACAGGATTTATTAGTGGATTTTTGCTTTATGTTATACACCTTCCTTCTCCCCTATCAGAGTATTCTCATGTGTTTATAGATCGTGCAATAGCTTAATGGGTAAAATCGTTCTTCTAGAAGACCAGGTTCTAGGAAAATTACTTATATTGCTTTCAGATATTGCTTCTCTATCAGATTTTTCACTGCACTTACGCCAATAATGCAATTTTTTACTCCTTAATGCTACAATTCCTCAGTAAAACTCAATTATCTTTAGGAATATCATAGCTGTCAGGGGTTTTTTTCCACTATGCTTATCATACCTGAGGTTCTGTCTGTGTCATGTTGCTAAGGTTTCTGGAAACTGGGTTATGACTCAATCTCTTTCTCCCTCTTAGAGCACCTTCAAGAGGCTTAAAGCAAGTCACAAGGTTAAAAATACAAAAGAAGAAACAGTTACTCAGTTTCCTAACCCTACACAGAATCCTCATACTTCAAATGTCCAGGGATTGTGGGTGTGTGATGACAGTAGTTTCCCAGGGCATCCCATTGCTACTTTGCAAGCCAGCAGTGTTGGCTTCAGAAATCTCCCAAGGATTCTAAATGTTCAAGTTGGCCCCATGGGAGAACAGCCTCCCACTGCTCATGAATGCAGCCCCAGCATAAAAAATTACACTTGAACATCTTGAGAGCTGCAGGTGGCTAAAGAGTCCCCAAAATACCACCCACCATCTAACAGCAGCCAGCAGTTTCCAAATTTGTTGCAAATGTTGCAGCTAGTAACTACAAACATTCATCTTTTTCTCCATCTAAAGAAATTAGGCTGCTGCCTGCTCATCTTAGAAATGTGGGGAGGGCAAGTCAGAGGAGGGGACTATGGTAAAAGGAACCCCACAAAGACAAATGGGGCCAGAAAGAAGCTGTACTCAAAGAAATGTGAGTCTAAACCATTCTCCATTTGCTGTGTTGCTAAAATTTCATTTTACAGAGAGAAGTGTCTGATTAGGATTCTGATCCTCACCAGAAATTTGATGAAGCCACTAATAGCTTTACTAAAATACTAATCTTTGACCCACACTGCATATTCTTGCATAAAAATGCTCTTTCTATCAAGATCAGGTTTGAATATATGCATGACTGTCCCCACATGACTTGGGAATGATCAAGATCTTGGAGCAAAAATCAGGAAACGCCATAAAGCAAAGTGCCATGGGAATGGCAATGTTGTAAGTATTTATGAAAATTTTCTATCAGAAAAAGTAGTCAAACATGAATCAGCCTTAGACTGTTTTCCACTGAATTTGCACAGCACAAGAGTATGCATGAAGATACATAACATCTAGATGAAATAGGAAAGGGATATCAAACCCTTTGGCTGGTATCAATCCATAAAGGGATTGCTCTGCCCTTTTAGGAACTTGGTATGGTCTGAGCAGCACTGGTCAGCCAGTGCTTGAAACCTTGGCTGAAAAGGCTCATGCTTTGGTTTTTTGGTAACCATTCCAGAGAAACAATGGATGCAGTGAGCTGAAATTATTTTCCAGCTCATTCTATTCAATTCAGCTCAGTTGGGTGATGTTCAATAAAGAGATGTCTCAGTTAAATAAGTGCACTTTAAAGCATTTATGTGTAGTATCAGTCAGAGAATCAAAATGAAAAAGTTGGTTGAAAACTGCTGATTAACTGTAAAAGTTAGTACTGGTGCAGAAAAGAGAAGCAAGGGATATACCAACCTAATTCTTAACCTGTGATTTGGAAACTATTGAAGTCACGTAAACAATAATGATAAAGTAGCAAAAAAAAAAAAAAAAGTATTCCCCAAATAATACTCATGTTATATAATTTTCATCTGTTTGATAAGGAAAAATAAGTAACCACAACTTGCTTGGAAATACATGAGGATGATGGTGCTTTGGAATTGCATCAAATGCTACAAGCACCTACCTGTATTTTGCACCAGTGTTTGTACAGAAGATTCTGATGCTTTCCACTGCTAATATTCATGGCAGCAGAGATCCAGGCTTATGTAAGGATGCATCCATTGAAACCACTGGTGTTCTGTGACAAAATGCAGTCCTGTTCAAGGAGGCCCATGGGGAAATGACTCCCTGGATGAGCCTCTGAACCCCTGGGAGCTGACTTCATGGAGTCATCATTTTATTCAGCAATAGCAATTGGGTCCATTTTCCTTCTGCTTTCCAGTGCTCAGGGAGTGATTTTTCTGTGCACATCAGGGAGAAGAGATATATCCAAAACATTCCCCAAAATAATCCCTGCATATCAAACATTTAGGTGTATTAACCTGTCTCTGTGCTTGTTTCTGAGGTAGTACTGACCAGCTACAAAACCTGTGGTCAGAATCAAAGGTTTGTTGCCATTAAATTTGTCCAGGTGACATTGGTTCAAAATTCTTGTTGAAATTTCTGAATACAACTTAACTGTCTCTAATGCCAGAATAGCCTTCTAACTAATGTGAATTTAGTATGAATTCCTTACAAAAATCTGAGTGACATAGAAATGGTGACTGTGTCTAATTGTGCCAACATTATGTGGAGCTCAATTGTAGTTACAGCCAGGCAAGTCATATCAGATTTGCTTTAATGTATTTTCCAGAAAGCATTTCCTCAAACTGGTGCACGACTTAACAACCAGAGCTTGTGTAATTCTTCTCTTGGATATTTCACAATGTCATTTTTTGGTCTTCTAAATGTGAGACTCCAACTAAAGTAACAGAGCAAGTAATGTTGGCAGTAGAAGCAGGTAATGTGAAATTCATACCTCACACCTGCTTTTCTATGCCACTTTGTCTGTGCCAAAATGCTACTCTCTTGTTGGAAGCTAAGCAAATATCAGATGCCTTTCATTTCCCAGACATGTGTGCCACATGCCACAGTGTGCTCCAAGTCTTATTTGCATTTGAAGAAGAAAGAATCAGTCTTTTGTGTGCTTTTATTGCAATCATTGCAGTTGTAAGGATATCTTTTTCCTGGCACATCTAGATTGCTTAATTGGTCCTGTCTGTCCAAGCATCTCTGCTTTTTTTTACATTGTCATCCTGTTTGTAAGACTTGTGTTACCCTGATTTCTTTTCTTCCTCTCCTAAACATATGTGACAATGATGAGAAAATGGAAGGTAATTCCACATTATACTTCTTTGAAATATTTCTTGCTTCTTCTAATGTGTGCTGGCTGTTTTGCTTTGGGGAACACTGGCCTGCAGGACTCCAGAAAATCTTCTATGACTTAAACTACAGCCAGGGCTGTGTGTTATAAGGATGAAGGGCTCCCCTGCTGCCTCCTGACTTCTCTGTTTCTTACAGACACAGGCAGCCTGGAATCATTCTTGACTAATTGCTGCCTTTGGATTTCTTTATGGAAAGATGAAGAATGATGGCAGGAGAAAACTCACTGATCACGGTGACATCTCTCTCTCTGCCTTCAATTTTATGAATGGGTTCATTTCTTTTCTTCCTGCTGAACTCATCCAGGGTTTTGAAAAGATCCAAGTAAAAAAAGAACTGATAGATTTCTCCACTCCTGGACAGGGTTCAGCTATCTTTCCATGTGTGCTTACTGTTATTTAAGGGAGTGGGTCCATCCTGCCTGTTCTCCAGCTGCCCACCTTGTGGGAAAGTCCAGCTTTTCTCCTAAGCCAAATGACATATCTGCCAGCCCATGCAAATGACTTAGATATCCCAAAGCATCTCCAAAGGACATCTTGAGGAGTGCACTTACATCCCTAGATTCTGTGAGCATAGCAAATATTTTAATTTAATTAATTGGATGTGGGAATAAATTTGGACTGATATCACAAAAATCATGGCTCTCTTCAGCAAAGTTTTCAAGATTCTGGTGTCAGGAAACCAAACAGAATTTGGTCTCATTAAGCATCTACCTGCCATGATCTGCAAAAGCAGAAATGAAAGAATATTTTACTTTTTTTGGTATATTTTTCAATTTTTCTTTAGAGTGTTTGGCTTTTTTTGTGAGTAGAGATCAGCATACTCAAAAATAAAGGGAGATAGAATATGTTTTTATGTCATTGCTGTTGTGAAAATCAGAAAATGATTTATAGTTCGCTTTTAAAATTGATAGTTTGCTTTATTGTATGGGAGAAAGAAAGATCAGTAATAAATAATTTTAAATGAGGAATGCAACTAGATTTGGCAGATTTTCTGGCAATATGATTTACTTTCTCCTGCTCCAACCTAAGGAGCAGAACAAAAGTGAACAAATGGCATCAGCCCATGAGTCAGATTTTAGTCAAGTGAGTGGCTGACAAGTCATCCCAGCAGTATTGCTAGAATTGACTTGCTGTCAAGTTACCTCAGTTTACCACTTGCCTGCCATGCCTCCCCAGTTAGACATTAAAGCTATTAATTCCTTCTTGCCTGTCTGGGTGAATTTCATGAAAATGTAAGATCTCTCCAGCTGCAACAGGACCCAATCCTTACCCTGTTTGGGTTTTTTTTCTCCATGAGCTGTCCCAGTTGGCCATTGTGGCCATTGTTACACACAAACTCACTAAGGTAAGAGTTGTGTGAAGCTCTGGAACAGTGTGGGCTTCACCTCCAAGACAGCTCCTAGCCAAAGACTCCCTTTGACATTCCCAGAGTTACTACAGAGCTTTACTGTGCCAGTTTGGGTTTGTTCTGCTGACTGAAGCTATGAATATTACAATTCAAGCCACTTTAAAAATTTTTCAGAGGCAAACTTCAACTGCATGATGTTCCATTATAATGTGGCATTGAAAAAACCTAGTTTGGAGATATTAAGCAATTACATGGATGTTAGGAAAGAAGAAGTCATGACAGATTCAACACGAAGAATAATGGAATTTAACTACCCCATCAAAAGAAACACACCTCAGACTCCTTTGGCCTTTTCAGATCTGGCAACAAAACAGGTGCAATGCAATGGTAGTAGTGAACAGGCTAACAGAGAGAAGAAATGAGAAATGATCTTGGGGCAAAGGTATAGAAATGTCCTGATGTGCCTGGGAAGTGCTGCCCTGCCCTGGGATAGCAATCCTTAACCAGAGTGGAGTAGCTCCTGTCCTAAAATATGTCCACATTTACAGATTCACAGTTCACAGCCTTCTTCATTCAGCTCTTTTTTTTTTTTTTTTTTTTTTTTTTTTTTTTTTTTTTTTTTTGTTATAACAAAGGGCTTTTGTACTCTCTGGATTTAGCTAAACAATCAGATAATTTGATGAAGCACTGTAGGTGGAAACAGTATGTGGGTTTTTTTCCACTGCATAGTGCTTAATATTATTATTATTATTATTATTATTATTATTATTATTATTATTATTATTATTATTATTATTATTGTTGTTGTTGTTGTTTTGTTGTTGTTGTTGTTGTTGTTGTTGTTGTTGTTGTTATTATTACTATTACTATTACAATTACAATTATTATGTCTGATAATTTTTCTTTCTTCATTTAATTTGCTCAAATGAATTTTCCTTAGATAATTAGATTCCCAGGCTACTTGCATGTGGATCACTCCAGTGGCTACTTTAGCCATTTGGAAGAAGCACACAGCAGCTTCACACAGAGAGGGAAATAATACCAGCTTTGCTATCCCCCAGGAAACAAACACAGACGTTCTCCACTTGAAACTAGAGCAATTTATCATTTTCTGCACACTACAAGACTGCTAGGTTCAACAAAAAGGTAAAGGTGGAACACTGAAACAAATCTGGAAGATCTTAGATGATACAAAATAGAAATTTGTGCTGCAAGGGACATACAAAACAGCAGTAGTGTTTATTTGTTCCTTGTCAGTATTTAAAACCAGAATGACAGTGGCAGTGTACTGATACTGTCTGGAGGGGGAAGTTTCTGTAGACAAAGGTAAAAGACATGGTTTAAATCTTTCCAGCTCCCACAAGAAAAACTTAAACAGATTGATCCATATTTGGATGAGTCACATCTAAAGAAACCCTAGCTGAATATAATTGGCTATTTTCTGTTCATGGGTTGTTCACATTTCCTTAAATTTATGTGACAATTCTTTAGTGCTGGACTCTTGAAAACTGAGTGAAGAGATTTTGTTATAATTGATCAGATTTTTCCTAAGGTATTCTCCAGCTGGGTGACGTAGGTATGAATGCAGTATTTCAATTACATAGATGCTTGTGAAATAACAGCTTTGAAATACCCTCTCCAAGACTCTCTGCAGGCAGATAGGAATGTGTGGGGCTCTTCAAGTTTCCCAGGAAAGAGCCATAAAAGTGAGCTCAAAATAATAAACTTAAAAACAGGATTAGGAAAAAAAATACAAAGAAATAGGTGTATCAGGTGCTGTTAAGTACAGCAGCTTTACTTCAGCTCTGCTCCCTTAAACCTTGACTCCTGGAATAAACAAGAGGGAGGGATCCCTCAATATTTGTGGCTTTCTTGTATTTCATAAACTCAGGGAATACCATGTTGGACCTCAAGGATCGTCTTATCCAGCTTTTCTTGGCAAAAGCATGGTCTAGACAACATAGCCCATCTGGATCTTAAAGGTGTCTAGTGTTGGGGAATCCACAACTTCTCCATGGAGATTATGCCAATGGCTGATTACTCTCATTGTGAAAAAAAATTATTTCCAGTCAAAACTTGTCTACTAGTAACTCATACCCATCACCCCTCATCTTTTGCACGTGACTCATTGTAAAAGAATGGAGTCTCTTTTTTGTAGCCATTATTACTGGATGATAGTGATAAGGTGTCCTGTATGTGGTCTTTTCTCAAGGCTGAACAAACCCACTTCTGCTTTTCCTCACATGACAGACTTCCCAGTCCTTTGCCTGGTGTGGCTGCCTGGCCACTGCTGAATTTGCAACGTGCTGGAATCACAGCAGAGATGCACTGGGCAGAACTCACTTGGGATCTAGACAGAAACAAAGCATTAATTGTTAATATTAGTGAAGCAGTAATAAATTAAAGATTATTTTGTTACTCCCCTGTGCAGTCACCCCTAGTCTGTTGTGCAATTATCTGAAGAAAATGCCCACAACTAAATAAATCACTGTCAGGGCACCTGAAGACCCCAAGCCTGTATCCTTCTGGTAGCACTAATGTAGAACTATTTTAATCCCACTGTGTACAAAACGTGTTCCTCCTGATTTAAAATCATAAAGGCTACAGAAAAATCTGCATCTATTTTTTTCCTCTTGTCCTAGTTTGGACAAACTTAGGGGAAAAAAAACCCCAGAAGAGCTCCCCAGGGAATAAACCCCCAATTCTTTATCCCACTAGACTTAAGAAAAAAATACTTCACTCAGGGGGAAAAGTGGAAAAAACCTATTTATTAACACATACAAGGGAAACACTTCCCAGCACAGATCCAGATGCAAAAAAAAAAATTTCACCGAGGGAGAAAAAAAGAGACGTGGACGATTCGATCTTCACCAGAAGGACGAGATGCTTCTCTGGCCGGTGTCCAGAGGCAGCCGCAGGGTTCCTCCGGAGCGAGCTGGTGCTGATCCTCGGGAGGTGAGGGGGGGGGGGGGAAAGGAGAGGGGGAGAGAGAGAAAGGGAGAGAGAAAAAGGAAAGAAAAAACAGCCAGCAAGCCTTAAACAACAGCGAGCAGGCAACGAACTACTACCACAGCAGCGAAAAGCCAGCAGCAGCAGCAGCAGCAGCAGCCAGAGCCAAGCGAGCCACCGCAAGAAGAAAAAAAAAAAAAAAAAACCAAGGCCAGTCCACAGAGCCGAGCCCAGGCGGCCCCTCCCCCGGGAGCAGACAGCTTCATGGCCAAGGGGGGCAGGGTGAGGAGTCAGTCAAAACACCAACCCAGGACATTCCACCCCTTATCCCATATCGTGATCATTGACACACGATTGGGATATACACTCATTAAACACAATATGAACACTTCCTCTGACTTGCTCAAACCTTCAACATTTACATATTCCTTCTGTCTCATCCCACAGTCAGATCTCCCTGAGGTACACAGCGGGTTGTTCCATCTTTCTGCATTATCCACCAAGTACATCCAGGTCCTTGAGCAAAGGCAATCCCCCGAATGGGTTTGCCTGTACTCGAGGTAGGATTAATCCATACTGTCTTCCCTAGCAATCCTCTGACATGGGCCGCTGGGACTTTGTCTCCATCTACTGTATTAAGGCACTCAGATTGGGCAGGACCTGCTCGGTTGGTGGAACCTCGAGTGTTGACTAACCAGGTGGCCTTTGCCAAATGCTGCTCCCAATTCTTAAAGGATCCCCCACCCAATGCCTTTAAGGTGGTCTTTAACAATCCATTGTACCTCTCCACTTTACCTGCAGCTGGTGCATGGTAAGGGATGTGGTACACCCACTCAATACCGTGTTCCCTAGCCCAGGTATTGACAAGGTTATTCTTAAAATGAGTCCCATTGTCTGACTCGATCCTCTCAGGAGTACCATGCCTCCAAAGGACCTGTTTTTCCAGGCCCAGGATGGTGTTGTGGGCAGTGGCGTGAGATACAGGGTAAGTCTCCAACCATCCGGTGGTGGCTTCCACCATGGTCAGCACATAACGTTTACCCTGGCGGGTCTGAGGCAGTGCGATGTAATCAATCTGCCAAACCTCCCCATACCTGTACTTGGACCACCGTCCTCCATACCAGAGGGGCTTCACCCGCTTGGCCTGCTTGATGGCAGCGCAAGTGTCACAATCATGAATAACTTGAGTAATGCTGTCCATGGTTAGATCCACCCCTCGGTCTCGTGCCCACTTGTAGGTAGCATCCCTCCCCTGATGGCCTGAGGCATCATGGGCCCATCGAGCCAGGAACAACTCTCCCTTATGTTTCCAATCTAAATCTATTTCCAACCCCCCTATTTTTGCTGCTTGATCTACTTGATGGTTATTTCGCTGTTCTTCGTTAGCTCTACTTCTGGGGACATGGGCGTCCACATGGCGAACCTTCACGGGTAGCTTGTCTAACCGAGTAGCTATGTCTTTCCACTCTTCTGCAGCCCAGATTGGTCTTCCTCTGCGCTGCCAGTTCGTCTCTTTCCATCTCTGCAGCCATCCCCACAAAGCGTTGGCTACCATCCAGGAATCAGTGTAAAGATAGAGCTTTGGCCACCTTTCTCTTTCGGCAATATTCAAAGCCAGTTGGACAGCTTTGAGTTCAGCGAATTGACTAGACCCTCCTTCTCCTTCAGTAGCTTCTGCAACTCGTCGTGTAGGGCTCCATACAGCTGCTTTCCATTTCCGATTTGTCCCTACAATGCGACAGGAACCGTCGGTGAACAGGGCATAACGGATTTCCTCTGCCGGTAGCTGGTTGTAAGGTGGTGCTTCTTCAGCCCGGGTCACTGGTTCTTGTTCCTCGTCTGTCACACCAAAACTTTCTCCCTCTGGCCAGTTGGTAATTATTTCTAAGATCCCTGGGCGATTTAATTTCCCGATCCGGGCGCGCTGCGTAATGAGGGCTATCCACTTGCTCCATGTGGCACTGGTGGCATGGTGGGTGGAGGGAACCTTCCCACTGAACATCCACCCCAGCACTGGCAACCGGGGTGCCAGAAAGAGTTGTGCTTCTGTGCCAATCACCTCTGAAGCAGCTTGGACTCCCTCATAAGCAGCCAGGATTTCCTTTTCTGTCGGGGTATAATTACCTTCAGACCCTCTGTAACTTCTGCTCCAGAATCCCAGGGGTCGGCCTCGGGTCTCACCTGACACCTTCTGCCACAGACTCCAAGACAGACCGTGGTTTCCAGCTGCAGAATAGAGCACATTCTTCACATCTGGCCCCGTCCTGACGGGACCAAGAGCTACTGCATGGGCGATCTCTTGTTTAATCTGGATGAAGGCTTGTTGTTGTTCTGGGCCCCAATGAAAATCATTCTTCTTCCGAGTAACCTGGTAAAGAGGGCTCACAATCTGACTGTACTCGGGGATGTGCATTCTCCAAAAGCCTATAGCACCCAAGAAAGCTTGTGTCTCCTTCTTGTTAGTAGGTGGAGACATAGCTGTGATTTTATTAATAACATCAGTAGGAATCTGACGTCTTCCATCTTGCCACTTCACTCCTAGGAACTGGATCTCACGAGCAGGTCCCTTAACTTTATTCTTTTTGATGGCAAAACCGGCTTCCAGGAGAATTCGGATAATTTCCTTTCCTTTCTCAAACACTTCTTCTGCTGTGTTTCCCCACACAATGATGTCATCGATGTACTGCAAATGTTCTGGAGCCTCACCCTTTTCCAGTGCAGCCTGGATCAGCCCATGGCAGATGGTGGGGCTGTGTTTCCACCCCTGGGGCAGTCGGTTCCAGGTGTACTGCACGCCCCTCCAGGTGAAAGCAAACTGCGGCCTGCACTCTGCTGCCAAAGGAATGGAGAAAAACGCATTGGCGATGTCAATGGTGGCATACCACCTTGCTGCCTTGGACTCCAGCTCGTACTGCAGCTCCAGCATGTCCGGCACGGCAGCGCTCAGCGGTGGGGTGACTTCATTCAATGCACGGTAGTCTACTGTCAATCTCCATTCTCCTTCAGACTTGCGCACAGGCCAGATGGGACTGTTGAAGGGTGAGTGGGTTTTGCTCACCACCCCTTGGCGCTCCAGCTCCCGGATCATCTCATGGATCGGGATCACAGCATCCCGAGTTGTCCTATATTGCCGGCGATGTACTATTGAAGTGGCAATCGGTACTCTCTGCTCCTCTACCCTCAGGAGTCCCACGGCAATTGGATTCTCACATAGTCCGGGCAGGGTGTTCAATTGCTGGATTCTCTCTGCCATCACAGCCGCTATCCCAAATGCCCACTTGAAGCCTTTTGGGTCCTTAAAATACCCGCTTCGAAGGAAATCTATTCCCAAAATACACGGGGCCTCTGGGCCAGTCACAATCGAGTATCTCTTCCACTCTCCTCCAGTTAGACTCACTTCCGCTTCCACTATGGTAAAGTCCTGTGATCCACCTGTTACACCAGCAATAGAAACGGTCTCTTTTCCGACACATTTTGATGGAAATATAGTACATTGCGATCCAGTGTCCACTAAAGCTTTATACTTCTGTGGTTTCAATGTGCCAGGCCACCGAATCCACACGGTCCAAAACACTCGGTTTTCCCTGGCCTCACCCTGGCTAGAGGCAGGGTCTCCCTAAGCCTGTTTATCCTTTTTGACGGGGGCATAGGTCTTAGAAGTTCCTTCAAGTGAATCAGACATGTCGTCATCATCCTCCTCATACGTGGCACTGTGATTCCGGGCGACTGGAGCTGCTCTCTTTCTGATGGAACCTTCTTGTTGAGCCTTGTCTTCCTTCAAATCACGCACTCGTCGTGCCAGAACGGCTGTGGGCTTTCCATCCCACCTCTTCATGTTTTCTCCGCAGTCACGCAAGAAAAACCACAACTCCGCACGTGGGGTGTACCTTCTCTCCTCAGCAGAGGAGCGTCTGCGTTGACTGCCAGGACGTCCGATTTGCACAGCTGAGATTTGGAGGAGATCCTCCTTGATTTCCTCTCTCAGCTTCTTATGGTTTTCCTCCAACTTATCCTCCAAGTTCTGTAAACGTGTTTCTACGGCTGCAATCCTGGCATGCGTTGGGCCATGCACAGCATCAGCGTACGCCCGAAGCTTCTTTGCCATATCAAGCACTGTCTCGTATATGTCTTCTCGTTTCATGATTGCAAGAGCTGAGGCATATTCAGATGGTCCAAGCCTCACAAGCTTCCTCCACATAATCGGTGTGCATGGTACCAGATCTGGATTTCTAGTTGTTACGTCATCTGAGAAAATAATTTCTGTCACCGCCATCTCTCTCAAACGTTGGACTCCCTGCTCGATGGTTTTCCATTTGGTCTGCTGCATGTACAGGTCATCAGCGCAGAGATATCTTTGTGCCACACTGTCCAATACACGTGACCAGAGGCTCTGAGGATTAGCTCCCCTCATCATACCTTGATCGATGACTGGATCTTGAGACAGGGATCCCAAATGTCTCGCTTCCGTGCCATCCAGGATGGTTGCCTCACCAGCCGCATCCCAAAGCCGAACTAGCCAACTAATTATGGATTCATCAGGTCGCCTTGTATAGTCTTTTCTTAGACCACGAAGATCTTTCAGAGAAAGGGACTCATTATTAGTTTCTGATCTCCCATCAGTCACTTTAGCTTCAGATTTTACATCAGGGGGAGTTGAAGGTCCTTCTCCTGCATCCTCCTCATCCTCATCCTCCCCCGGCCGATCTGTTTTCTTTGTGCACTTTCTACTCCTGGTACTGGTAGCCACAGCCATAGGTTGAGGCTTGCTGTCTAATTTTGCCCCTGTCCTGGAGCCTGAGGAGTTAACTGCAGTCTGAGTAACTGGAATAGTGGCTACGTTATCTCCCTGTTCCCTCTCCTTTGTTTGTTGTCCTGTACTATCTAACAGGGTTCGATAAGCGTACGCCAGAGCCCAGCTCACTGCAGTGATTTTCTTTTCCTTAGAATTGTCCTGACACTTTTCTTTTAAGTACTTTGCAATCTTGACTGGGTCTTGAATTTGTTCAGATGAAAAATCCCAGATTATAGGTTCAGAAAACTCTTTTAGAATTTGGCCCAGTTCCTCCCATTTGCCACACCACTCAGAATTCTTCCCACTCTGCTTTGCTACCAAATCAGGGGTTGTAACACCTGCATCCCTAGAAATCTCAGCTTTCATTCTGTATAAACTGCAGACAGTATAGAAAAAACTTACTAAATTAAATACCAGAAAGATGGTTTCCTTTACACTCAGGGAGAGCTGAACATTTTCTAACAGAGATGTAAATAATTCAGGGGAGAAGAAGGAAAATAAAGGCAAGAAATCCTCTTTGCTTGCTTCTCCTCTAATGAATTGAGTGCACAACACAAACCACGACTTGTACATCCCTGAAGTGGATTCTAACACCTTCATAAACTTCTGGCAGATCATAACAACCAAGCCTAGCCCAATGAGTATTTTGGTTAATACCCCTTTCATGAAAAAACTACGTGCTAGAGACAACACTGGGGCTATCTCTGAGTAAGAGAACAGGCCCAAAGACCACAGGGGTATTAAGATTTCAAAAAACTCTAAAGAGCAAACATACAGACAGGCTTCCAATCCAAAAGACATCATGGCTTCAAAAAACATACTGATATCAATACAAGCAAATTAAAAACAAGATGTTATTAAAGTTTTTTCCACTTTCTCCTTCCCCGTACGGGCCACCAAATAAGAAATGTCCTAGTTTGGACAAACTTAGGGGAAAAAAAACCCCAGAAGAGCTCCCCAGGGAATAAACCCCCAATTCTTTATCCCACTAGACTTAAGAAAAAAATACTTCACTCAGGGGGAAAAGTGGAAAAAACCTATTTATTAACACATACAAGGGAAACACTTCCCAGCACAGATCCAGATGCAAAAAAAAAATTTCACCGAGGGAGAAAAAAAGAGACGTGGACGATTCGATCTTCACCAGAAGGACGAGATGCTTCTCTGGCCGGTGTCCAGAGGCAGCCGCAGGGTTCCTCCGGAGCGAGCTGGTGCTGATCCTCGGGAGGTGAGGGGGGGGGGGGAAAGGAGAGGGGGAGAGAGAGAAAGGGAGAGAGAAAAAGGAAAGAAAAAACAGCCAGCAAGCCTTAAACAACAGCGAGCAGGCAACGAACTACTACCACAGCAGCGAAAAGCCAGCAGCAGCAGCAGCAGCAGCAGCCAGAGCCAAGCGAGCCACCGCAAGAAGAAAAAAAAAAAAAAAAAACCAAGGCCAGTCCACAGAGCCGAGCCCAGGCGGCCCCTCCCCCGGGAGCAGACAGCTTCATGGCCAAGGGGGGCAGGGTGAGGAGTCAGTCAAAACACCAACCCAGGACACCTCTAGTTACCTATATGTATCTTGATATGAGGTTTTTAGCAAGAGGCTTACTGCTGGAGAAAAGGTGTGTCCTTCTCTGAGATGAGAATTGTTCCCAGCCTGGACTCTGAAAATCAGGTCTCACACTGATTCTTGGAGGCTGTAGGTTTACAGATAGATCTTTGCCTGGTGTTTTACATCTGTCTGGCTTAGTCACTGCTAGGTGGGACTAGTGGATCTTTGGTATTAAGCACAACTAAGCAAATAGTTCTTTGAGCAGCAGAGCTAATGGCATTAACTTCCTCATATTTAAGAAGATATAAAAGTATCTATTCTTGAGGCAGATATAACATTTCTTTGTTTGGACTCTCTAAATTAGCAAGGCTGTTACACTCCTCATGGTCAAGCCATTCCTGTAGTAAGGCTAAGAGCAGCTTGTACCTCCCATCCTGCTGCTTATCTCCATTAAACTCGTATGGATTTAAATAATTATCTGTCCCATGTGCTTCCAACTGGGCACTGCATGCAATATAGAAAATGGGGGATTACAGGCAGACAGGCCCCACATGAAGAACAACAGGAACACCAGAACCTCATTTTGAAATGAAAGTGAGTTTAAAGTGTCACATAAGAACTGCATTTTGACTGTTGTATCTAAGCATCAGAACTGCCCCAAAATATCAGGATCTGACTCCCTATTTTGATGTTAACATGAGATAGCACAAATCTCTGTGCCTGCAGAACATTTTTCTTCCTTATCTGCTTTGAACAACTGTGATTTAGTGTGTGGTAATTTCTCTCTGAATAAAGATGAAAAGTTGAAGTCCTTTAAACTAGAAAATTTTTAAGTGTGCAGAAACTAGCACTGCAGCTCTAATTGGTGCTCGAGTTGCAGTCAGGAAAATATTCTCTAAATAAAATTTGGATTCTTAAGTACTAGGTGTCAACAAGGACTTGAAAATTCAGCTTGATGAGCCATTACAGACCTGCTAATTAGGCTCTGGTTACTCCAGAGAACCCTAAAAATTAATTGACAGCATAATATGGATAAAATAAGACTATTGCTAGAAAAGAAAAAAAAAAGAAATGTGATTTATTTATACACGTAATCAAAACATATTTTGTATGATTTTACTTAAACTGACCATTTGCAATCTACATATGGAGTGAGATTAGTAATTTACATAGTCATCTGTTGTATGGAGCATTGTGTGGCATAGGTCCACACATTAATAAAAAGACTACCACAGAGAGTCCAGGACCTCCTCTGCTTTTCCTTATATATCCTTACAGTGTCTGAATGGCCTCTCTTACAGCAATTAAAAATATCCAGTGTCACAAGCATTTTTGACATCAGCAGTAAGAGGAGATTTCATTTATTTGAAGGAATATATTTCCCATTCACACAGGTCAGATTCCATTTGAATCTCTGGGATGTATCCTGCATCACAGGATCCAGACCCATATTCTGCTGTACCAAGGCAGGTCACTCCCTGCTTGTCCTCCCAAGCACCCTGAGTAAATGATGCCTTGCACAACAAAGCCCTCTCACAGGGAAAAGCCATTGGGATCACAAACAGACCCTTCACAAGGGCTCCTTCTGTAGTTTTCCAAAGCCAGGCATAACCCTGCTGTTACCATCTGCTGGGAGCAGTTTTTGGCAGGAGACACCTTACAAACACCACTGAAGCACCAGCCACTGACAAAATGGACCAGCCTTGTTCTCTGAGGCTGAATCCCCTCTGGAGAAATGTGATTTCACTGGCCTGGGGACAGGAGCTAGTGCTGCTTGCTGCCCACCTGTCTCCAGGTGCCTGTCGGATGGAAGGGAGAGACTTTTATGGTCTGAATCCATGAAAGTGAAATAGTAATTAGGAAAAGCCATGGGTAATTAGGAAAAGCTCTTTCAGATTTTAAACACAGATACTGTCATCATTGCAAAAGCAACAGCTTTTTGGGACACTTAATTTCCTCTAAGCCACTTTAATAATCATTATGTTTTATTAAATTTCTAGCCCTAGTACTAACAGTTTGCATTGATTTAAAGAATAAATTAGAGATTGAAATTTTTTCCCTCATAATTTCATCCCACTCTCATTTAAGTACTGGAAACTGTCAAGCTAGCAGCATGAAAAATAGTCTAAAATTAAGCAGTTTAATTTATTTGCATAAATATAAATCGACACCTTTAATCCCACAGAGAAAAATCTGTATTCCCAATACCAGATCCTGTCATTTAAGACTGCATTAGTGTTGAAGTATGGAGATCCTCTTAACATATGATTTATTTTTAATGTTTTCACTGAAATTATAAAACTATCACATTTCTCTTCAATGGATTTAAGATTTTTTTTTTCCAGCTGCACATAAATGCTACACAAAGACTCAAAAATGTTAATGCATCACCTCTGAAGTAGTCTTCAAAAGAATAAAGGATTGCTCAACTGGCACTCTAGGAATTTGCCTTGGAAGCGCCCAGGGAGCCTAATGTAAAATTCAAGATAAGAGGAACAGATAGCTGTAAAAGTAAAACATGACATAGTCCAAACTGAAAAGTTCACCCCATATTAAAATATAGATTGATAGTTTATGTCCCCATAACTTAAATTGCTTTGGATTTGTTTTATATGACAGAATTTAAGACATCAAGTTTTGAGTCTTTTTGAGGTATCATGTCAGGTATAAACTCTGTAACTGAAGTCTTGATTTAAATTGTTTGTCATTTATATAGATGAACCTCCTCTTTGCATGACAAGTGTACACACTGCTTTAATACTTGTATCTGTTCCAGCTCATTAAACCCAGCTGTTCTCTACTCTTCCTCTTTTCCTCTCACTGTTCAATGGTAGCAAAACCATTCTTTCCAGGCCATAAGTGAAAAGCAGAGAAGGCATTAGCTACAACCAGCCAGAAAAATACTACTATTACCACTTTTCTTGATTTTCCATGCTGAAGTGTAAATTGATCAGGGAAATAGACTCATTGCACAGAGCCAGTTTTACTCAGGGATGCTGAGCCATGCACAGAGCTGTGCTGGCACACTTAACAGCATTGCAGTGATACATTCTGGTCAAAATGGCAATGAAGAAGTTCTCCTAGACAAACTGAGAAATCCTGGTCATATGCCAGCTTATATCCATTACTGACTGTACCACTGTACTACCCATGCTGTGAAAGCCCTGGCTGACAAGTCTGAATCTTAAGTTCTCTCATGTACTAATGCAATCCTGTTTTTTCTCCTAAAGAACAGCTTCTTACTAAATTTAGGTAGGCAGAAGAGGATCAGACTCATCTCATCTATATGAGCAGTTATGTTCCCCCTCTGCTTTAATGAAAACTCATAAACCCAAGTGATGTTACCATGGCATTCCAAGGCTGCCCTTGCTGCCCTAGGACAAAGCATGCCAGATGGGCTATGGTCAGACTGATTCTTATGTACCCTACAATAAGTTCCTATCAGTTCAAGCTCCTTAAAACTATCACTGCTCCCCATGTCCCATTGAGAAAAAGGTCTTTTTTCCTGTGGTCAGTCATTTAATTATATTTGTGTGTGACTAAGTAGGCACCCTGTTCCCCCTCCCAGTGGTAGAAACAACCTGTTGGACAGGAAGCATTTGTGCACATACATGATGTAAGGAATTCTGCAAGTGTCTTTCACTCCCCACAAAAAAGCTTTCCTCAGACCCCTTGCATCTGAACACACAGGTGTAGTAGGCCTAGAAAGGTGGCAAAGCAGAGAGATGATGTGTGGGAAAATAGAGCAAAAATCTTGTGAAAGCATTATGGTCGAAGCTTCCCTGTCCACACTGGGTTATTTGCAGTGTTACCACAGGCTTTTGTTTGGCTTTTACCCACACTGCACTGTACCATCTGTCTATAAACACAGACTTTGTTCCAGGTTGCTGTTTCAGGCTGCCTGCAAGCTAAGACATCAGGGATAATTTCCCTAACACAAGGCTGCCAAAGGCATGGGCCCCACAGCCATATTTGATGGATTTTGTAGCCCATCTGCACTCTTAACAGAGGATGAGACTTCAGCAGTCTTAAAGCTCAGACAGCAGAGGGAGCAGGATTGGATCCCTTCTGGGCCATTTGGGTAAAATTTAAGATGAAAGCAGAGAAGGCAGGAATGTTATCAGCACTGGAATCATAGCTGATCTCAAGTTGGTGTTGCCTGGAGAAATATTCCATGTAACCCCATGACCAGTGATTGAAATTATTTTGGTAGCTTCTGTTTGCTATGGGATGGTTTTTATCTCAGTCAAGGGAAGAAGTAATGTCTTCCTCTGCCATCACTAGCAAGAGCAATCCCAGATGGAGAGCTATTATCCAAACATGAAGCTAGGGATTGTTTTTCTACAGATCTTTAATGAAATACTGCCTTTTCAGTATTTAAAATGGCAGACAGCAGAAGTGACTGTATATCTGTATTCTGTCTATGCACAGCATTCACTGAGTTTAGGACACTATTACCAGCATCCAGATGGGGTCCTGGTGGTCTCTGTTACAAACTCTGTTGACTGTGCTGACTGGAAAAGTCACTGGAGGGGTACCTGGTCCCTCCCTTTGTACCCTGAACATGGGGGTTAAAACAGATGACAGATCTCTTGAGAACAGTCTTCTGTCCCACTGTTCAGTATCCTGTTTATATTTGCTTTTTTTTTTTTTTTTTTTTTATGTCATTCTTGGCTGATGAAGCCCAATGTCACTGCAATTTTTACTCCCTCTTTCTTCATCCACTGATTTGCTGCTCCACCACCATATGACAAAAGGCTTTTTAGCACAGAAACACTTTCATGTGAGAGCTGAAAAAATATTGTCTTTTCACACTTAGCACCTAATAATAAATTAAAACCTGGATGCACTATGATATGAAGATCATAACTGCAAGAAGAGGTCATGTTTGAATTTTGCCTAGGTTTTCTGCCAAGCTAAAAATGGTTTTCTTAATTTTTATAAACATAACAGAAATCTTAAAGCATTGCTATTGTTTTTGCTATCAAATAATTTAGGTGACAAACACTTCTGAAAGACACACATTGAAAGAAGAAATAAAGACTCACTGAACTGTCACAGGTATCTAGCAGTGATCTTGCTGTAGGAAAGATTATGAAAAGGTATTTTATTTTATTACTTTTCCAGGACAAAGAAAATACTGTGATTCCTTTGTTGTAAAACAGGACTTGCACTTTTCCTAGACTACAACAGCCACTGAGCAGATCTCTCCAGCTCTACCACCATTTCTTTACAGTTCACTCCAACCTGAGAAACCCCCTGGAAAATGCTGTGGTGGGCAGGGGTCCACCAGGACACCGGCATGGCAGGGGCTTGGCATCTTCCTATTCTGCCCACAGTGAGGGGAAGAGCAGAAACACTGCCAACATGTAACCCCATCACTGGAGAGCTGTGAGTGGGCTGGGATCCTCTCCACAGACAGCATCACTGGCACTTTGCTGACATTTGCAAACCTTGCTTGCTGTCTACTTAGTTCCTAAAAAAGTTGTTTCGTTCTTTTAAAACATTCTTTACTTGCTTTAATGAAGATCATAGTTCCACACTCTGCTGGCAGATAAGAACTTAATGAAGCACAAGAAACAGGCAGGCTCACCCAAACTTTTAATCTATTTCAAAATTGCATAAAGCAGTTGTCAGTTGGCAGGGATGTGACAAAGTAATGCAGCATCACATTTCCTTACCCTGTTTCACTGTGCACTTCTGCTTGCCAGACAAAGCTCCAGGCACACAAAGCCCTAGCAATGCCTACCTCTTCTGGACTGCTCCCAGTGATGACAGATGAGCTGTTAATTGCCTGTGCCAGGCCTGCAAACTGATGGTCCTCTAAGCCCATGCCAATGAAAGCTCTTTGCAGTATCCTTGTAAATATTGTGCCATTTACCTCCCACCCCACCACTCTGAAAAGTACCAGGCTTCCTGGCACCTCAGCTGGGTTACAGCTAGTGTCCCTTTTGCTTTCAGTTTGCCTCAAACTGGTTCTGTATCCATTAAGCAGCAGATCAGTGCACAGCTGAGCCACCTCCTGCCAGGTGCTTTCATAGCAGGGAATGGCCTCATCAGCCAGACTAGTAGAGGGTACACTGACTCCCCCACCATATAACAGCAGGTACTCATATTTTTAAAGACAAAAAGATGCTTTCATGTTCAAATAGATCTGGGCCACATAGTACCATGCACACTGCCAAGGTATCCCCCAGTGGTACTCACAAAGTCTGTGCCTATAATAATAAATTAGATGTGCCTAGGAATGCTCCCAGGTGCTGGGGCCAACTGGCATTGGGTGGCTTACATCTTTGCTAATAAATTACCTCATCCTCCCAAGCAGGGTTGCTGCAAGCAAACCACCCACACAGCTCTGACCATGCTCAGGCATTACTCAGAAAAGTGCTCCCTGCCATGGGCAGGCACTGGCCAGGGACAGGTCTAAGGTTTGCTAGGAAGGATACTGGGAGCTGTGGGCACGCTGAGCATGCTTGAAACTGCTCACACAGGAGCAGCTGATTTTGCCTACCTGGGCAAATAAGACATTCTCACTGGTGTTACTCTTTCACACTGATTTGATCAGAGTCTGTGTAGCACAGCCACTGTCCATATAGGAAAGGAACATTTGTAAGTGCCATCACCAGCCCCTGGGGACTGTCCTCTCCTCGAGCTGGCTCTCACTGCAGGGGTGATAGGAAAACCAAACATTCTGCAGACACAACACTTTAGCTCACTGTTCACTGGCTGCCATCAGAGCAATTTGATGCTGGCTTG
The DNA here is from genome assembly GCF_029582105.1 of Oenanthe melanoleuca. Taxonomy (NCBI): domain Eukaryota; kingdom Metazoa; phylum Chordata; class Aves; order Passeriformes; family Muscicapidae; genus Oenanthe; species Oenanthe melanoleuca. The sequence continues at coordinate 28,285,390 of NC_079335.1, forward strand.
TAATAAAGTCATTGCCTGCAGATCCCAATTGCAATCTGCCTGGGCTGGAGCTGCCTTTTGCATGGCTCCATGAGATAGTGCTCTCTGTGCACAAGCTCTTCTGTCAGTTCTTGCCATCTAAGGTCTGTGGAGTAAATGGAGGCACTGCAAAACATTACATCAAGGAGAAGTTAGCAGTGAGAAATTCCTCACTCTTAAGACCCATCTTCTTTAATATTACATTAGGGATTTCAGCACAATAAATATGAGCAGTGTTGATGAGAATTGTTTAGGTCCTGAACGTGTTTGATGACATGAAAAAAAAGAAGGCTTGGATATCCTATGGGAGAGATAACAGTAATAAAGACAGGATGAATGTCAATAAAATGAAAGATTATATATTTGAGATTAACATAACCCATGTGACAGAAGGCCCTTACTGTTGCCATCCAGAGAGGAAGGCATGTGATCTCAGATTGAAGAATGAACCACCACAAGAATCAATCATGTGAAAATCAAGTGTGATTGCAGGACATGTCTGCAAAAACAGGGTGTTCCAGAGAGTAGCTACTAGACCACTGGGCTAGTCAGTGGTTGGGAGAGAAGTCTGGTCCTGAGGACTGGCTGCAGTGGCAGGAGGGGCAGGGGAAGGGGCTGTCTCTCCTGTGAGAGAAGAATGGTGACTCTTAACTTGGCCATTCTAATAATCAGAGAGAGTAAGAGGTGTAGCACACTTGTTGTCCATAATTGTACAATGGAGGCAAAGCAGGAACACTTTGGAAAAGGGACAGTCAGTACAAGCCAAGACATGCATGCTAGACATAAATACAGATAGGCTGGGAATTAAAAGATGTTCCTCTTCTGCTCCAGTCTGCTCTGGAGTAGCTATTCAAGTAAATCAAGGGTGACGTAAAGGAAGAGATTTTGACACAGTGTTTCTTGAGTTCAAAAGAACAGCACATCATACTCACATGTGAGGGCAGAGAACAGGGCCTGGCAATCCACATTCCCACTGCAATCCTGTTGCCCTACAACAGAGAAGCAGCAGTCTGTGCTTAAATGTGTCCTTATTCCTGTGGCCTGGGGAATGCAGAGGGTGCTGGAGAGGCTGCAGGTGACATCAGCAGTCTCCATGCCTTCTCCTGAATGGCTCTGTGTCATGGCATGCCTCACCTTCTGCTGTCCTCTAAGGGTCTTTGTCTGGTTTCATATCCTTTGTTTGCATTCATGTTTGCAAGATTGAGAAGTTTTTCAGTTTACTGCTGTATATGATTAAATTCATTGGTGGAAAATGAGGAGAGCTCACATATGGAGTGTGTTAGTTTGTCATGTCAGAAGGCTGAGAAGTAACACATGAACTGCGCTATGGGAGTAGGGACAGCAGAATGTGATCCCCAAAATCTGACATGCCTGCCCTGCATTCCAGTAGCAGCAGTTTGGACCTGAGGGCTGATTATGATCAGGAATAGGGACTCCTGTAGGCTGTTTGGCTGATTTGGTTGCAGGGGCCAGGGAAGATCCTACATGACAGCTGACAGGAGATTCTGCTGGCAGTCAGGCTCATGCCAGCATCATCTGGAATCACTACAAGAAAAGCAAGTGGGAAAAACGCCTGCCCCAGTGGTCATCTCTACCCATCAGAAAAGACCAAGTGTGTCTGAAGGCATAATTAAAAACCATCAAATAATCAGCAAAGCCCTGGGGCTTGTCAGTATGAAGTGAAGTACCATTAATTGATACAAATTGTTTGTTAAGGAGTGACGCATTTGTCATGGCTTGCACAATGCCTCGGATGAAGAAAATCCTTAAAGGCAGAATAAAACCATTTGCCATAGTTGAGGAGGAGTCTCTGGAACAAGATGCACATATGCTTTCTAGCTCTGGTTGATGCCTGCCAGAGCAAGGCTTTTATTACTTCTTTTCTGGTACTAGAATGAAACTGAAGTGAGTAACCACCACATTTGGTAACTGATGCCAGTTCTGCCAGGGAGGGAGCATGGATTGAAACCCTCTTTGCTGGCCCTGATAGCCACACAGACCTTTCTGTGGACAGCATCCACAGTGGTCCTGCAAGGAAAGAGAGGGAATGGCACTGCAGAGGATGGAGCAGAGATATCCCAGCTGGCCAGGCAGTGTTGCACTGTTGGGGTTCTGTTCCCTCATGCCCAGTGAGGACAGTGGCCATGGCCAGTAATGGTGACAGGCTCAGGTGCAGCCCATGGGCCACCACATGTGTCTGTACTGACATGGCTGGGACAAGGAAGGAAGGCACACCAGGCAGGGGCTGAGCACAGGCTCACCTCAGCTCAGGAATGAGACTTGTAAGTACATACTAAGTAAGGAGAAATAACAGACAGAGACTTCAGAAAATCATTCATCACAATGCAGCTGAAAACATGAAGGTCTTTTAGCTGTGCATAGTGCAGGCAGCCAGCCTCAGTCATAGGTGTCTGTTTCACAAGGCACAAAGTATTGCTGAAGCACCTAATTAATCCTCAGCTTCACTCCGAGAGAGGAGTCTGCTACTGAGGACAGCACATTTTTTTCATGCACTCCTGCTTCAACTTCCAGGTCTGACAATCAGATGTGCATCCTGGAGAACTCTGCTAACCAGCAATCTTTTACAATTTCAGTAATACACCTGACATTTCTTTCAGGTGAATCTTTCAGGTCTGTAACCCAGCTGCTTCACTAGTTTTTCTCTGAGAGGTGATGCCTGACTCAGTGGTGGCTCTAGTCAGTCACTGCATTCTGCAGAAAGCAGGCAATTTGACTTTGAAGATTGTTCCAAACACACAAAAAATGTTGAACTACTGTAAAACTGGAAGTTTTAAAATCTCTGTTGGTGGTACACTGGATGGAAGTAGGTAGTAATGTAAGTTTTGTTACTGATTAAGGCAGGTATTTGCATGACAGTCTGATCTGTTATCACCAGGTTGTCCTCATGATGAGCTTGCACACATTTGTTATTAATCTGGAGCATGCTGCTGCCCCTCTATAACTGCTCTCTTGCTGCCTGTGAGGGATTGCTTTCTGTTTCCCAGCAGTATCAGCTGGGCCTGAAGAAAGAGGATGGGGAAGAGCAGAATGACTGAGGATTTGGGCACCCAGACTAAGTTCTCCATGGCAAGGCTGGGGTGAAGAGTTCCCTCTTCTCCCTCTCAATCTTAGCCCCACCATCCCCTCAGCAGTGTCACCACAGGTCCCAGGGTACCAGACGGACAGATGGGCCAGGGAAATGATCAGCATTAAAATATAACCTTTTCCTAGTGAGAGCATTTCTGCCACACCAGCCCACAGTGACAGCATGACCAAGGCTGGCTTTACAGCAAGTGCACATCCACAGGTATCTGCCCTGCTGTCCCCCAGCTGTGCCCCCTCTTCCTGGCCAGCCCTGCACCCTCACCTTTCTCTCCCTCCTCTGGCAGCAGAGGAGCCCAGAGGGCTCTGGCTGAGCCAGCCCTGCAGCCACCAATGGAAAGGATGGGCAAGGCTCATCCCCTACTTCCCATTCTTACAAAGAGGGATGGGAAGTTCTGCAAAGACTGTGAGTTAAAAGAAGGTTATGCTGGTGTTTGGTTTAGACACCTCAAGTGAGACAAATACTGTAGTTTTATGGAAGTTTAAAGTGAAAGGTGGGAGGGAAAAGATTTTATTTTCCCCTTGCTCACTGCCACTCCTGTGTTGTGGGTACCCACAGATCTGACACAGGAAAGAAATGGCTGTTTGGTTGGGAATTATGCAGAATATGTGTGACTGTGCAATAAATCACAGATTTCTATCATAGGTCAGCTCTGGATAACACGCACAGCACGGTGAAATGTTTCTCAGATTTCTACTTTGCTGATCATAGGAAATCAGAGAAAACATATCAGGGCTCAATATATTCACTTGATCCTGTGTGGGTGAGGTCAAGCCACCATTGCTGGTCAGGAGCAATTACTGCTGCAAAGGGAAAACTCTTTTCCACCTACAGAGCTGTGTGTTGTTGTCAGTTAAGATCAAGATTTGAACTTAAATTGAACATACCAGTAAGAAATGTATTAATGTAAATCAGCCCTCATAAGCCAAATACAAATTATAACAGCAATCATTAAAGCAACACAGAGTACAAAAATATTACAGCTATAAAACCACATGTGAAAATTAGTGGTGTTACCTCAGTGTTTTATATTCAAAGTTCTCTGCTCTGAATACTATTAATGAATATTGATTTGGAGAACAGAAAAATAACTTCTCAATATCAAAAATGGTTTAGCTGTATTTAAACTGAGACAGTTCCTTTCTTTTTTTTTTTTTTTTTACTTCCTTGGCTGTATCTTTCAACCCACATCTAACAGCAGCTGTGATTTATTTTTAGCTTCTTTTTTTGCATATTTAAAAGGGTGTTTCCGTATGGTGAGAAGCAGAAGCTAGTGTAGCAATTAGCTGGCAAAGAGACTGAGCTTTACAATTGCAAGCAAGTCAGAAAATATTTTTTGCTGTGAATCAAAGACATCTACACAAAGTGAATAGTACGTCTCTACTGTACACATACACTTTAGATCTCTTCCTTCTATGGGCCCAGTGGAGTATACAAACTGAATTCAAAGGAAGACATCTAGCAGCAAGTTTAAATGCCTAAAACACCAAAATATTGGCTGTGTTGTAGAGCTGTCTTTTTAATTCATAATATATAAATCAAATATTGCAGAAATCAGCAATATCCTTTCAGAAGCACTACACTGTACATCCAATGGAGCTTGTTCCAAAGGCTACATTTGCATCTGAACAAAATTATCCATGCAGAAAATATCTGGCTTTTGCTTATAAATTGCAATAAACATTTTTTTTTCTACTCAGAATTGTTCTCTTTAAAGAAAAGGAAGCTCTGTCTTCCAAGAGATGATGAACAGCAGATTTCATATTGTTTGGATAAGGTACAGTGATCCTGTCAGTCAAGACAAGTTACACATAAGGAGTTGTAAGACTGTGACTGTATGAATGGCTTTGCTCTGCCATCTTCAACTAGGGAAGCAGCCTCCAGAAAATAAATGATGTGGGTACAGAGCAAACTCTTTTTACACTGCATCTTAATTAAGAATTAATTAACAAGTCCTCATAAAGAAATTATTAATTTCTGGATCTTATTTGCTTTTCTGTTATGTTACTCTAAACAAATGTTTCAGCCCTAAAAGACACAAAGAGCCTTTACAACCAGAGAGGATCCTGATCTCTTTTTGGTGCGCATTAGAATTTAAAAAATATGAATCAGCATTTGGGTATTTTTTCCATAGATATAAAACCCCTCAGACTTCTCTGTCTGGTAATTCTCTTTCAGGCAGTTAGTTTCTGACTTCGGTGGCCTCATCAGCAAGAATAAGGAGGAAGAGCTTTGCTTCCCTATTCTGTTTTGCTTATTTATGGTGGTTTATTGGTTTAACCCGGCAGGCAGCCAAATACCTCCCAGCTGCTCCCTCACTCCCCACCAGTGAGATGAGGGAGAGAAAAGGAAATAAAGGTAAAAGTCCTGAGTTGAGATAAGCAGTTTAATAGAATAGAAAGGGAAGGGAAAATAGTAGTAATGATAAAAGAATATAGAAAAGAAATTATGGATTATGCAATTACTCACCACCTACTGATATAATGCCCAGTGAGTCCCCAAGCAGGGGGGACTCCAGCCAAATCCCTCCAGTTTTATCACTCAGCAAGATGCCATATGGTATGGAATGTCCTTCTGGCCAGGTAGGGTCATGTTTTCCAGCTTCTTGTGCCCCAGTCTCCTTGCTGGCAGGGCAGAATGAGAAGCTGAAAAGTCCTTGACTTAGGGCAAGCACGGCTCAGCAGCAACCAAAACATCAGCGTGCTATCAGCTTTATTCTCATCCTAAACTAAAAACACAGCACTCTGTCAGTTACCTAGAAGAAAATTCACTCTATCCCAGCCTAAACCAGGATAACCAGCACTATAAAGTAGTTTAGCTTCTTCTCGAGGCAGACCAAGGTTACTCAACATCTCCTTCAACCCTTTCCAAATAGGACACCCCTTTACAGCCAATTAATAACACAGCAAGAGACTAAGCCAGACACAGAAACCTGCCTTCCACTCGAGCTCCCTGATCCTCAGCTATCACTTCTGCTTGGCCCCTCTCCAGGTTGGACTAGATGCACCCAGCAGGGACACACTGCACCCTGCCAGAGCCCCTCCACTGCTGTGTGGCTCAGACAGGGACAAAAAAGCCAGCTGTCTTCAGTGTGTAAAAATGAAGAACATGTTGGGGAAACACCTCAGAAAATACTGGGTTTTAAGCAATTAATTGCCTAGCATCATAGTAAATCTCTGGTATGTGAGAGAGACTCCAACTCCTTCACTGTTTGCAGCCACTCCTCTTTTGCTGTTCTGTCTGCATTGCAGTCACTGTTCACAGAAACACTGCCAGACTGGGTTAAGCTCACTCAACTCCTGCTAGCTGCTGCTGCAGTAGCAAAAACCTCTGTTACAAATTCTGCTTCAGCAAATTTCTGCATGGCTTTGTGTGTTAAACTATCCACAGTGCAGTTAGTCAGAACTTTTAAAAGTGAAGGTCCATAATCCATCAGCTGAGCTGAGAACCCAGGAATTCAGAGGACCAGTCCTTAGATGCAAGTATTTTATTTGGGCATCTAATTTAAAAAGCCCAAACCACAAAAACAAAAACAGAACCAATATAATTTTGTGACTTTCTGTCTTTGACAAGGAGCAATTGCCTTTGCTAATTTAATTCCCATGGTATATACTGCCTTTCTGCTTATCTCCACTGAAATGAATTTTTCTAAACAAAACAAAGCTCTTTTACATCTCATACTCAGTAGTTTCCAGTCTTGATCTGCAAAGCCAAAGGTGAATTTGTACACAGTGCTCTCCAAGTCTCTATCTCTGTCATTGCAATTCTGTTTATCCCAGGCTCTTCAGGAACCTGTTTCCTACTTTACTCCCTGCAGTGATTCTCTCACAGCGGCAGGAACAGGAGAAACTCAAGAAAAATAATCAGGATTTTCTACCCCAAATCCAGGACAAGTTTTGATTAAGTTTAGACAATCCAGGACCAAAGTTTCTGATCTCCAGCTGCAGCACTGGAGAGCTCCCTTACCGCAGTAGGAGGACCCCTACACACATGCCAAAGTTCTGCAGAGGATCAGGTTCCTACATACTGCTCTACATCTCCAGCAGATTTATTGCAGGCTGAAATTCCTCCCCCAGCACAACACTTTGCTGCAGGTGTGCCACAGGACAGGCAGCACAGCCTCCATCCGTGGTGCCCTGACTTGTGTGCACCAAACTTTAATGCATTTGCTGTCTTCCTGACATCATACAAATGTGTTGATCCTGCAAGCATGAGCCTTCAAGGGTCCAGAAGTAGAGATTTGCTCTATATTTAGCTTTCAGTTTGAATAGTTCACCCTGTCTTTCTCACTCTGCATAGTCTTGAGAAAAGTCTTTTATGGAGCAGACACTGCACATAACAGGCAAAAAGGAACCACTGGTTTTTTCATCTTTTTGTGAATATTGCAGCACTCAGGGCCAGGTGAGGACACAGAGGAGGAGATTGCTACTACATTGCATGGGACAGGGGCTGACAGGGGGCATGCCACCTTGTCAGTGAAGCCAAATCAAGAGCATGTGCATCTTCATACCAAGATGGATGCTTGGTACATCCACCTTGGCACATCAGCTACTTCAGACATTCATGTCATCAAATAACAATGGCCTGATGGATTAAAAATGTGTCTTCATGTCTGATAGCAACTTGTGTTGCATGATGTAACTCACCACTTTTTCTCCTTGATTCAGATGGTTGAGCAGAGGAACCTATTGTTGTTTTGGGAAAAAAGGGGAACCATATTCTGCTCCTCTCCCAACCAACATCTCCCATATGATATCTGTGGCACTGGTACTTACCTGCTATTGTTATGTACTGATGGGCTTGCTAAGGAAATTAAATCTCTGGACTCTTGAGAAAGTTTTCCTCATTCATTCCTAAGTGATTAATTGTTTACATGGTCATCAAATTGCCCTCTGAGTGTGTAACAGGAAAATACATCCCAATGACAAAGTACGTTGTCAAAACTGTCCTCATGTAGTTTTAATTACTTTGGGTGTTACAGCAGAAAATTATTCCACATATATTTTACTGTGGGCCAAGATGTACACATAAAATTAATTGATTCAAAATGGAATACACTACTTTTGTTAAGAAGTGTGCTTTTATCATTAAAGGAGGGAATACAGCTGAAGTAATTTATGAATGACAGCTGGAATACAGTATTGAATAGCAATGTGTGGAGCATGCTAGATACTGAAAATTGGAAAAATATTTTGATCATCTCTTTGCAGCTAGGTGGTGGCACTGTCAGGAGCTATTCTTCTGTCCTTGCAGTCACAAACTTCATATGCAAAAACTGAATTAATGTCTTATTATACATTTTCATCTGTGGGAGAGCCATGCTAATATAATAAGAATAGCATATACTTCATAATTTCTATCCATGACTTAGTCTGGGAAGGTAAAAATGGCACTAGTTCTCTGTGTATTTTTGCTACCCACAAAAAAGAATTCCTAGCACAGAGATGCCAAAATCCCCACCTCTGTCAGAATACACATATAATCTTACCAGCCACTAGGGCACAGCTTCTCCTCAGTGAGATGTAGGCTGGACCCAAGCCATTTCCATCTTTGTTGGGTTTTTTCATCTTTCAGCCTCAAAGAGAAACTTTGAAGGTGGTGTCTCCCAAAAATCTCTCTAGACTCAAGACATAAACTTCTGGTGTCATTACATAATCATATCATAAACTGTGTAAAAATACAGCTTCTTCACACATTATGGACCCAGAATCTACAGCAGCAGCTGCTTTGCTGTGCAAACCATTCTTACTGATTGATGTGACAGTCTGTAGCACATGGACAAGTCAGCAGCAAAACACTGAAATCTGCTGTGCTTGCATGACTGAGAAGAGAAACAGATATTTATAAGAAAGAGCTCTTATCTTCAGAGTGAGAAAAACCACAAGCACCATTATCCACCCTCACCCCCATCTGCTACCAAGGCTCTGAAACCAACAGCACAGGCTGCTTCTGCTCCCTCACTGGTGTTTGCTGGTGGTTATACCCACCTGTGTCTCTGCTCTGAGAACCACACCTAAAGCACTGAAAGGCAGGAAGACAGAAGTGACACTGCTTGAGTAGGGATTCTAGAAACAGAGGCCAGAAAACTGTGCTACAATAAAATTTGGCTGAATGTTTCTCAGGACGAAGTAACTAGCCCAGAAAACACAATGCTAAATGCATTGTCAATCACTTACATTTACATGATAAAATTATTGGTATATTCCTCCACATTGACCTGCTTTTTAATTATTATCACTTTGAATTCTTTTGTACCTAAATTTATAAGAGCAAGTCAGACCATTAGGCCCTTCTTATACAGCTAGGATATGATCTGCCTATAACCAGAGACATTCAGTTCCCTTGCTATCTACCCTCAAATTTAAATGTTTGCAAAATTGCAGCCAGCTTAACTGCATTTTGAATTACATAGCTGTTTAATTCAACTACACAACGTTTGCAAAAGATACATTTAAAATAGTTGAGTAAGTTTTAAAAATGTGTAAATCTTCCTATTCCTCTCACAAGTCCAACACACCAGAGCCTCAGGAGAAAGAATTATGGATTAATGGATTAAGCAGAACCATTTTGATTTGTACTAGCTGAGTATCCAAACTGGCAACACTGATGCTGAACTGCTCCCAGACAACTACTTACTGCAAAGGTTTCCTAAAGGTGTTGCAGGTGTTCCATCCCTGGAAGTGTTCAAGACCTGGTTGGGTGAAGCTCTGAGCAACCTGGTCTAGTGAAAGGTGTCCCTGTCCAAATCAGGGGGGTTGGAACTAATTGATCTCAAATCCCTTCCAACCCAAACCATTTTATTAATCTATGCAACCATCTGCTGCCAGAACACAGCCATGTGGTGTTTGGTGTGACAGTACAGCTTCCCCACACTGAATCCAAGGTTGCAGCAGCTCCTGAGAGTAAATGCAGGGTAGATGAGGTTTAGCAAAGATGATTTACCAGTGATGCTGTGTAGGGGCTTTTTTACAGACAGTGATCTGATTAAACTATTTGAAAACAGGAAGATCTGGTGAGCTGTTAGCTGTTTCTAAAACACACAGACAAGGTAAAGATCACTTAGACCCCCTTCCTGGCAACAAAGCTAAACTCTAGGTGTTTATGGACACCCCAGTGTTTGCTAATTGGGAAGAATTATTATTGGGAGAAAATCTCATATGTGAAATATGTTTTGTCACTGAATTGCTGATCTCTGCAAATACACAGGGTCTCCTGCTTGATAACTGGAATTAGAAAAGCAACAATGATAATATTTACACACATTTATCCACATGGTCAGGGCTTCATAAGACTCCTATATTCTAATTTAAAGCCACTAATGCTACATAACTGGTTGGATGCCTCTCCCAGGTGCTGCATCCACCAGCTGATGTTGTGCCTATTCATGTAAAATCCCTCCCATAATACACAAAACCTCATTGTCTGATGCTATTAATTCTAGTAACCATTCCCAGTCAACCAGACAGGTGTCAATCAAACTAATGCCTCTCAACATAAAGCCAATCTGTCTGGGGTTGCAGGGTTTGAGCCAATTTAATTTAATTTATTAGAGTTGAAAGGAACCTTTGCCTCTGTGACAATGGGTGAGACAGTTTGTAATCATTCTCATTTAATTGATGAATGTAAACTTGGCACTTGACAATTAACCAGACATATTAAGACACTAGGGATGAAATCCCAAGAGGATTTCACAAGCTTCCACATGCTTCTGAGGTTTACTTTTCTATAGCAAATTCATCTGCAGCCTCTCTCAGCTGGGCAAAGCTGGAGCCATTCAGCTGTGTCTCACAGAAACCAGCATCCTCTGCTCAAAGATAAAATCTTGCTGTGAAGGAGAAGGACCCAAGTCTCATCTCTGCTTTCAGTGTGTGACTTGTTGGAAAGATACAGCCTGATGACAATTCTGTAACCCCATGCAGGCCTACACTCCATGGACTTTTTGCAATTCATGTACATATGCATAAGTTAGGAACTTTTAACTATGCATTAGCTACAAAAAGCCTACAATAAATTAATTATCTTACATAAGGGTGTTTTGAAGGAGAAATATTACTCTCTGGAAATGCTTTCCCACCTATTTTCTAATGCTGAAATTTAACTTGTTTTTATAGATTGTCATTTATGGTTGCCTGATTTACCAACCCACTTTGATTAGCTTTTCAGTGTTAATTAATACACATTTGCAAACCTTCTAATCACATATTGCTCAAGGGTGGTTATTCTAAAGTCACAGATTTTAAGCCCAGGGTGCATCATTGCAGGCTTCAGCACAACTCTCTAGGATTTTACCCTGTGCCCTGGGAACACAGTGCTGAGCAACTCTCTGCTGACTGAATGTGAGAATTTTTTTAAGGAAGGAAATCTAATCCTGATTTAAAGATTTAATGCGAGAGAGAAGCTAGCCACATCCTGTCATAAGGTGTTTCACTGGTCAAGATCCACATTTTATTTTTAGCTCAAACTTATCCAGCTCCAGCTTCCACCCATAAAGCCTCTGTTAGAACTTTGTTTTCTGAACTGTGTTATTTATAGCCCGTGACAGATCACTCCAGCTATCTCCTCATTTACAGGCTAATTAGATTTTTTATAGGTATTTCTAGCTCCGTCACCCAAAGAAAAGCCCTGGAGGACAGCTGTGGTGCTCTGTCTCATGGCTCTACCTCTCAGTGGTGGCATCTGCTCTGCACAGGAGCTGTTTCTAACCTGTGCAGTCCCCTCCTCATCAGGACAAACCTTTCAGGGCCATCAGAGTGTCACAGCCCCCAGCTCAGCCTGCTCTGCTGGTCGTCCCAGCAGCACCAGCAATGGCCCTGCTGCCATTTCCCCATCACCCCCTTGACATCACCCCCCTTCCCCTTTGAAGGCTGGAATTATTTGAGCAGTGGGTTGGTTCTGCTGTGTCTCTTCCTGTCATCTCCTGCTTCTTGCAGCATGCTGTTAGTCCTCTGAAGCCACACAACCCACTAGGAGCTCGTGTTTATCCATCACCTAAGAGGCCACTGAAATCCTTTGTATAATCCCTCTCTCCCCATCAGTCCCCATCTGAGGCAACCTATAGTTACTTGGATATTTCTATTTTTTGGTTAAGTTATTGACAGATAATTTGTCTTTTTGCATCACGTTAGTCCAAGGGTTTATAGCTCAATGGGAACTGTTCTGGGTGGGATTCCATGCAGTATATGTGACCTTATGTGCTTACCCTTGCTCTGTTCCCTGCTGTCAGTTCAGTCTAAAAAGGCTTTAACATGGTTTTAGAAGTGTTTACATGTTACATTATGCAATGTTTGCATTCATTCTGACATACTTCAGATCTGCTCTCCTCCTTCCCTCCTTTTCCCTACCCATTTCTCTGCCTGCAGCCTACGCTTTCTGTCTGCCAGCTATAAAGAGGTTTCAGAATTTTAAAAATAGCTATTTAAAAGCAATAAACCAAGGCTGAAATGAAATACAGCAGTGAAGAACTGCTCCAGGGAAACTCACTAAGTCAGAATACACCAGGGCTCTCCTGCAGGGTTTTAATGGTGACTCTGTGTAGCTACTTAGACCTAAATCTACACATTTAGCTGAACCATCACCATGAGAGGTTTGTCCTTTATTTAAATAAAGCTAATTGCAGATTTACTTTAGGAAGAGGAATTCCATATATAAATTAATTTAAAACATGTTTTATTACATATTCTTCTTCTTCTTACCATGAAATTTTATTTTTTTCCTCAAGAGAGTTTACAGGCTAAATCTGGATTTAGATGCCTCTGTTTTAATAAACAAGCTCAACAGATTTGGCCCCATGATATTTAATGAAAAAGGAAATGTCATGAGGCCCTCCCCTTTGGAAATAACCAGTTGGGAAAAGATTAATGAAGATATATTTATGTCCACACTGTCCCCTGCAGCGAGGTTAGGAGATATATTCATCATATACATCAGGATTAACTCAGTTTCTGCTGTAGCATTGCAGTTCTCGTGAAACTGTATAGTTACTGACCTACTTTTCAGGTGGTTTGGTGAAAGTCACTACAAATCCTTCTGGCATTTCAGTACCAGAAGACTGTAGTATTTTACAGGGATACAGCATCTTCTGAAATGGCAAAAAATACAAAACTAAGTCATGAAATAGAATTTGAATCTTCAATGCTGGGAAAAACAAGGACAGTTTTCATAAAAAGTACACACAAGGAATGAGATGACATGCAAATGCCCTACAGGAATTTCTCTCAAAGGGCAGTCTCTGCAACTCCAGATACGTTAAAATCTTTGATGACCTTCTGCTGTTCTTCCTCTTTTTGTAAAAAAGAAGTTACTGGAAGATCCTCCTTTTTTTTTTTTTCTTTTTTTTTTTTTTTTTTTTTCTTTCTTCATGCAAAATAGCAGCTCTACTAAACCCAGGCTTATGTGTATAAAAAAATACAACAGCAGCATGTTGGATACCAGTGTCTATCTCAGTTGGATACACTAATTCTGAAGGTTAAAATAACATCACTTTCTCCACAGCCCTTGCTCCCTGCCAAGGCACATTCTCAGCAAAGTGATGTTGGAATATTTACCAGCCCAAGAGGAGGGTGGTAAAAGCCCAGGACAGACATGTTTGGCACCTTCCACCACAGTTTGCCCCCCAGGCTGTGCCCATGGTGGATGGATGCTGTCAAACAAAGTGGTACAGGCACACAAACTTCTCCCTAAAACAAAGAAACACCTGACCCTGATGCCAGCAGGCAGAGACATGAGCTTATACAAAGCAAATCCTTAATCACTCTCTTAAACAGAAAGATTTCTCATAAATTAAACCAAATCAGATTATAATCTTAAGCTCTTTAAGGATTTGCTTCTGATTTCATAAAATCGGCCTCAAGAGAAAAGTGGAACAACATTTTCTGTAGCTGCATTGGGAAGTCCTGAAGCATGTTATTTTACAGAAGAATCTTGGGCAGACATGGTAACTGCTGTAACATTACCACTATGATGGTAAAATGATCTCCTGCATTGCTTTAGTCCTTTGAGGACTTGGTGATTAGAGAGAACATTTCTGCTTCCCTGCACTGGCTGTACAAGGGCTGTCCCAGAAAAGAGGGCACGAACATAACACCCAGGCAGTTCAAAGCCTGCATTGATTTGTCTTGCCCAGTAATTACATTAACATCTCTGTGGTGTGGTTATACAGTGCAGTGGGGAAGGGGAGGAAAAGGATCTAGTGAAGAAGAAAATACAGTCAGCATTTCAGCTGTTACACTGTAGTTGGATACATAAAGAATTTGTTTCTTCATGAATGTTTCTTCATCAGCTCTTCAGATCTGGTCACCATTCTAGGAATTGAGGACAGTAAAATAATCCCATTTTTAAAAATTATGATTGGGGCTCATTGATATAAATGCTCTGGTAAATGAAGAAGTGGTGGCACCAGCATAGCACTGAATAAGGGAGCAGAGTGTTTCAGAACTGCTGTGCCTTGCTGCAACTGGAAGGAAATCCTCTGTCAGTGTGTCCCCATTGCTGTGGATAGGACCATGGGCTATCTGGAAGAGGGGAGGTTTTCTCTCCCTCTGCCCCTCTTCCATTGTTTCCAGGCCCTGCCCACAGTATTGCTGCATGGGAATTCATCTGCTGGCATAAGAGAGGTGTTAGGCAGATAAGACAACCATGGCATATGCCAGCTACATTACAGGGTTATAGGAGTTTCTCAGTGTTTTTCTTCTGTTACCCTGTCTTGCAGTTAGAGATGTGGAAATCAGATTGTATTGTAGTTGAAATACCCACACAACACCCCCCAGAAAGTGTCCCAGAGGGTACCCCATGGAGCATGTGAGGTGGCAAAGGCAGGAGCAGGCTATGCAGCCTGTAAGCCCTGGAAGAAAACAGTGTCTGAAGATATCAAAGAAAAGGGGTTGCATACCAGGATTGTTCCAGCCAACACAGGACAACTGATCCCCCTATAACAGGTCCCTTGGAAGAGAGCTAATATTAACCAAGAAAATAACTTGGCTTATTTTTTTTTTTTTTATATTTACCTTGTTACAAAAAGGAAAAAAAAAAATGGTAGCAGACATTTTTGAGAGTGAATGTTGCATACTGATATAGGGATATCTGACAGTAAAGACACTTCAGAAAATTGAGGATTAAACATTTTTCCTAACATTAACACCATACTAAATCAAAAGCTTTACTCCTCCTGAATGTGAATCAGCTTTAGCTGATTCTACTGACCAAATAGCCTTTGAAACAGAAAGGCTCTTTTATCAAAAAGGAAATAGTTCTGGAGTTTGCCTGAGGCATGTGTCCTTCCACAAGATTTAGAAAGGTGGGAAAAGAAAGTGGAGAAATAATTCATCTAACTTATTTGAAAATAACATACATATTACATTTTTGTATTTCAAATAATGACTAGTACGAATTTTATTCTGTCTGTAATTCTGTCTATATAATGGATTTTATTTGCTTCTCATTTTAAATACATCCCTGTCTTGGGGCACCTGAGGTATATGCATTTAGCTCAAAATTATTTTCTGCAATTTTAATTAATTTTAATTCCTGTATTAAAAATTAACTTCAAGGTTACCTTTAAAAATCCTTTTTTCTTATTTGTAGGACATCAACAGAGATATGAGATATACATACCCATAAAAATCACTCTTGAGGTTCCAAAACATTTTTTTTTCCCCCAGGTTTTCCAGGTATAACTTCTGACTGCTTGACAATTCAAATTTGAGAAGTCTGAAAGAAAAAAAACTCCTACAGAATTCAAAGGTAAAAAGTTTGTATGGAGCTGGACTCTGCAGTATCATAAAGCATCATAGGTGTCATATCATGGCTCAGCTCTCTGACCTGGGGCTGCAGCTGCTTTTTGGGGAGCTGATGGCCCTGGGGCCATCCCCCCCTGTATCCCTTGTGATGGGGCATCCTTCCAGGCTGACAGCCTGAGACCCAGCCCACACGAGGTGTTTAGCGTGCCATGGAACTCAAACCTCTCACTTGACCTCCAGCTGCCTGGAAAGGGAGGTGGGAAAGGTCAACTGCTTCAGGCTGTAATCCTTCAAAGCTCTTCCTAAATGCAGTCAGCTGTGAAAAGAGGTCACACTGGTGAAGCATTTGACATTCAAACGGAGCATTTGCCTGGACTCCTTGCACTAAGCCCCTCTTCCCCTCCAGGACCTGAGCCCTTGCTTGCCCAAACCTTGACCACTTAGACAGACCCTGCCCTTTCCTGTTTGGGGTGGGAATGGCTTGCAGTGCCTTGTCCACTAATGTCTGGTCTCAGAGCAGGACAGCATTCACCTTGAGAAATGTAAATCCCTTCATGAACCATCACAGCTCTTGCTATGGACTAAGACCTCAGCAATCCTTCCTACTCTTCATATTTTTATGGTGTCTTTGTGACTAATAATTAATCATTCTTAGCCTACAGACAAGGATTTTTTTCTAGTCTTTGCAAGAATCAACCTTTAGCTCAGTATGTGAAAGAGTAGCAATGACATTGATTTGTCTTTCAGCATTGTTTCAAGTTTGGTTTTGGGGTTTTTTTGACAAAAGGCTACTTTAGAGCATTAATGACCACAATATGTTCAGATTCATTACACTTAGCAGGTGGGCTATTGAGTGAAATGAGTATTAGTGAATTTGAAAAATCTTTTTTTCTACTCAGTTTTGATTTGCTTCCAAATACCTGCCCTGTGGTCAGCCCTGAGGTCAGACCACATATTTGTAATAAGCTCCTCTGTGGTAATGAATTTCTTGGCAGGGTTTTTGGTATGTTTTTAAAGATCACTTGAGCCTCTGTACAGCAGCATCTCTGTTCATATTTAGCAATGGAAAATCAGTCTTTAATTTCCCAAGGCCAGCAGAATGTCCTGAACTTTGCTGCTACAAACTAAAATTTATAGGTACCTATGCAAATACAAAGAGTGGGAGCTCAGACAAACTAAGTAATTTGTAGATTCAAGCATGATGCTTGTGAGTGTCATTAGAAGCCAGTTTGCCATCCTAGCAATTACATTCAGATGGGTTTGGGTCAAACTCACTTACTGTATTGTTTCTTCTAGAAAATGAGCTCTATGATCCTACATATTTTTGTCTAGCAGTTTAAAAATATTGATGGAAGATTATTAGTACAGATTATTATTACAGCAACCTTAACGATTTTATTTAAGGTAGTTATGCAAAAAGAAAAAAAAAACAACTACATTTATGAAAATAGTTTGTAACTGAGTTTGCAACTGTGAATATAGATTGTCATTATTTTTAACAGTAGCAACCAATTTACTGACTGAATAATTTTTATGCAGATTTCTAAATACTTGTGGGAAAAAACATGATTTGATGTAATTTTCTGAACCAAAATATTTCCTCAATCTGGTACAGTCATTAGTTTTAATTTCTTATTTTCGTTCTCTTTCCCAACCATCATCTACTATCAATATTACAGATGAATCTTCAGTACCACTTCTCCAGTTTCCTCATGAAAGTCTGATAGATGAAAGTCCATTCAAGGGTGCAAATGTTTCCCTTTGTCTCATCCAGGCCATTCCTGAAGCTAAGAAGATGTAAAGTCTTAAGAATAACCATATTTTTCATCAACAAATCAAGAACAACCAAGTACTCCTGAATAGCAATTCAGCAGCACTGTCAGCTAAAATGCTGCCATGGACACCTGCTCACTCCCTCTAAAAATACATTTCTGGATTGTGTCACCAGAATTAATGAGCCTAAAACATCTGAGGTGTCACGACAATAGGATCCCTGGGTGGAAAGCTGTGTGTGGACAAGTGCCAGGCAGATGTGCTGCAGCCCTTGCTCTGCTGCCCTGTGGCTGTGCTGCTGAGGAACCACAGCCAAGGCACTCCAAGGTGAGTGGGAAGCCACAGCTGGGTCCCCCACTGGGAGGACTGAAAAGCAGAGTCATTTGCTAAAGCTGCCCGTGGGTCCAGGTGCTGCTCAGCACATACAGCAGCCACTTTGGTCTTCTCTCCTTCCTCCTTGGTGGAAAGGGTGGAAGTGAGCTTCCCCCACGGGTATTGCATTTTGCCTGTAGGAGTTGGCAGAAAGGATAATGCAACATAGTTCTTTGTGTAATGGAGAAGCAGAAGAGAGAGTTCTTATTTAAAGAAACACTACAGTCATTAGGGTAGTTCGTGCAAAACAGAATAGAAAAGGCTCATTGGTCCAAAAGGCAACACCTCTTTGAAAACATGCTTTCTGCAAAACATGCCTCCAGCAGGTGTGTAATCATTTTTATAATTTCTTGTCCTTGAGCAACCTGAGAAACCCAAGGCTTCAAGGCTGCTTTTTCCCTGGTTCCCAGCAGTATCCAATGACACCATGGGTGGCATCACAAGGAATGACTTTGTCCATTTGACACATTTCTCTCCTTTGGAGGAAGCCTCAGCCCAGCACTGCAGCCAGAAGATAGTCTACCTGCCCTCAAGGGCTCAGCATGAACCAGGAGCAGCACTAGTGATGAGTGTCTCAGTCAAATCGGCCACGCCAGGAGCCATTGCTTTGACAGAACCCTTTTACATGCTCAACTATAATGTGATTTGTCATTGCTTTCAGAGATGTGCTGTGCAGACATCCAGGCTCTCACAGGGCTTTTTGGCCTGCAAGAAAGTTCTGTTGGATTATTTACTCTCTCCCCTTGACTGTGGCAGCTTCTTACTGATGTGCTCCTTGAATGGAAGCAATGCTTTCCTACAAGCCCCCATGCCTTTCTTCACATCCTCTTCCTATCCTTAATGCCTTATTTCCAGAGGTGATGGCATCCTCAGGCCCTTTTGCTCCTTGAAGAAGTAGGACTGCCCAGGCCTACTTAAAAACCAGGCCAGCAATACAGAGGAGTAATTGCTGTCCTTGTGGGTAGCTCTAGGCCATGCCATAATACACTCTGTTAAGTGAGGACAAAGTCCATGCTAGAGATGCAGGCCTGGCATGAGGAAAGAAACACATCAGTCTATTCAAACTTTTTTTTTTTTTATTTTTTTTTATTTTTTTTTTTTTTTGGCAAGGGAGAGCTTAGTAAGGATCTTCTCTGCCTTCAGGCAGGCAGGGCACACTTCATCCCAGGAGCTGGCAGGGGTGAGGGACACTGAAAAGGCTCATTTAAACCCATGATAGTGCCCTGCACTATGAACTCATGGGAAATTTACACTTGTGTGGTTTAAAGTTGCATTCTCTTTATAATGAGTTTTGCTTATACTATATACAAATGATAATTAGGGGATGTACATATCTTCAAAAGATACTTGTTTCCTCAAAGCACAGAAGCCTGCAGGCTAAGAACTGATTTTTCCTCTAATTATTTACTAAAACTTCTTTAATTATTATTTCTACACGAATAAGATATGTGGAGGTAGGACCATGCTGTTATATAAAATTGGATGGAATTGAGGGATTGCAGCAAACTACAGTGCTGCCTGCTCCTGCAGAGTTTGTGTATTCCTGGTTTAACACATGTAAACTGACATCTCAAGCTGCATCTGTGAGCACCTCAGCATATCCAGTGGCTTGATCTTGCCATAAGGGGGAAATCTTGTTCCTTCTCCTCTTCCTTCTCCTCTAACCCAAGCTTCTTTCCAGCCAGAGCCTGCCTTCTCATTTGTGGTGGCTCTAGAGCTTATTTGACTTGCCTGTGAGCTGATACAACTCAATGACACAGCAGAAAACCAGGCAGCTGCTTCTTTCATGGTCACATTTCTGCTTGATTAGTGACCAACCCTGGTGACTGAAGGGCTTCATTCCTTCACAGCTAGCAGGGCTGACAAAAGAGAGATCATGGGATTGTATGTCTGGGAACAGAGCCTCCTCACTCTG
Source organism: Oenanthe melanoleuca (assembly GCF_029582105.1). NCBI lineage: Eukaryota > Metazoa > Chordata > Aves > Passeriformes > Muscicapidae > Oenanthe > Oenanthe melanoleuca. The sequence goes on from NC_079335.1 coordinate 28,305,305, forward strand.
GTGGAGTGAACTGCTGGCTCAGTGATTACCATCCTGGGTGTGGGAAGATAGGTTGGATGGATAGTACAGAAGGTAATTTCTCCTGATGAATACACCTGTACTGATTACTGACAGTAGAAACATCTGTGCCTACCCAATGGGTGTTATAAAAGAGTGGGTTAGCTGGCTACAGGTTGTGGTTTTAGTTGGAGCTTGAGACTCAGAATCTGCTGCAGTTTGGGATGGAGGCTGCTGGCTGTGCTGTGAGGAAGAAGGGACATGTGGTAGTGCAAGGGACTGATAGTGTGAGGGACAGACAGGGTCAGGTAAGGGATAGCTTGGGGCTTAGCCAGTCGTGTAGAAGAAAGAAGGGAACTTGCAGAGAAGAGAGAGAGTCAGAGCTGTGTGGAGCTACCTTTAAGAAAAGGAATCAGTGCTGTGTGAAGCTGCCTATGAAGGAATGAGTCAGAGTTGTCGGAAAGAAGGCATGAAAAAGTTTTCTAATAAAGGACTGGTGGTGATGCCAGTCTGTCTCAACATAATTGCATCACTAAGGTGGCCAACTTGAGTACCAAAATCCATTTTAGATAGTTGAAGATGCAATTTAATAAAACAACCTGCTTTGCACAAGCACAGCTGAGGCCAGTCCTGTGCCTCTGGAGCAGAATGTCTCCAGCAGCTTCTGCAAGCCCTGCTGCCCCCCTGCCTGCCCTGACACTCTTCCCACAGTGGCTGGAAGAACATTAGTATGCCTGCCCCGGGAGCTAGGCTGGGAACTGGTCCAGCTGAAAAGTAACTTCTGTACCCAGCTCACTTGCAAAGAGCTGTGACAGTAGGATGCAGGGCAGAACAAGGGACAGAGGCAGGGTATTCCAGGCTGAGTCAGAGCAAAGCTTGTACATGTCCAGCTGCTCCCTTCTGCTGCTCTCAGACTGTCACAAGTCAAAGGCTGTGACCTCTAGCAGCATGTACTGTGCTTCAGCTGTGCCTGTGTCAGCCTTCTGCCCTAACTACTACCAACAACAGGCCCTTGGACAAGAGGTTAAATCGGGTGCTTCGGATTTCCTCATTCTTGAATGGGGAAAAAAAAAGACAGTAGAAATGCCTGAGATGGAGGGTGGGCTGCTGCTATGTTGTACGTGAATTGTATGTTATTTACTTCTGACTATAACCATGGTATTGCATAACATAAAATGCAATGTAGGTGTCCAAGGGTCCAGCTCTCCTGGTCTCGTGCAATATTTTGTTACACTCCTTTCTTGCATTTTGGGTCATGCTAAACTGTAAGGCCCTTGTGGCAGAGAGTGTGCCACCAGCATGAGGTGCAATGCCTCAGATAATGGAGCTCTAGCAGCAGTGGGGCCTTGGGGACTGCCTGTCACAGAAATGATAGGAGGGAATAGCTTCATTCTTGTGAAGTGCAGAATTAGTCATGTCTGAGATTGCTTGATTTTTGCCAGCCTTTTTGAAGGGCCTCCTCTTTGCCTTTGCAGCTCCTATCCTTCCGTCTCCACCAGCTACCCATCACCTTTACATCCCCCTCCTACTCCTCTGCTGTGACTCCATGCCTGATCCTTCCCTTTAATCAAGAAATTGTCCCTCATTCTCTGCATCTCTCCTTTTGGACCTCCCTGACCTTCCTGGCCAGCCTGTTCTGCTGACTAGGGCTGCAAATAAAGGTTAGGTAATGAGCAAACTCCACTTCCCCAAATCTAAAAGAGAAACATCTAATATTGCCCTCTTCTTAAATGCAGAGGCAGATAAATTAAACCAGAAGGTATTTGGAGCTGGAGGGCAAAGGGGAGATGAGAGGTGGGAAAGAAGAAAGGAAGAGGCAAGCAAGAGCCACTCCTCTCCTTTGGAACTGCCTTTGGCTTTGTTTTAATTTTAGCAGGAATAAAGATTAAGGTGAGAGTCCAGATTGCCTTGGTAATACCCTTTTATACCCTACATAGTGACTCTGGCTCAAAAGTGAGTATATGGACTTGATTAGGCTTATGATCTTTGAAAGGTTCTTTTCAACTAATTAAATCCAAATAAACTAACTATCTGGAGGAAACAGGAACGTCTACAGTAGGATTAAAGAGTTGGAAAGTTCCTCTGGGTTTCAGTGTACTGGCAAGCTTTGAACATTCCTTGTACAAAACTCAACGAAAACTCTATTTTGCTGATGACATCAAACTGTGCCAAAAGATACAGCTGAAGGGGAGTAGCTGCTAGAACATTTGTTTCCAGACTTTTTGGACCTACAGACTACTGTTAGCCTCCAAAATTTCCTACAAATCACAATTTCACAATTCATACTTTAAGCTGAAAGTACTACAGAGGCACCAAATGGCTATGATGGCCTACCACTCCTTATAGGACATCTACAAGGCTTGAGCAGAGCAGGAGAGCCACTGGTCAAGAATGAAGGAATGCAGAGGTGGGAGAAAAGTGCCAATTCAGGATTCCACTTGTGCTAATCTTCACTGACTACAGCAACCAGAAACCTATTGGAGCTGAAAGAGTTAAAGTATTGGGTAGTTGGGTTCAGTGCAGAGCCACCCTGTGGGATGTGGATGTTAGGGGTTTCAGAAAGTCTTCTTGTTTCCAACTGAGTGATTTGATGGGAACTTTCTGCAAGAACTGCAGGTAAAAGAAACCAGAGAAAACAAAGTTTGAGAAAAACATCACTAGCTCAGCTACAGTGCACCAGTAAAGTGGCATGTCAGAAATGGAGAAGCAAAGCACCACCAGACTGGTAAAATGGTAACCATCAGCTGGATACTGCAAGAACAGGCAGGTTACATGCTACACTAATAGGCATTTTGTCACAGGGGCCATGTGCACAAACTGAGATGCACTGGACTCAGCTAATCATGGACTATATACAGTGCAGACAGAAGTTGTTGGATAAAGAGCTCAAAGAAGGTTCAAAAAAAAGTTAACAAATTAACAGAGGAACCCAACAGCTGGCAATAATAAAAGGTGGGATGAAAAAGGATCAGCTCTGAGGATTCGTTGGATGGATACACATGGAGATAATAAACTGAGCTATAATCTCACCAAAGATTAGGTGAAAATGAAAATGCTGGTGGTACTGCTGTATTTGGATTTAAAACAAAAACAAAACAAAACAAAACAAAACAAAACAAAAACCCCCAAGTAACCAATCAAGCAATAAACCAGCACTTTCCTGCACAGGCAAATCCTGGCTTGGATACACCAAATGCAGATCCAGGCTCAAACCTTGGGCCAGCCATGCATCTGACAGCACTGTTGATGCAGAATGGCATATGGGGTTTGAACTTATTCTCAGGAAGTAAGAGCTCACTGGGTATTAAGTCAGTCCTTATACATGGGTGGAAACTTGTAGTAATTGTGCAATTTCCCTAAAAAAAATAAAAAAATCCCCAGAGATCTCAGTTAGGTATTTCGCTTTTGCAGCCTTTCCTGCCTTTGCTCTTACAGTGCTTTTCACTTGCAGTCCTTGTGCTTCCCTACATCACGTAAAAACACGATTATCTCTTTTGCTTAAAGACCTTGGTACAACATTATAAAAAGCCACCAGTAACTATGCCGGGGCTCCTTCCGCCAAAATACCTGCCTTCTTTAGTTCACGCTCGCATAATGAGGAGAGGAATGAAAAAGAAAATAAGACCAGGATGGTTCAATTCCTCCTTTTCAGGCCGGCCAGCGGAGCATCCTCCAGCCGCGCAGCCCCTGTGCAGCGATCGGGGCGGCGGCCCCAGCACCAGCACCAGCATCCGCAGCGCCGGCGCGGCCCCGGCTGCTCCCCGCTGCTCCCCGCTGCCCGGGGGCGGCCGAGAGCCGCGGCGGTGCCGCAGGGCGGGCGGCGGAGCGGGGCGCTGCGGCGGCGGGGGCAGCCGTGCCCCGGAGCCCCGCGGGGACCGTGCGGTGCCGTGCCGCTCTGTGCCGTGCCGTGCCGTGCCGCTCTGTGCCGTGCCCCGCTCCCCGCCGGCCCGCGGCGCCGCCGCATCCATCGCTCCGCCGGCGGCCCCGGCGGGCGCGGGGACATGCGCAGTGCCCGCGCCGCGCTCCGCGGCCGCGCTCCGGCCCCTCCGCCGCCCCCGAGCCTCCCGCCGGGCGGAGGAGGGGGAGGGAGGGACACAGCGGGAGGAGGAGGAGGCGGGTAGGGAGAGAAAAGGAGAGAGACGAGAGACGCGCCGCAAGTTGCTGCCTGAGCTCGCTGCTCTCCTGCTGGTCGCTGCCCGGCCGCAGCGGGAGGCGCATCCAGGGCGCGGGGCCGGCGCCTCCCGGTGAGTTGGGGCGGTGCGCGAAGTTGCCGTGTGGGTGTTTGGGGGGCTGGCGCGGTGGCTGCGGGGCCGGCGGCGTGGCTGGCGGGGCTGCCCGCGGTCCGTGCTGCCCTGGCTGCCCGCGGTGTGCGGGCGGTGGCGGCGGCAGCGGCAGGAGGGGCACAGGTGCGGGCCCGGCCCGGTTCGGCCCGGCGGGTCAGCCGTGCCCATCGCCGCGCGGAGTTACCGCGCCTCCCCTCAGCCCCGTAACCGCATTTCCATTGAAATCCGATTACGCAGTGACAGGCTCCAGTTTGTTTCGCTGTGGCATTGCTCTGGGGAAGTCTTGAGGAGGAAGGGGTCGCTGGGGCGAGCGGGGGCTGCTCCTCGAGCGGAGCTGCGAGCGCAGATTGTCCCTTTACCGTCGTGTGCTGCGCGGAGCTTTGGGCTCTCGGTGCCCCGAGAGGGACAGGAGGAACTGGCCCGCGGTCACACCGCAAAGTTGTGCATCTCGAGATGCTACGGACGCTAATGGGCCAATTAGCTAAATAAACAAACACAGTGATTTATAGGTGTCTGAACTATAATGCTTTGAACCATAGAGCTCTTTAACCTTTCTTTCTGATCTATTCTTCAGAGATTTGGTTTTAAGGAGAGTAATGTATTCTCTGTGATGCTGAATACACGAGTTGATTACATTTGTAAAAGGAATGGCCTTTGAAATAGTGCTAAGCCCTAAGCAATAAATGCAGGAAAAAGAGTGAGACAGAGGAAGAGCAAATAAAAAATTTTGGTGGAAAATATTTTCCTCCCTACTAGCAGCCTAGGAAGCCTAGCAGCTGTGCTTCATTAACATTTATCCAGAGTTCTTATTTTATTAAATTAAACTTCAAAAAACAAGCATGCTGTGTAAAACCAGAGGCAAATCCTCCTTAGTCCTCTCAAAGTCTGTCTGTTGCAGATAAGTGATGACTGGAGCAGCATCTGTTAAGAGAATTTGTAGAAGCAAACATTGCTAAAGATACCCAGTAGGTAAATGGAAGCACATTGTTATTGTACTTGTTTCTCTTAGGTGATGCAGAACAAGACATTTCAAATTCCAGGAAGTTTTATTTTGCATCATTAAAAAATTTTCAGGTGCACAGCTTCATTATAGCAAAAGAGCTTCCCCTCTTTGGAAAAGTGATTAATTCAGTGATTAATAGCTTATTTAACAAGGGCCAAATTCTGCAGCTTGTGGGGCGTCTCCTGTAAGGGGTGAGTGAATTTGCACTCATTGAAAAAGAAAATAGTACAGCATGTGTAACACCTTGCAGGCCTGAAGTGCTAGAGCAATTTTATATTTAACCTGCATTTCAACACAGATTTTTATTAACATAAAATCAATATTCAGGTCAGCAATGAGGATCTGCAACTTCCAAATGAGAACCTGATCTGGAGGCAACACATTGCTTGTACGAGTAAAGGTTGTGGGATATGACAGTCATCAAACTCACCTATCTTTTGTTTGGTTCCTTTATTGAGATGGCATTTAATGAGGAAAAGAAACGGGTAATCCATTGTGTTTTAAGAGACAGTGCTCCTTGTAAGCCTCATTGCCAGGCATTTGAGAGTGAATGTGGCTTTAGATCAAGTATTGTATACAAATGACTCCTACTAGATTAGTTCTGAATTTATTCAACTATTAAAATTATATTGATCAGAAAATGGCAACCGGATTCCAAGTCCTAAACAAGGAGTTATTGATGACCTGAGAGTTAATTTATATTTTAGGGAGCACTGAGAAGTCCCCAAGAAAAGTAATCAAGTTTTTTTTGCTGGATGTGCAGTGACATTTAGTTAAGGAGCCCTCTTTCCCGGGTTCCCAAGCACTGGGAACTTCATTGACACACAAAGGAGTTAAATTGAGTTTATCATTGATGCCCATGGTAAAGTGCTGTAGAGGTCAGTGGCTGGAGCAGGACAGTTAATTTACTTTCAGTATGGATGGGGATAGAGAACTGAGGGGCTTTTTCAAAGTAGTTCCAAACCCGTATGATTTGTAACTGCAAAATATAATGCAAGAATAAGATTAATAGACCAAGAGGACTCAAAACCATGTGACAATTAAAACAATAAGTCATTCAACTAGTATTACCCAGGCCCCTACAGCAGTGCCTCTGCTCCCAGGTGCTGAGAGTGGGGCAGGTTTCAGGCACAGGATGGGAGGGTAGCTCAGCCCTGGAGCAGCAGTGGGGAGGGGCAGGTGTCCTGTAGGTGGTTGTGCTGTGCCTGGGAGGGAGCCCAGGCAGGGTGAAGGGGTGCAGAGTGCTGCCATCACCCTTATCCCCAGGCTGCTGAGCTGAGATGGGGAGCTTGGATGCTCCAGGGTTTGCTGAATGTGTGGCATCTGCTGGCCCAGGTCCTGCGTGGAGCCAGCAGGGAGAGGTGCTGGATGGGGCCCTGGTTGCACAGCCTGCTGCTTGCTGCCCATCCCAGCATCCCAAGGCCATCAGTAGCAGGCTTTATACTGTGTATAATAATGCCAAAAAAGTTCTGGTGAGGGAAGAAGCTCAAGTTTCTTCCATGGGAAAATGGTCTATTTGTAAATGTTCATGTGATAAGACACTGCTTGCACGGAGTGAAATATGGAAAGGGCAAGCAGTGCACACTCATTTATGCAATATTACCAGAAGTAAACTCTGAATTTTGAAACCACTATGCAATCATGTTGGCTCATGGAGGACTTGTGAAAGCTGCAACATAGGTGAGGAAGCTGAATTCTGATTTGGCTGCCAGTTTTACTGCATTTAATTGAGGCATCCTTGGTTGCTGTTCCCCCATCTCTATCCTGGCACCCCTCATGCTCTGAATTGCTGTGCAGTGCCAGGGGTTCTCCATCAGTCTCTCATTCCCCCTGGTCCCTCACCTCCCAAAATCCCTGTGTGCCATGCCAGCAGTGATGCCCTGCTTGTGAGCTGGGGTGAATGACAGCCTGCAGGTGTTCTGTGGCTCACTCAAGGCCCCAAACTGCAAACCCCTCTGCAGTTTCATTCTATTCAGAGTTTCTTCTCCTGTGGTGAAGCAGGTTTTTTTGGCAGTACTGTGCCCTCAGTTACCTGGGCTGGGGTGGGCAAGCTGCAGGTGGTGGGACCTCCAAAGCTTGCTCTGGAGAAGGTGCACCAAGCACAGCTGTGAGGTGGATGACGAGCGACAGGAGGTGTGTCTTTGCTTCATGGATGTAATATAACCCAGTTTTAATTAAAGCAGCCACAGCAGATTATTAGGGTAGATAAATACTGCCTTGTTACAGCCCTCTTGGGTCATATGTAAGCAGTATTCGTTTTAGAAAGGATGAATGAATAGTCAGTGTGAAGGATAAAGATCAGCATTGTTAATCACTCTGGAAGTCTTCCGTGGGAAAGTGTAAACTCATGAGGAAAGATAGCGCCCATAAATGTCATTTAAATATTTAAATAACTTGAGGATACAATTTTGATAATAAAGGCATGCAAGTACCAAGTTATGTTTGGGCTCCTGTCAAAGATAACTGGGACTTGTACAGTTGGCTTTGATCATTGGTAGGCTGTGCTTCTACTTCATACTTTGCTAGCAGTGAGGAAGAGCTCATCTTCAATGCCACCTGTGGGGACAAAAAAATCTAATTTTTCTTGTCAAAGTTCAGAGCAAAACTTTAGAAACTTGGGAGGCTATTTGCTTAAGATCTTGAGCTTTGGGAGGTGGTGTTTGTGGGTAAGCAGTGTGCCAGGTACCTTTATCAGGGCACGAGTCAGGGAACTGAGCATCCAAATGCAGTTTGTTGCTGTTGATACATCTGCAGGGTGAGAAGAATGACTCCAGGAGGGAAAGAGTGGGTTTCCACCCCCATTAATAAACAGAAATGATAGGAATTGTTCCTCTTCTGTTCCTTGATTTTGTAATTCTCACTAAAGTTTTTTTTTGCCCTTTTGTACCTCTCAGAATGTCTTACAACTGTTGAAAAAAAAATCTGTATGCTTTCATGTAAATGTGATGAGGATGAGCCTTTGAAAATATATCTAGCTGATGTTGATGAATAAACAAACTTGGCCAGGGTAAATCTTTTCATCTAACTTCAAGAGCCACGCTGTAATGAAGTAAATATAGATGTACTTAATGGGCTTCTTTCATCCAAATATATAGCAAAACCTTTAAAGTAATGCAAACACATCTAAAATGGATTTCTAAGTGACTTTTTTTTTTAGTTTTGTTTTCTTAATATTGGAGCAGTTTAGCCTACCCAGGGCAGGCCAGGAATGGAGCTTGCTCCTGGAGCTAAGTAGATGCTGAAGTGACTGCTGGACTAAAGGGGAGAGGATGGCAGGAATGTGAGAGACCTAGCTCTTCTCCTGGGCTGTTGAGCAGTAAAGGCAGGAAATGCTCATCCCATGTGTAGTTCAAAACGTATTATTTGATGAATGTCTCCCCAGGCATTTCCCTTTGGAAGGCAGCTTGCAGACAAGGCTCCAAGACAAGGGGACCCTGCAGTGCCTGCTGTCTGTTCACCTTGGGCTGTGCTGAGCCCAAGAGAGCCCCCCAAGCTCAGGATGACTGGCTGCCTTCCTCTGGGGCCAGCTGTGCAGGGCATGCCACTGCTTGGCCAGGTGCACACCTGACTGGGGGGCTTGCTCTGCAGGACACATCCTGGGGTGCCCCAGGTGGGGTCCTGGCTCTGAGTACCTGAGCTGGGTGTTAGAGGTGGCCTCGGGGCCAGCGTGACAAATGCCATAGACAATCATTGAAGTGTGGCTGCAGTGGTGCTGGTGGCTTTGGCAGCATCTTGTTGGTTGGAAGCTGTGGGAAACTGGAGCTCAAAGCACATTTCTGCAGATCTGGGCATTCACTCCGTGCCAGTGGGTTTCATTTCAAGTCTTGCAGGATGACTATTTTCAATGATAGCATTTGTAAACAGATTAATGACTTTTTGTGCAAAGCCTGTCTTGCACATACAACTGTTTGGTTTCACTGCCCTTGCTTGTAAAGAATGTGTAATGTTTGTCTTTCCCATATCATGGAAAGGTTTCGTATCTTCTCTTTAAAAAGCGCAGTTGTAAAAAGATTTTACTTTAGAAGCAAGTCTTAGTTTTGAAAAGGATAAACCGTGTTCTGAAGGAAAAGACCTTTACTTGTTCTTATCTTTTCTTAATAGGGAAAGTTAAGATCTGTTTAATCCCATTGTGGAATAAAATCCCATTCACAGCCGGGCAATATTAGAATTTGAGTATTAGACTATTTAGACGTCTATATTAGCATAATTGCAGAAATTCTTCAGGATGAGATTTTTCTTTGCTGAGATCTGGATGAATGGGATATACTGTCAAGAATTATTTCTGTGAGCCTTAAAAGACTTTTGTAGAAGATATTAAATCTAGGTCATTGAACTTTGAAAAACATGATGGTGATTTACTAATGTCCAGACTGAACTCACTGTTTGACACCTCGAATAATGAGACCGGTCCAGTTCAGCTCGCATCTGGTTGTGTTGTGCCGTGTGTACAGGAGTGAAATGTATTAAAAACTGCTCAGCTTGGGACGTGTTCATCTGGGGATTTGCTCATAAATAATTGATAACCCTCTGAAACAAAATCTCTTCATTACTCCGTGGATTGCTCACCTCTTCCCTCCCGCTCTCATTGTTCTCGCAGGCGGGGAAGAGGAGGCGCTGCTTTAATGAAGGTGCACGACAGCCTCCTCTGCTCCCTGCAAAGGTCATGTACTAAACAGTGGCAGTGAAATGCTTGACAAAGATAAACATTTTATGGAGACACGTGGCATTCCAGTGTTTTGGAGGAACCTCTAAGCTGCTGTATTTAAGACTGCTTTGCATCCAAGCACAGAAGCAATGCATACCTTGAATTAGTAAATCAAGAAATGTTCTCATCTAGTGTGCTGCAGGACAGGACGTCAAATTAAGGGTCATTTGCTGTGCAGTACCAGCTACAGCTGTAATATTTGGGCTTGATCTTTCATGATTTTACTGCTAATTAATAATACCATTAAGCATCCTTGCTCAGGCTGTTTGCTGCAAATGGGACAAGTCTTGGTGAGCAGTGCTTTCTCATTGGAGCAAGAGTGAGTTCCCATTTGTCAGATATTGATGCATAGTGATGAATTTCCTTTTCTGCAAAAGAAGAGCCATTCTGTGTCCAGTGACCTAAAGTCTGAGTTGATCTCACAAAATCTTGTTTTAATGGAAAAAGTGTCATAATGTAAGTACAGTTCATCTTTTTGATGACTTGATTGCTTCAGAGTTTTTAGCCAGATTCTGTAGCAGTCTTTAAAGGTGCTAATACTTGCTTGCATTTAATAGCCTTAACTATTGCTAATGTACAGGAAATTATCCAGATAATCACATAATTGAGAGAGAACCCTAAGAAATCTTACAGCTGTTTTAATGTGAGGTTTCAGATGTTACTCTTTTTAATTGAAAGGTGAATGCTATAAAGGCTTTGTCAGACTGCTGTTTCTAGATGGCAGACACTTTCTATGTAATAACTGGAAGTCCTAGAGTGCTGATCCCAGCTTTCAGCTTCAGGATTAATAGCTCAAACTCTTTCTTTTTTTTTACATGGCAGAAGTATGCTCAAATGCAACAGTGGTGGTATCTGGATTTGTGTCTTCCAAAGAAATATTGGATCAATCGAAGAAAATGAGAGATTTTCTGAAATGGTAATCACATTCTGGCTGATACTAGAAAGAACAGAGCCTTTGCTCCTTCTCTAAACCACAAGATTAAGCTTGCTTATAAAGGATTAACAGAGCTCTCTTCTGTTAATTCGTAGTGGTGTAGTCGAAGTGCCCGATTCTACATCAGTGGAAAATCCATTATCAATCAATGGGAATTTTGCAGCTGAAGCCAAAAGGATTAGAGGCTCATCGTTCAGAAGTGACTGAAGGAGAGAAAGCCCTTGATATGCTTGTTGCCACAGAGCTGTGAGCCACTGCTGGGGTGTGCCCACAAAAAATGGCAAAGGAAAGTGCTCAGTTGCCTCAGGCAGGCTGTTTCCAGGAACACAGAGAAGGATAACCTGAACCCTTCTTCTGGGGCTTGTGCTGTGGTTGGGGGGGAGTTAATGAGGAGTGAGAGCAGTGAGTTGAGTGGGAGTAGGAGTTAAGAGCCATGGAAGAGGGGTTCAGGTTTGGGGATAAGGGGTGCAGAGGAACACTGGTGCCTACACCACGCTCTGAATCCTGTCCCTGCTCAGGCTGCCCCCTAGGCATGCTGATTTGGGAGACTAGAGGGACAGGAAGGCATTGCTGAAGAGGTTGCTAAAGAATGGTGTTGTGGGTGATTTCCTAACAAACTGCACTGTCTCCAGAAGTTTCTTCCTTCAGTGAATAACAGCTACTTTTCCTTCTAGTGGGGTGCAAAGACCAACATTCAGGCTGTTTGAGCCTGCAAACAGGAACGCCTGTGATTGCAGACTTACTTGAGTTTGGAATATTCATTGAGCACATTCCAAAATACAGTTTTACTTTCTTTTGAAATGCTGTCAAAGAGCTTTGCTTAAAAACAGCTTTGACCCTGAGCCTAGCAGTGGGGAAAAGCACAGTCTCCCTGGCCTCTACTGCAACATTTGGTAGTTACTTTTCCACAAATGGAAGCTAATGCTTCAAAGAAAAGCTGTTCAGATTTAAAATTACAGTTTTTACGACAACTTGGTAGATGTACGTGTATTGTTTTGATCTGTTATAATAGGCAAGGTTGTGCCATTTAGTTTGGCAATTACAGAGATTAAATTAGTTTTCCTTTACTCTTGTTAAATGCAAAATAATTGAACTCACACCATGAAAGGGTGGGGCTCTCATGTTTATAGCTTCATCATTTATTAATCTAACACATTAAATGAAAGGCTTTATAGATTTTCTTGCCTAAGGAAAAAGAAGAAGAAAATACAGAAAGGCCAAACTGGATGTGCATGTATTCTGCCTTTGATGTGCTGTCAAATATTGCCTTATTTTTAGCACACTGTAAGAAAGGACACTGCTTTGCCCCCAGAAGGGTAGATTGTGACCTCATGTTTAAATAGTCTGAGTAAGCTTGTATTTGTGTGGGCGAAGTCATTTGTGCATTTCCATCCATACTCTACAAATAGGAATGTAATGTTGTAATCAGACTGGCAAAATAAACTACAAATGAGAACCCTATAAAAAGGTATATTTTGAAAGTATCTTGGCCATCTTAATTGACCCTCCTAGTTATAGGAGGGGCTGTTTCTTAGCCTAGCTCAGCCTTTTCAGGAGATGGTGTTGGCAGTGGTGCAATAACAGCTCTGTGGGGGCAGGCGTGCTCTTCTTTCTTACCTTCATATAGCTGGAGGGGATTTGAAAATTGCTTCTTTCTCTGTGTCTCTGCAGCTCCAAGTAGCCCTGACACTGCCAGCCATGGATTAGTGAAATAAATTCCTCACGTTTGTACTGAAGTGGAAAGCGTAAAGAGCATTTCCTGCCTTTTTTCCCCCCTTTTTATTGTGTCATTTGCTGGCTGGCACAGTAACCTCCATTTCATGACTTGTGAAGTGACTTGTCACAGAGCTTTTCTCTGAGAGTTAATTAATCACTCAAGGGAGCAGCAGCATGTGACATTATGCACGTGGACCTGAGGTAAACAGTTACCTATGGATCACCTATACTGAATGTGTGCCTCAAATACTATCTGTTAATGCACTTTGACTTACATGATTTTCCTTCCCTTCTGTTTTATATGTTTTCTTAACTATATCCTTGGTAATCAAAAGGGATGCAAACATCTAGTCACCTTTTGCTGTTTACAAGTATAACTGAATTTTGAAGAAAATATTCCTGACAATTTAGTACATGAAATTTGCCAGTTCATTGGGAAATGGTTTCATGCTAGTAATGTAGAGGTACAATAGTTTGGTTTTCCAGGGTATCTTGGTGGACAATCTGTCAAGTCTTTTAAATTGTTGCAGTCAATTATATTGACAGAAGTCCGAGAAAGAATTAATTTCTTTTTTCAATTCTTGAAGATTCAGTTTCATACTCTTGATTTACATTTTGGTATCAATTTTATGTTTTAATTTGTGTGAGTGAACCCTGAGGCTCTTACTCACTTGTGACTCCCATCTTTAATTTTGCTTGGCAAATCCATCTCATTCCTAGAAAGCTAATATACCAAGAATTGATTAGCATTAACAGTCAGGTGAATGATAGGGGAGGAGTTGATATCTGGGTCTGGTGTGGGGCCTGACCAGTTACACTGATTTAACGGATGCTGGTTTCCAGGTGATCCAGTTATCATTCTTCTCAGCAGATTTGGCTAAAACCACCCCTGGAAAAGAACTGGGGAAAGCAAACTAGAAGCAGAGGATTGGTTTCCCACCAAAACAGGAAGCCATTATTATTATTATGAGGCATAATTAGCTATACTATTTACTTGGCAAAGCAGGCAGGCAGCAAATAACCCAGCATTTCTGTGTTTGATGTTTACTCAGCACTCAGGCATAGGCTGCACAAGTAGCATGGTGCAGTTGGTTTTCAACAGGCACATCAATGTCTGTAGCTGGTCTGGGAGGAGAAGCCAGTCTGTGAAATGGGTGATGGAACTTCCAAACTACTGTAGGGATGGCCCAAGGAGCTGGCTGTAGCTACCCTGAGACATCAAAGCCTTGGACCTCATGGTTTAATCTGGGAACCTGGAAACCCTTGGTTGATTTTTGTCACTTTTTGCTTCTCCCAGCGGTGGGAATGGCTGAAATATCAGTTCTTGGACAGTGGTGAAATCAGCACAAGTTGCTAGTTTTAATCAGCAGTAAATATTTTATTCAAAAAACACGTTAAACAAGAAAACTTGTTTTCCCTTGGTTTTCTGAGCCAGGCAGAAATTACACATTGCAGTGGTGTGATTCTCTAAGAAGCAGAATTTCAAAGCCTTGGCAGTTTCCATGTTCCAGCCAGCACGATACGTGCCTTGCTCCACAGAGCAGTTGTATTTCCTGTATTAAGTATTAGCTTGTATAATTAATTAGACTGGTGCTTTAAGAAGCAACCACTTTAAACAGCAAAGGCTTTCTTTTATTGGATTTTAGAGAAATGAGAAAAAAACCCCAACCAGCCAAAAAAAGACAATCCAAACCCCCAAAACCAACCAAAAAAGCGCACTAGAAAACCCTTGGGAATTTCTGGGCTTTAGCTGTCTGTGCAAAGGCAATAGGAAATTGATTTTCTGAGGTATAACTCTAATGTTTTAGCGTTCATAATTTAATAAAAATTATGCTCCCTGCAGTTCATCAGCAGCTGGCACTTAAAAAGACTGAATTCTGAAAAAATAAGTGTGAAGATTGCTGTGGGTAAATGATCAGGACAAGAGCTGTGAGACTGATACTTTTAAACACCTAGCTACCTGATTTTAGTAGCACTCTGGTGCCTATGGTGTGTGTGTGCACCAGCCTGATTGCCTGCAGATAGGAGCAAGCAAAAAAATTAGTGCTGTTAAGTCAGTTGTATGGTAAAGAGCAAGGTTTTAGTGTCAGGGAGAAGCACAGTGCTGCTTTCTCTTCCTTCCTGTATCTGATCTTTCAGTTTAGCAGTAGAGGAATGCTGGGGCTGAAACTTTAACTTGCATTTTCTCACCCTCCTGCTTGATCCTCTCCAAAGGACTTTTGTCCCTCTGCTTCGGGAGTGATGGAGTTTGGTACAGGAAAGGATTAACATCCAAAAGCACAGCCTGGCAATTCAGTGCCTCTGGAGCTTTAAAACAACAGATGCTGATACAGTGCAGACTGTAAAGTGGGCCCTGCTGGGGCACATAGCCAGCATGGGATCTGGGATCACAGGTCAGTCACACGCTGACCAGAGTCTGGCTGGCCCCAGCTGAGCAGTGCTGCCTTCAGGCATGCCAGCCCTGCTCTGAGAGCAGGGAGCAGCTACGAGTTATCCCTATTCCCTAGCTGGTGGACATCAAGTTGAACATGAGCCAGCAAATGAGCCCTTGTGGCAAAGAGGATAAACTGTGTCCTGGACTGCATTAGACAAAATATTGACAGCAGGTGGAGGGAGGTGATCCTGCCCCTCCTCTAGGCACTTGTGAGGCCAAACCAGTTCTGAGATCCCCAGTACAGAAGAGAAATGGACATAATGGGGGGAGTCCCACAAAGGGCCATGAAGGTGATTCAGTGACTAGAGCATCTCTCATATGAGAGGCTGAGAGAGCTGGGGCTGCTCAGCCTGAAGAAGAGAAGGCTGGGGAGAGAATGTTGTCAATTTGTAGAAATGCCTGATGAGTGGACAGAGCCGGGCTGTTTTCAATGGTGTTCAGTAAAAAGACAGGGGCAGTGGGCAAAACCAAAAATACAGGAGATTTTTTCTAAATACCCAGAAACACTTTTTTCACTGTGGGGGTGGCTGAGTACAGGCACAGGTTTTCCTGGGAGGCTGTGGCGTCTCCATCCTTGGAGGTATTCAAAACCCACCTGGACATGGTGCTGGGCAATCAGCTCTGGGAGGCCCTGGTTGGGCAGAGATATTGGGTCAAGTGACCTCCAGAGGTCCCTTCCCACCTCACTCTGATTCTGTGACAGCACCAGCTCTTTAGCAGCTGTGCTGGATAGGTGCTAGGGACCTCTATACCTCCTTCTTTGCAGGCACAGGGTTTTTAAGAGGACCTGTTCTAAAATAACAGTTCTATAGTTTGTCTTTAAGAATTGGAAAAAGGTTCTCCATTCTCACTGAAAAAAGGATATCTCAGCTTGCTCCCACTTCTTCGCCTTTAGTTTTTATGATATAAAATCTTTTACATGTTCGCTGGATTATAAAGCAGAGGTGCAGTATCTGCTGTCTCCTGTTCCTGCAGGATGTGTGCAAAAGAGCAGTTCCTTCATCACTGTTTTGAATATGCTGGTGAAGAATAAGGGAAAATCTCATTCTTTGCTGAGACTTGAGCCTGTAAATGTTGGACAAATGATACCTGTTGTACAAACCCTTGTCTTGTTTTTGGTTTTTTTGGAGGTATATCCTTTCCTTTAAAGCCTGTTGCTCATGAACTCTGTTTTCAAGTGATTTGTAACTGGCATCACGTCTGGTGTGCCTCCACTGCACAGCAGATGAGGAGCTGAGCTGATTTATGGGCCTTTAGCAGTATCATATCCAAGACTCAAGGCAGGAGATTGCCCTACAGGCAGGGCTTCTGTATACCACAATGCTTAGGTGTACCACTGTATGTTCCTCCTCCTGGTGAGTTAACAGCCCTGGAAACAAACCTCACCAAATGTGCCACTTTTGATGCACATGGGAGGAGTGGAGCTGTTATCAGTGACCTCAGCCTCCTCTCCTTGCCTTGCAAGCTGATTTCGTATTAATTACAGGCATAGCTTTAATCTTTGTCAACAGGATAGCTACAGTAGTGTTACACTTTGACTGCTGATGTTCAATTTGTCTTTATCTCCTGACTTGCTGTTTGAAAAATTAGGACTGGAGTATTTTGCATATAAATTTATTTTGTATTCATGGTTTTTCAAAGTTGCAGAGAGCTTGATCTTAGACACATGGGTGCTGCCTTCTCAGTGTAAATACTATTGCTCTAGTGCCATCCTTGGAGACTGTGGTAGGCTTTCCAGGTCAGGGATAGTTTTTTGAGGCAAGAGAGGAGCAGTCTTACAATAAGTTGTGTAGTTCTCTCAGAGGAGAAGAAGCATTACTTTTTTAGTATAGTATGAAATTCAGGCCTTCACACAGGTCTTTCTCAATTAAAGGCATTCACAAGAGCTTATGTACCATTTAAGGTTTGAATATACTTGCAATAGCAAAGACTTCAAAAGAGAAACAGCTGCACATATGACAGAGTGGCTGAGACCTCAGTGAGCTGCAAAATGGGTGACAACTTCTTCTTTTTACATCTGACCTAGGATGTGGATGTTGACTTAGGTAGCAACAAGTTTAGCCAAGAGAAGCATCCCTTCCTCCAGAAAAGAGATTTTGTTCTTTGGCTTTAGTAACTGAAGTGTGTCATACAGGAAGAAAAAATGCTTGGGAGGATTTGAGTTCATATGGTATTTTAGTTGATTTAAAAATACTTAGGAATGTTCAGAACCAGACTTTTTTGTTAACCACAAGGTTGCAGTTGTTGACAGGCATAGGTGTACATGAGCAATAGCTACTGAGAAGATTTCCATTATAACTGAAAATGTAGATTTCATGTCACCTTTTAATTTGCATTTTATGCCCTGTGATGGCTTTGGAGGGATCATATGAACTGGTGCTGCAGGGAGGTAACTGCATGGATGAAGTGAAACTTGGTGTCACTCTTTTACATTTGCTCTTTATTATCCAAGGGGTACACTTAGTTTTGATCATTTTAAAATGCTGTAGTCCTAAAGCTGAGAAGAAACATTTTGGTATTTCTATATTTTTATTGCAATTGATACAAGTAAGACGTGCTAATATCTGCAGCTAGTAAGAAAATAAATTGGGTTTTTTTCTGTTGTATACTTTATTTGCCTTATGTGGCTGCACATGTGACACAAGCAGTGAACACTGCTGTTGCATTTAGGCAAACCTGTAATACAAAGAAAATGCACTCAAAGACTTTGAAGAGTTTCAGAAAAATTCTGAGTTAGTGTGTAAAAATGTCTCTTTTAACCTCAAGGGCTTTTTATACACTAAAGTACTTGTCCCACACACAAATAAGAGCAGATCAGTTGAAAACAAGAGCAAGTCAGAAGAGAGAAAATTAGTGTCCTCGGGCTCAGCATGGGAAGCTCCTTAAACACATTATAAAAGTCACTTAAGGCATGTGTATATAAGCAAGCAGAAACAGTGGTCTGCTGAAAGCACAAGTGTTAGGAGTTGTTCAGGCTACAGAAATATCCTTGAACAGATGGGTATCTGCCCCTAATGATTCCAGCAAAAAAAAATCCCAACCAGACTGTGTTGAATTGGATGCAGCTGAGCATGAAGATCTGAAAAAGACTTTGAAGAGTAAAGAGTCTGCAACATAAAAGAAAATTTTGAGTCGTGTGTATATCTATGAAAAAGTTGATACCTGTAAGAGCACTGGGAAGGCATGCAGGGTCACCAGGCAGGACATCAGAAAAAATACCTCTGTTGAATTGGTCATTGCAGGAGAATTTGGGCAGGTGTATTGGGTAACAAAGATGAGAAGGTGTCAAACTGCTAGGGTGTCACAACAGATGTGCTGAAGGAAGCTGGAGATTTGAAAATTGAATACAGAGGTGTGACCATGTGTTGTACAGAGCAAGGCCAATGCTCTGAAGACTCATTACTGCTGACAGAAAAACACACCACACGTGTGGATTATACAGCTGTGATTTGTGAATGTGGGGAATGGATTTCATTTTAAAATCCCTGAAATATTTGGTGGAAATTAGGTGGTGAGTTTGAACATCAGGCGGTGACAGTCCTGGGAGGCTGTGAGTAACCAGGTAGACAGTTCCTTTCCTCAGCCCACTCCAGCTCCCTCCTTGTGACTTCTGATGTTTCCCTTCCAGATGGGTGAGCACATCAGCCTTGCTGCCTTCTGTTCTTGTTGTCCTGCCTGCAAACCCCTAACTCCATACTCTGAGCCCATCCTCCCCCAAACCTAGCTCATTCTTGATAAGATATTCATCTTCAGTTTCGCTGTGTTTTGTGGAAGTGGAGAAAAATAATGTGAAAAATAGATGCTTGGCCTGCTGGATATTTCATGAGAAGGCTCTATTATTTGTAAATAATTTATGACTTTGAAGCTACACACTTTCTCCCCAGGTTGTGTCTTGTATAACTGAACTGTGTGATTTACCTTAAATTGCCTATCTGCTGTGCATAGTGAATCTCCTTGCAGTGCTATTTCTCCTCTCCTCTACAGCTTTCACCCCTGGATGAGAGATTTGCATAAAGTGATTTCTTCATGTAAATGTGATCAGGCTGCAGCTCCAGCATCTTCCTGTAATGGATGTACCAATCCCCTAGAATGGGGCTAGTGCCTGTCTTGGTAATCGAATCTGTTTGTTTGTTGCTGTAGTTTTGGGAATTAGTGGGGAGTGAGGTGTGTGTACTGACACTTTTGCTGCAGCCTTCACAGCCTTACCTGATAGTGAGGCTTCTTTGCAAGGAGCACAAGGCAGGCACTGGGATGGGGGCTGGCCATGCTGCAGCCATGGCAGGGGCTGGGACAAGAGCTGGGGGCTCCCTGGGGACACCCTGGTTATCTGTCCTGAGCCCCCACCCCGCCCCAGGGGACAGCCTGCCTAGGGCCTGGCCAAGCAGTGTAATTGGAATGGTGCATAAGCCAGAGAGATAAGGAGCTCTGCTGCTCTGGTTGGTGTCATTCAGGCTATGACATGGGGCTTGATGCAGCCTCTGAGGTGACAGGCTGTGTGAAGCCTCTGCCTGAGAATAAAAAAACCAAAGCATACCACAGATTTTTTTTTTTTTCCTACACTCCTCTGCTCCCCATGTAGACTGTCCCCCATTTGTTTGGGCTTTTTTTTACCCCTAATCACTGGTTTTGGCTGACTGTTCATTCGTGGTCTTGTTTCCCTTGCCTCAGTTTGTTTGCTCTGATTTCTCTCTGTTCTTCCAGCTCCTTTTGTACCAATCTTGTCCCAGCTTCTGTACTTTTCCTGGCACCTCCTCCTTCCCCTCTACCTGAAGCATGAGTAACTGAGATAATGAGGCCAATTTCCCCAATTACTTTGTATACGTGTGCATATGTATGGCCTCACCCACTGCCTTGTCTCTCATCCTTCTGTCCTTTTTTTCAGCAGTCTCTGGAGGATGGGATTATCTTTGAGTGTGTATTTAGCATATTTTCACTGCCACAGTGTGAATAGCATTGAGTAATGGTATACATATTTTGAAAACCTAGAGCTGTGTTGTAGTGTTCATTTGGGCTAGTAATGCCTGACAAATGACCAGGAAGCCTAGCCTGTCATCTCCTTCAGTAAGATGTTTTCCTGCATTCAGGTTGTCATTGCATAGTTTTATATTTTTGAAGTTGGAAGGGAAGATAAATTAATAGTCTCTGTGGCCTCTAAAAATTCTTTCATGGTTTTTATACTAATGCTAATATGTTCTGAATAATGTTTTATGGGAAGTATCTGTTAATTTAGGATAGGGGTAGTATTTTGATCAGGTGTGTAGTAAGTGTAGAAGCTGGAGGGTATTTTTTGAAGGCTTCTCCATCTTTCTATAATTACCAGATAGATAATAGGAACTTGCCATATTCAACATGCTAATGATTGCCTTCCAGCTTTGAGAGAGACAGAAATTATATGCTAGCAGTGTGTGAATGAGATTCTGCTTTGGTACTGTAATAAAACATACAATACTGTGCTCTCTTGCCATTGCATAAACATCCATGAATATGTCCTAGGTTTTTCAATACAGAAAATAATGAAGATGAAGCTAAATTTACTTTGGGAGTACTCAAATGGCTATTGATGGCTTAGGAATGCTGGGTTATCAATAGTAGATGAACTGCTTTGTTGTTGTCTGTCACTTTGCAGGGCTGCCTCATGAATCATGTTTAGATAAAAGGTAAATGCTCTTACTGTCCCATTTTGCTGTTTAAAATTGCTGCCTTTTCAGCCTTGTCTGCAGATTTCCTGAAGCAAGCTCTCTGTGCCTGAGATGCAGGGTATTTTCTTAGTGGTGCTTTTTTTCAGCTGGCTCTGGACTGTGCTGCCTGATTAAAGGCAAGTCTCCTAAGATCCCAGCATGTGACAGTGATCTGCTGTGCTGTCTGTTCTTCAGGCAGCTTAGCACTGCTCTGTGCTGGGCCTTTAGGAGGACAGCAAAGAAAGCTGTGTGTGGGCACTATTCTTGAATATCACACACCCCTGATGCCTTGCAGTTGGGTCTAGACTAATGGGGGAGAGAGCACTTTGGGTGTTGTGCCACCACCTGCTCTGTTAGTTGCCTCTTGCTGTATCTCACTTTTAAAGGAATAATTTGCAGCACATAAATCCCTCTGGGATGAAAAGAGTTTTGTCCTGTATTTTCTTCTAAAATTCAGTCAGTATAGTGGATTGTTACAGAAGAACATGGAGACCTTTAGTCTTTCACATTTATTACCATTGCATTGGGAGTGTGCAAGCAAAGGAGCAGTCTGAGGTAGCAGATAACCTTTGGGCAAAAGAAAAAATTACAAAAAGTGGTATAAGCTGCAGCAACAGTATTTTTAAATCTGCAGGAAATCATCTAATCCCCAGTTAATATAAAACATGTATGAAATTACTGAATCTTTTGAAGCTGGTGTCTTTGTAATTCAGAAGTAAGCTGAAGTGCAGCCCCAAGTGGTGTGGATTTACTGGGATATTGCTACAGAAAGGTTTCTGGAGATACAAGGCAGGAACCTTGCCTGTTTGGCTCAGGAGCTGTGAACCAGGTACTCTGCAGGAAATGAGGAAAATTCTGAGAGAAAGCTTTTGTAAACTTATTCTGATTTCTGCTGAAAAAATGCATCAGTTAGATACTGCTGTTAATGATGTGTTACGCTGGCCAGTGTTAGGAGTAAGAGGCAGGGTTCTTTCAATAAGGAAATAAATGTCACCATTTTTTCCAGGGCTCTACACATCAGTTTTATGTATTAAAACAGACAAAGACATAAAGGAGTGGTTGTGTGCCTGCCAATTACTGTGGTAGTAACTTAGGGCACACTTAGGTCAGTGAGCTGATGAGTACCAGATCTGGGTATACAGTGTGTGTGACCCATCAGAGTGAAACTGAGGGAGGTGTCTCAGCACTTCTTGTCTCTCCATCCATTGCATCATGGTTCCTGCAGGAATAGTACCTGGATGTGGGGTTCCAAGGGAGCCCCATACACTCGTGCTTTGCTTCGAGAAATCTGGGAAGAGCTGTAGTTACAAGAGCACCTCAGTATTTCTGGCAAGTTCGGGGCATGTGTTTGCTTAGGTGGGTGTTTTTTCTCCTTCCATCTCAAGCATTAAAAAGATCTGGCCACCCATCTCATGCAGTTTGCCAGCTGTGTCCCTGTCTTGTCTAGCAGAAACTAAGGGTCATTTTCTTCCAGCCCTGTGGTGGTACTTGGAAAGCACTAGCTATGCTGGAGGCACTTCAAGGATGGGAGGTGTCAGTGCCCTGCTGAGCTGTAGCTGGCTTCTCACAGCCTCCTGCTGATGCTGGCCATGAGAGATCACAGGGCAGGCCAGCCTGGTTTTCCAAGGATGGTCAGGGCCCTATGGCAGACCCTTGAGCCATTGGCATATTTGAAGTTGGTTTGAACAAAATCCATAGCTCATGTAGTCACATCCTTACCAGGGTCCATTTCACATTTCGAAAGAACTATTCTGTAATGTCTGTTCATTGTATTGCTCTACTGCTTTGTGCTATTGGTGCCAGCAGAGATGAGAAATCAGGTAAAGCAAAAATTATGTTCTAGCCTGGTTGTCCCTAAAGTGTATGTGTTACTGTGGGTGTGTGCTCAGTCATGGGCCTGGCTCTGGAGAGGAATATGCTTTTGTGATACAGACTCTTTTGTCTAGTTCTGATCTTCTGCTTTTGACTTAGACCTGTTTCCTTTCTACTGTTGCATTGCTTGTCTTCTAAGTCTTATTCTTGCATGTTTTCCTCACACTTACAGCTCTCCTAAGTGTATTTCTCCCTGCAGCTGCTGTTCCCATCTTAACAATCTGTTGTATATTTTTGCTTTTTGTTCCAAAGGACTTACTACTTTCCTGTCATTCACTTGATGTCCCATTGTTGCCAATCTCCCATCCAGCCTTCCAGGTCTGTGCTGCTGCCTCCTTAGCTCTGTGTCCTGTCTCTGCCCAGCCAGTGCCAGTTTCCCCTTGTACCAGCTGCATCTTGAATGGGTCTCAGCTCACCCTGATCTCATCCATGTAACTCCTGATTTCACTCTCCTTTTTCACCCATTTTTTCTTCTTGGATTTTGCCTAGATTGACTCTCTCACCTCTTTCCTCTTTACTCCCTTGCCCTCTTTCATCCTGCTTTTCTCCCAGACTCCCCGGCCAAACTTCCATGCCTATTCTTATCCATCATCTTGCCCACACTTCTCTCAATCCCACTTTCTCCCCTTTTCCCTTACTTTTCTCTAATTTCCTTACTCTTGTTCCTGTTCTCACAGGAGTACACCTATCTCATTTCAGAAGCCAGTAAAAAGCATCTCTCTGACATAAAGTTTTTTCCTGAGTCTTGTCAAGTCCTTTCTTCAAAGAGTAGAAGTACTTGAGCTTCTCAGAGAAAAAGACCTTTTAGCTTGTGCAGTGAAAAGTGTTTTTCTTTGGCTTTATTTTCAGAAGCATATGCATTGTTTTAGTGGAGATACCCAAAATTACATTTAGCATGAAGCTGCATTTTTTAACAATTGAAAATTATCAGGAAAGGGGAAAGTGGCCAACAGGTGTAACAGGCAGCACCACTGCTAGCCTCACCTCCTGTAGTTATCATCACAAAATTATGTGATGCCAGTTTGAGTTTAAATGTCTTCAAAGTCCTTTTCCACAATATATTGGTAAATAAGAATCTTGGAAAAAGTTAATATGATGCTGCAGATTTTACAAGACTCCCAGCAGAGTGGGTTGCCCAAGGAGGAGGCAGCACACAAGCGGTGAACTGCTGCCTGCCTTGCTGCTTTGCAAGAGTTGAGGAGTGAGAGCCCCACTTATAAGTTGGGCATGGTTTGTGAATCCCTTGATATACACACACACACACACACAATTCTAGTATCTCCTAATCATCCTTCCTCTAAGCCTAGTTCTAGATTTGTAAATCAAAACAAAAAAGACATCTCACAAATAATAGCAGCCTGTATCACCATAGTCTTACTGTTTTATGGAAGGGCTAGACTGGGATGCTGCTGTCAGGAAGAGGATTAGTGATGTGACAGAAAATACACAGCTCTTGAAATAGGTATTTGAATTTTTAATGGAGAAACTTGTAGAGCAGCTCTACCAGCCTTATGTTGTTCAAGGTCTGTCTCTGTCTATCATGTACTTTTTCACAGTAGAGTGAAGACATGATCCCCAGGGAGTTAATAATAATTCTTTCATCCCACAGAAAAAAGTGAAAGGAAAAATGAGCTACATAAGATTTGCCTGTGACATTTAAAGTCCAAATTGGAGTTTGTCTGAGTAATTTATCTTTGGATATTTGCAGGAGAGAGTGTAGGAGAATATGAATGAGGGCATCTTAGTTATGTCTGAGCCGTCTGATAGCTGAAGAGAATTTCTGGGAGCTCCGTGTGGCTGGAAGGTCTGTCTGTGTGATCCCTTCTCCAGCAGATGGAAGATAACATTAGGAGGAGTACTTTAATTATCAAAGCATGGGAATTATTCCAGTGCAGTATCACCCTGAGACACCAGAGTGACAGGTGATGTGTTTCTGGGATGTTAGAGAGAGCTCACTTCCCCCTGCTGCACTGAACACGTGTACACCACACTTTCTCTGGCAGCATTAAACCTTTCCACAATCTGTATCTGTTGCTGGTGAGGAAAGAAATGAAAATACAGCATGTCCTTGTAGAGAACAGAACAAGTACAAAGGCACTGAAGGAAGAGTGTGTTTTTATCAATTTGATTCTTTGAGTTCCTATTAAGTACTTTTTGAAACACTTAAAAAGTGATTAGACTGACATAGAATCTCTCCATGCAGGAAGTTTTCAAATTTTCTCAAAGCATGTAGCAATTTCTGTTTCCCACTGCTGTTAGATTTCTGCTTGCACAGGTGTTTGTGCAACTTCACGTTTCCATCAAGACTTCTCTGCAATGTGCTGTGTTGCATGTGAACCTACCAACAGTTCTGCATCCAGACCTTCCATTAACTTCTGGAAATAACATTCAGCATATTCTTGTGGGTCTCAGCAGTTAACTAATGGAGGCACTCAGCCTTCTGTGAATTGCCCACAGCTTGGGTGTGTTACTTCTGTGTGTTTCTCAGGAGGCAGCTCTGAGTGTCAGCCCCTGCTTGGAGGGAGGGTGGGAAAGGGTTATGCAGCCCTGGGAGCTGTGGTTTGGCAGGTTGTCCTGTGGCACCTGGGAAAATGTGGGCTGGGGAGGACAGTGCCTGCTGTCTTGTGGAACATCCACCTGCTGCATGGCACTTTTGGGAGATTGCTGGGTTTCCAGAAGGTGAGACTGGAGCACTGTGTTTATTCTCCAGCTTCTGCTTGTTTCTCAGCTGCTTTTCCCCACAGCTGCATATCACAGAGACTTGAAATACACCTTTTTGCTTTTGAAAAGGGTGGAAGGAATGAGGAGCAGCTAAGGACTTTGGGTTTGTCTAGCTTGGGAGAAAAGGAGGCTATGGGGCTACCTCACTGCTCCCTACAATTTCCTGAGTAGGGGAAGTGAAAAAGGAGTTGTGGTTTCTTCTACCTGATATTCAGTTACAGGGTGCATGGGAAATGGCTCAAAGCTGTGTCAAGGGAGGATCAGACTAGACAATAGGAAGCATTTCTTTACCAAGAGGAGGGTCAAAGATTGGAACAAGCTTCTTAGAGAGGTGTTTGATGCCCCAGGCCTGTCAGTGTCTGGGAGACACTTGGAAGATGCCCTTAACTTTTAGTCACCCTGAACTGATCAGGCAGATGGACTTGGTGATTGTTGTAGGTCCTTTCAATTGAAATATTCAGTTCTATTCTATTTTACAGTCTGGACACTGGCAGTGGAATTCACCTGTACTAATGATACATAGCAGACCATGAGGTTAGCAAAAACCATGCCTGAGACCATACTTCTCTCAGTCACCACTCCTTTTGCTCTGGGGGAGGTCATTTGAGCCCTTTTGTGTGAGAAATGCATTTCCTAACCTATCCATGCTTATCAATGCAGATCATGGTAGACAGTTTGTGTCTGTCACACCTCCATCCAAATTCATGAAGATGTCTAGACATCCTCTTGGTAGAAAATACTCAGGTAGGTTGTATCCCAGTCCATCCATGTGGATCACTGTGTGATGATATCTTCAGGAAATGCTGTTATAGTAAGGCCACTGCTGGTTTTTTTGCTGTTTTTTTAGTGTTTACCAGCACCAAAATAGAGGTAGGACACCATAAACTGTTGAGACTCTGAATGTCAAACTTCAAGATCATGTTACAAAGAAGTTAAGACAGTGGATGGGTTATTCTGCAAAATATTATTAAGATGAACATGTTTATTACTTCCAAAATATTTTCTGTGCTTTATTTTTATATTTATGACGCTTTTCCTGAGTTAAGTAACTTGTTTAAATTTACTTTTCTGTTAATACCTGAACATGGCTGTGTGTAATTGGCATGTGATTAAAACATCTAATGGAGTTTCAGTCTTGAATGTGACTCCTTTGACATGCTTTCTGACTTTTTTTCTGTTTACTATTCATGTTGGCCACCTGAGACACTTATTTGGTTTGTTGGTTTGTTTTTTTTGATATAACATTAATTTTTGTTTCATAGTTGATATCATTATTATTTTATCGAATAACCTGATAAATTGGTACAGCAGGAATGCAGCAGCAGTCAAAGCACTGATGCTTTCTAATGGTGCACTTTACCTCTGCTGTATTATTGCTGCCCATTTCATTATTTGTGAGTTGATTACAGCTGCATTTCTCAGGGGCTATGAAATATTCAGGAGTGTGGACTAGCCTAGGGAGAATTGCAGTCCTTACAGCTGAACACCTGCCCTCAAAGGCAAAGAAAAACCAAAGTTCTTGTGTTTACAAGTGATGGGGAAAATCCTTCTTTTCTTTAGCTTTCCCACAGCACCGACTCTAGGTACACACTAATTAAAAATTGCCACTTTACTTATGCTTTTTATTGGATGGAGGGAAGAATAAGAATGAATATACAGCTGCTGCATTTCTGCCATGTTTGCCTGGCCACAGCAGAGAAGGAAAGCAAATGTTGGTATAATTGGTTGCCTGTGTGTCAGTGTGAGGCAGTTGACGTTTGGGGTGGGGTTGTTGGGGGAAAAACCCCTCTCTGTTGAAGGGCAAAAATGAACACTACTAGTTATATTCTCACATTGTGTCTTTCTGGGGAACTTGCTAGCAATGATTGACTGAAATGTGCAATATTTTACCAAGTAGGAAACAGATAAGATTTTTATAAACAGGATACTTCATCATTAAAGTAAAGAAACAATTGCTTTGACCTTGTCACTGAATGGGTAAGGCCAGCATTGTGATAATTGAGAATGTAGCTAAGCAACAGTTCTCCAGGAGCATGCACTGCTTTATTTTTAGTTGAGTACACTGGTGCAGTGGGGGGGGGGGAGTGGGACACAGGCTCATGGGCATGAATGAGCAAAACAACTGGTTAATGATTACTAAAAAAAAAAAATAATTTTTTTTTGCACAAAGTTTGTCGTAATATGTGCTTATACCATTTTTAATTTGGATTTACATCAAAAGAAAGTAATTGAATCAATATATCCTTCTGTGGTCTGAACAAGCAGATAGCCTGGCAGTATCTCTGATTTCTTAAGCTGCTTTAATAACTTGAGTCTCTTCTGAAAACTAATGGTGTAGAAGAAATGGCATATTCCTTCGGAAAGTCTATTTTATATCTGTTTCCCCTTACTTTGATGTTGATTATATTTCCTAATCTTACAGGTTAGTATTGCAGAGCCTAATTTATTTATTGCTCTAATTCTGGTTTAAATGGTCTTAAATATCTCAGTGAGCTAGTCCCCAACAAAGTTAATGGTGTAAGACCCTTTAAATCTGGAGTAA
The DNA here is from genome assembly GCF_029582105.1 of Oenanthe melanoleuca. Taxonomy (NCBI): domain Eukaryota; kingdom Metazoa; phylum Chordata; class Aves; order Passeriformes; family Muscicapidae; genus Oenanthe; species Oenanthe melanoleuca. The sequence goes on from NC_079335.1 coordinate 28,333,190, forward strand.
ATGTCCAGGGAGAGGAACGTACTGTCTTTTAGCTAAGTGAATTTACAAACCAAGTTAGTAAATTTTTCATGTAAGCAGTGGGAAAAAAACAAAGTCCAGAGTTAGTAATTTTTATTATGCAGGCATTGCAGGACAAATTGCCACCATATGGCCCCTCTGTTATCCTGTAAACAAAAGTGTGTGTTCCAAGGCTGGTGCCAAGAGAAAATTTGCAGCCTCTTTACCTCTCTCTGTTTCTGGTAAATCTCTCATCACTGAACTGGATGCTCTTTCATTAGATATTAAACCAGTAAGTTTAAATTGCTAAGTAACAATGAGTTGCTTATTAAACTCAAGCAGTTACAGAAATATCTCTGTCACTGTATGAATATAAACTATCCTAACTTTACATATATGAGCCTTTAATTCTGATTTGGTCTATGAAATTTGTATTATTGACAACATTGCATAGGTGAGAGAATAATAATGTCCTAATTCTCAGCCTAATTTTATCAGATCTTTAAAAGCCAAAAGATCAGTTCACAGACAAAAATAATGAAAAGGAATTTGAAGACTATTAGTTACTCTTGGGTATTTTTATTATAGTAAGAAAACCTTTTCCTAAGGTGCTTCTCTCTGGATATGATTTTAAATTTGATAAATCAGAGAATGTAATGTATAATTTCATATTCTTAAAGTGTGACATAATTGAATTTGGACTTGTGAATTTTTTTGATTTTTTTTTAAATTTTTTTTCTCCCTGTCTAGGAGGAATAATTTGTCAATACTGTATCTTACTTGAACATCAAGCCCTACAGAGACTACAAGGTAATTGTTTGTACAAGTGCTTTCTGTTTCCTGTGGTGGTCTGCTTGGCTTTAACTCATTTTCTGAAGACCCCTGTAATTGATGAAGGTGCCAGTGCTAAGCATCTAAAGTAGTTAGCAGCAGTGTCACAAGTAGCTTCTAGAGAAACTTGCTTACAGCTTCTGGATCCGTGGTGAGCTGCCTGGTTTTTGCCCTGTTGAATGTATAAACAAAGGTGTGATACATTTTGAAAATGCACTTCTTGTATTTGTGTCTTAAGAAGCAGTGGTACCACTTCCAGCTGAAAGGTAAAACATGCTGAATATGGGTTTGTGTGGTCATTCAGTAAGTTGTTCCTTGCCTCTCAGCATCCCAGTCTTTCAGCTGGTTTTCTTCCTGGAGCTGCAGGAGTGAGAGGCACTGTGTGTCCTGCAGTGCTGGCACAGGCTTTCCTGCCCCTGGAAATGGATTTGGTCAGTGCAGATGTTTTGGTCAAGCAAAGCCATGACCATCTCACTGGGAATCACAGTCTTAGCTCACTTTGCCAAGTTGATAAAAGCTGTTTCTGCTGTTGCAGTTGTGGTAGGTGCTTCAGATCTGTGCAGCAATTTGCTCATCTCAAAGCCATGAGGTCACCATAGGCGTGGACAGCAAATGAACAAAATAGACTGCTGGGGGTTCTTATTTCATGTTCAAGTTACAGAGCTCTCCCTCTGTGCTGGGTAAGGCAGGAATTTTGTGGTTAGGAGGTTGGTGTGCAGAGCAGAGCTGGTACCTCTGCGTGGAGCCCAGCAACATCCAGCTTCAGTAGGCAGCTGGTGCTGCTTACCTTCTTTTACTGGAGGAATGAGGAGATTTGAGCAATACCAAATTTATACTGGGTTGCCTCTGAAATAATGTCTCCCAACACCTGGCAAAAGGTAGATTCCAAGGACTGAAGTGATTTTAACTCCAAGTGTCCCAGCCCTTGCTGGGTGGCTGTTACTAGTAAGTAATGTGGTACCAGACTGGACTTGACCTAATTGTATGTAATGCACACAATTTGTGCCTGGGTAGAAAAATACTGGGAAGAATTCAAGTCCCTTTCTTAAGGCAGTAAGAGCCTTGAAACTTTATGAGGAATCAGTGCTTTGCTACTGCACACCAAGCAGGTGCTCTTCATTTAATGGATATTGATAGTACTGCAAACAAAATCTGTCAGGGTAACCCCACAGTGCTAACTGACCTGCTGCATGTTCCTAGCTTTTCCTAAAGGAAAATTGGATTGTTCAGATGAGCTTAACTTTTTAAACCCTGGACAGATTTCGTTTTTCCTTTGCAAGATGGAGTGCACTTCTCTGATAACATACTTGGTTACCACAACTTGTCTGACCAGGTGCCTCCTGAGCTACAGTGACTGGTTGTATGAGTCAGTCCCTCTCTGTCTCTTTTTGTTATCTTTATGTAGGACAGAGATGCTTCAGTTCCAGATTTTGAGCTCATGAGAAAGGCATAAATACATACAGCAAAAGTATGGTTCATAGAATCATTGCTTCTTGGGAATAGCTGTCTATAAAATTAACATAGAAATCCATGAGCTTGTACAGACACCTTAGAGATAAAATTAATGTAAAATCAATTTATTACTATTCATGCTTCTGATGTCTTACCTTGTGGAAGCCAGAGAGAGGTCGTGTTGCCTTTAAGTCTGTTGAAGATGAAGCATTTTACTTCTGAACTCTCATTTTCTGTGAAAGATACTCAGATCAGGAAATGAAACACATCTGAAAGCTGAGGATTTTTTTCTCTCTTCTCTGTTGTGTTGCTCATAATTTTGCAAATTTTGTTTGCAGTAAAAATGTGTTGATGACTCTGAAGCGTGTCTGACAGACCTGCATAATCTGAACTCTTGCAGAGGAAATCAGGACTTGTGAACAGATATTATCATGCCATGTAATCCTTCCTTCATCAGCATTAGACAGCAGCACAGTGCCGTCTGAGGGGAGCTGTAGGTCCAGAGCATGATCATTTCAGTTAAAAGCTGGGAGCTTTAGAGCTGAAAAAAAATAATTATTTGGGTTCTAGGGTCTTTCAGAAATCTGGATGTACTTCTCTGATTTATAGTACAGCCCAGAAACAGCTGTTTACCTGGAAAGTGAGGACTGAATCCTTTTTTCAGCCAACTATGTTAGTGGTAAAATTGTGTTAATCTTTAATCTGGCAGATTTTGGGCTGTGTTAAAAAAAAAAACAAAACAACCAAATGGGTCACTTGATGGATGTGGTTTGGAATACCTTCAGATGGAAGTGGGGAGGTGGGGAAGACAGTGTGACAGGTCATGAAGGAAGTTGCTGAAGTGAGGACTTGGTTCAGCCAGTGAGGAGCCACAACCCCAGGCACTGCACGCACAGACAGCTCTGGTGTTTCACAGAGCTTCCTCCCTGGGGCTCCCATGGCTTTCAAAGGCAGCAGTGAGAGGTTACAGCCAGTGTCAGTTTTAGGAAGCTTAGTTATTCACTTAAATAGCATCAAAAGGATAAGAGTGTGTGAGTTGAATGGTCATGAGTCAAGTGTCCAAGGTCAAGTGGTCCTGTCTCCTGGGGGCTGGCAGAAATACACGTGCAGGTGTTTTTTTAGAAGCACAGGAATGGCTTCTAACACAGACAGACTGTGGTAAGACGGTGAGGGACATGTGAGGGTTGAAGAGCAGGGTGGGGTCTCTTGGGTAGGTCTCTACAGCAGGATAGCAGAGGTGTTGCCAGGTCATCCCCTCTAACTTACATCTTGTAAAGAACATGTAAAGGACTGGGGTGTTCCACATTTGTAGTGGCCATGGCTGGGCATCACACTGACTGCCCACGTTCCCAGTATCTCTGCTCTGGGCTGTCTGGCCTGGTGTTGGCATGGCAGAGGTGCAAGGCCAGGGACTGAGGGAAGATGTGTGAGCCAGGTGCCAGCTGGAGAGGGCTTGGTGGCATGGGAGCACTTCCAGGACCCTGGCCATGGCCCTGACCAGAAAGGCAGTGAGAAGGGGTGAAGGGGTGCTTCTCTGAGTGACTTTGCACAGGATACATGGTTTGGTGCTTACAGCTGACAGCTTGTCTGTGTTGGAAATTACTGTTCTGCTTTCAGTTTCCTTTCTGGCTGTTTTGCACCAAGCACCCAGGGATTGGGGTTTGTAGGTGTTTGGAATCAATAGAAATCCATACAAGCATCAGCCTCAGGCTTCTCCTTTTACTTGTGTAGATTTTTAGGAGTGTGTGGGGCTTTGTTAATGGGCTCTTTTTTAGATTGAGTTTGTCGGGGAGGCTTTTGCTTGCTCCTTTTTTTGTTTGTTCTTAGAATAAGAACTCTTGTTCCTCTTCTTGTCTTTATCATTCCTTAGAGCTGATGGAAGCGTTTCCTATCAGTGTTGATGTTAATGGGTTCCATGTGTTGTCTGGTGTGAGCCTCAAGCTACTACTATCAGTAGTAGCTTCTGCACTGTGCAGGTTTCTTTGCCTGGGATGTCAGGTTTTCCCTCTGCTTTCTTTAGGTTGTCCTTCCAGATGGCCAGCTCTCCTGCAGGAGTGAGCACCCCCAGGCAAGGGCACTCAGCTGCAGCTCCTCAGTCTGAAAGGGTCATAAATGCATGAAGTTTGTGCTTTTCATTATCCTGAACATAACAGGAGGAGCCGCCGTGTCAGCAAGCTCCCATGGGGAGGATCTGCACTGAAAGGTTTGCATAGCAGCAGGGGGGTGAAAAACCCCCTTTGAGAGCAATGTCCCTGAGCTGAGTGTTGGTGACTTGGAGTCTGGGATCTCAGAGGTCATCCATGGGTCTGACTGCAGCTTGCTAGTTTGTCCTTACCCCTTTGTTTTTGCTGTCGGCCATGCTGCTGAATCTGTGGCTTTCAAGAGGGCTCCTAGGAGCACTGGCAGCTTGTCCCTTGTCCCAAAATAACCTATCCATCTCCCCATGGTTTTCCAGCATGAGATCTGTGTTTTCGAGGAGTGCAGTGGGAAGGCCACCTTTTTGAGAAGGTGAGGATGGGTGACACTTCAGCCCTGCTGGCCATCAGTGAGCTGGGAGGGGGAGTGATGTGCTGTCAGCAGGGGCTGAGTGCTGCTGCCTGGCACAGCCCAAGCGTTCCTGGTGATGAAGGACACGTGGAAGGGAGGAAGGAGTGTAGGAGTCAAGCTTGTCCACCTTCCATAAGCTGTGTGACAGCAAGTGAGCAGCAGTTCTTACAATGCTGCTTTTTCCAGCTATGGTAATTAACACATGGTGCAGTTAACATAGCCAGCCCTTCTTGGGCATAATGCAAAGGAATTTAAGCACTGTCCCATGGCAGGAGTTAGGCCTGTTTATTTAGACAGGTCCTATAGAAATGGAGTAGTTCGAGTGTTCCTGTGATGGGTTTGCATCTGGGCACGTTGGGAGACTGAACTAGGAGCTGTGCTGACTGTGAAAATAGGCTTACATTGCAGGAATGACTAAGATGATTACAGAGCTGCATGAATGATTCATTTACCCTGCTTTTGTTTCACTTCTGATCCTGGGTCCTCTGGAAAAAAAAAAAAAGGGCGATTTTGGAAGTTGTTTTTAAAATAACAAGCAAGTCAGTTGTAATAACAGCTTTACTACGCAGATGTGCACCAGCACTACTCCAAGAGGAACAGAATGAAAAATTATTTGCTACCATTATTTTTCTCTAGCGTGAATATTTGAAATTTGTAGACAAATAATCACCAAATACGTTGCAATCAGAACATTTATTCACATTTTAAGAGAACAGTATTATTAATCTTCAAATAGGATACAGAGTGATATAGTGGTAGTGCTGTCTTAATAACCCTCTTTTAAGCTCAGTGTGGAAAGAATTTGTTTTGTTATTAAAATTACTCCACATATTTGAGACAGACTTCAGCTGAACAACTGCCTAATATGTGCTAGACACATATTGATTTTTTTGTCTTAGCCCAACGTTTCCCCTGGGCATCATATTATTTATTCATAAAGCAGAAATGATGTCTGACAGGCAGTTAGAGGGGTGTAGAGCTGTAGTCCAGAAACAACGTGAAAAGCTTTGCAAGGACCCCAAGAAATCAATGTGCTGATGCTAAAGAGCAGCCTTTTAATTCAGAGCACACATTCTTGCAATCATTTAGTGTGGAACGGGAAATTTAAATAACAAATAGTTACTATTAAAACTGCAGGCCTAAATTTTCATTCATCTGTATTCCAATTATCCGAGCCAAGGTGGAAATAGGCACTGAAGGCAGCTAGCCAAGCCCAGAGACCTCTTAGCCATAACACAGGCTTGCTGCTCTAGCCCTGATTTACACATTTGTATGTAAATTTCTGTTGGAAGTAAGATATTTCTATCATTAAAGATTTAGAACCCAAATGTTCAGAGAGCCAAGACATTCCTAAAATGTGCATGATTCATCACCACTTAGTCTGATTGAGTGTTAGACTGATGTCTGTACAGCAGAGTAAAATAATAAATAGCTGGTATTTTTAGAATGCAATTTGAAATATTTTGATAAGTTAGTCATTGTGATAGACCTGTTTGAAAAAAACCGTCAGGCCAAGTGAGATTTGTTCTGGTTTTGTTAATTCAAAAATAGATCACAGCATACTAACAAGCAGTATTTGCTGGCGGAAGATATATTTTATTTCCAATAATGTTTTTTCTACTGAAAAGAATACCAAACTATTAGATAATCTTAGGAAAATTTTAGTGTGACCTTACACCTTTCAATAAGATAAATAACTACTGAAATATTATATTTGAAATGCAATGAACATCTAAACATCTGGTCCAATCAGGCCACTATGGAATTTGTTTCTTGTTCTTTAAAGCACAGATAATGCAGTCAAAAAATAGCATGTCATCATGTAATTAAATATTTCATCTTGATGTATAAGCTCAAGGGAGCTGAACTAAATTTGTTCTGGCTTTTCTTGACTTTCTAGGACTTGACTTTGAACCCTTTTCTTCTTTGATACATATTGAATTGGGAATTTCAATATTTGCTTTGCATATTTTGAGGGGGGAGGGGAAATGCAAGAAAATAATTCATTTCTACTCCATAGACATAAAAATTATTGTCTCTCTCATGGTTAATAAGAAGGCTGTGTTGCTTATGGTGAAACCAAGACACACATTAACCTTGTGAAGCTAAGAATTTCACATGTACTCCTTAAACTGGTCTGCAGAACACCTTATACTTGTTTTCCACAGGGAAGGCTTTGACCTCTTCAGTCATGAACAATCACAATAAATCCAATTTTAAATCACTCTACTGAGGCACCATAATCTGAGTCCATCCACAAGTAAGAGTGTCTGAAACATGCACACATTTATATTTTTTTCCCTGGGAAATGGTATGGTTTTGAAAAGAAGGGGAAAGTGGTGTGTTCTAGGAAATCCAATATATGAACTTTCACATGTTTTCACATGTAGTGTTGGGACATATAAAGGCATTGGGAAAGCATTACAGCATTTGACTATGCCTGTCTTTCATGGATTTAAAAACCTAATTTCAGTTGACTCAATCTGAAGAAAGTGTAGCAAATCCAGCATTTTTTCTGGGCTATTGTACACATTTGCAATGGGCATATTTTTAATGCTTGCTATTTGATGAGAACAATAAGTCATAAGAATACCCAATTTCCCCAAAATTTTACTTGCATTTTTATTTGCTCTTGTCAGTACTTTTGAATGCTGCCAATGACTTACTTGCAAGGGTTGCTGTGTGTTTGCAAGTAGGTTTTAAATAACAAATTTACAGCACAGCATTGCAGGTGACAGTGTTATGTAGTGACTTTTAAATGTCACTTTTCCAAACTGTTAAACTACAGCTGTAATAATAATTCTTTTAATCTATTTGGATAGCTGATAGCCAGTCAGTTAATGAGGTTTGTTCATCAGAAGCTCAACTGCATTTCTCTGCCTCTCTGAACTCTTTTCTTGATTTTTCCTGTCCTTACTGTTGTCAGGAACATATCTCTTGGCTTTTGACAGGAGGAGTACCCACCCCAGATAAAGCACTAAAACATGAATACGTGCATTTTCTGCTTCACTGCCTGGAGTGCTCCTCAGGACACTCAGGCAGAGGATGTGTGCACCAGAGCTGTTTGCCCAAGGTCCTGCTCTAGTCACTGCAGGGAAGTGGCTACTGTTAGGACATGGTTCATTTAACATATTTTGCAGGCTTATTTTATTGTATGGTGAGTTGTATCTTCTAAAAACCGTGCAGGATGCTGTAATCTGAGTGTAAGTACCAGTTGTGGGGTGGAGTTCAGTTTCAGGCTGACACATTCTGAGTTCCTTTCTGGACAGCTGTGTCTTCATGTGAGCATAGCATCTCCCTTGGAGCCAGGGGAAATGTCATCCCTGTGTGTGGCAGAGCCTGGAAGGCACTGCTGGTGTTCCTGAGCCAGGCTCTGCTTGGTGGGATCCCTCACAGATGAAAGACTGGGCTGTATTCCTGTTATCAGGGACTCCAACTGCTGTGCTTTCCAACTCATGGAGATTTGTGATAGTGGTACATAGCTAGCTAGTATGTCACCTCCTGGCTTTCTTTTGGGTGCTGATCACTAGTTTTTAAAGGACACAGTGAAGAGCACTAAGCAAAATAATCAAAGATAGTCCACATTTTTAACAGGCATTTTGTTGATAAGGCTTGCATGAATACAGTGCAGCACAGCAGAAAGGATTTTCTTAACTTTGTGATGCTGTTGTGTTCCTAAAATTGCTTTCTGCTGACATTTTACTGGAACCTTTGATGAAAAGTGGTTCATTTAAGCACTGTTAAAAAGGCCTTGTATGGGAAGATAATGTCTGCTGCCGTTTTCTATGTTTTTTTGCCTTCTTGTTTCAGTAATTTACCTAATGTGGCAATAATTTACCTAATATCAACATATCTTTGGCAAAACACCTAGGATTGCCAAACAAGCAGGTATTTTGGGTATTTTGGGAGGTGTACTATGAGGATGGCAAACACCAGTCCATCTCATGGGTCAGTTGGATAAAAGGCTGCACTGCTGTTGAGACTATCTGCTGAGAGGCATATGTGTTTTAAGACCAAGGTTTGCTACTGAGCTCAAATGGGCCCCTTAGCCACTGCTCTTTTAACTTGGTAAATGGCTGAGCTAAGGAGGTGACAGAAAAAAATACTGCCTTAAATATATTCTAGCAGAATTAAATAGCAAGTACATTTATAAATCACTTTATAGAAGACCAAATTAGTTATGGAATGCAGAAGTTTCCAGCTGTTATGTACAGATATTTTAGGAGTCATTAGGAGATAGTAACTCCTTATAACAACTCACATAGTTGATGATGTCCTGATCTTAAAAAATGAACATGAAAGTTATTGAATAGGGGGTTCATTTCCTCCAGAGATGTCTGTGGCTGAGTCATGTTTAGGAGTCAGCCCTGGGAATGCCTGTGGCCGTGAAGCAATGCCATCCTTCAGTCCACTGTCAAGCATGGTCCACGGATAGTTTATGGAACTTTTACTATGTTCAAACCTCCTGTTAAAAGAAATTTGTTTTCTTGTTGAGTGTTTCTGCAGTGTTCATGCATTTCTCTGATAATAATTGTAGAAAGAAGCAGTCTGATTTCCTATCCAAAGCCCCTTTGGCCATCTATCTACACAGCCCTCCAGCTCATTTGCAATACCAGCTTTGTCACTGACCTGCTGTGTATTCAAAACAGCATCTGCAGGCTTTATTCATTGCTACACTGAAGTTAAGGATGAGCTGTGGACAGACATCAACACACTTAACCTCATTTTCTCCTTTTAAATCCCTTCTTAGAGTCTCTTCTGCAATAATCCCTGGAAAAAAAAAAAGGTTTAGTGATGTGTTACAGCCACTGTCTCTTGTGTTGACTGATGTGGTCTCCGTTTCCTCCTACTTCCTTGTCAACAATCCATATCTACTTACTGGACCTTTTTTTAATGTTTAAATGTGGCTTTCTGGATGAGAATTATATTTTTTTGTTCTCATGAACACAACCCCCAGTGTGATTCTATCCTGGCTGGGACTGCTAGATGAGGTCCCCAGCACAAGGACCACCAAGTTGATTAGAGACATGAAGTACCTTTTCTAGGAGGAGAAGCTGAGAGAATTGAGATTATTCAGCCTGTAAAAGAGAAGGCTTCAGGGTGACTTAATTGTGGCCTTCCAGTACATTAAGGGAGCCTGCAAGAAAGATGCAGAGGGATTTTTTACGAGAGCATGTAGTGGTAGGACAAGGGAGAATGGCTTCAAACTGGAAGAGAGTAGGTTTACATTAGGGTAGATGTCAGGAAAAAATTCTTTACTATAGGGATGAGACACTGAAATAGGTTGCCTAGAGAAGTTGTGGATGCCTCATCCCTGGAAGGGCCCAAGGCCATGCTGGATGGGGCTCTAGGCAGCCTGGTGGAGTGAAAGGTGTCCCTGCCCATGGCAGGAAATTGGAACTAGATAATCTTTAAGGTCCCTTTCAACCCAAGCCATTCTATCATTCTATGATTCCACGTTACCATAACACAGTGAAGAGAATATAGCTATGATGGCTCAGTGCTTCAGAACTGACACAGACTTTTTTACAGCACTGTGTGAGGAAAACAAATATTATCATATGATAAAGGTGAAAAATGGTGGTGTATGCTCTTAATAAGGAATTCTCTTAAAGGTTTCTAATAATTAGGAAATATCTGAGCTGAAATACAAATATCTCTTTTTTAGAAAAGAAGGGCTTGTGGCATTCCTTAGTATTTCGGATCTCTTGGAGTTCCATTTGCAGGTTAAGTTCAGCACTGCTGAACATCAGTAGTTGGGAAAGGTTTGAGTATGGATGGGACATTATCTATGATTCAACTATAAGAAAAATATAAATGTATGATTTTTTTACATAAAACACCTTATAGATGTTAATACTCAGTAGTTTTCTTAAAATATAGTTAAATTTCAGTATGTTTTTTGATTTCATAAGGGTTAATATAACTGAAATAGTATATTTAGTCATCAAATATTTATTGAGATATAATAGCCTTCCTGTACATTGTATACTCTGTAATGTGCTGTTAAAAGCATTTGCTTCCTTTTATTGAGATGTCAGGTCTACACACAATACATGCCACTATAGGCTGGGATAAAGTTTTAGCTACCATTTGGGATATGAGTATTGCAGTTGCCATTGAATCAATTTTTTAAACATCTCTGTTAGCAAATCTGGGACTTGTACTCCTATTATATAGGGCTCCCTTCCTAAAATCATGCTAAATCTCTATTTTTGGCTTTTTTTTTAGTATATACGAGCATCATGAAATTAAATGTCACTGTGACACTTTTGAAACAAGTCTACCCAGGAAAACTAAAGTTCCTTTCCAGTGGTATAAATCCTCTTAGTGATATCTCTGGATGACTCAGTGAAGCAGGTACTGTTGGAAGTTTGTGTTTTTGGCATGGAGAGTATATCCATTTTGCATGACAGACAAGAAGAATGCATCCATGGCAAGATGGCTCATTTGATGATGGTGGATTGAGGTTGCTGGCTTATGCTGCCAGGAAAGCTAGTGAATGGGATGATTGTTTAACATTATTTTCATGTCTTCTGTATTTACGGGGTGTTTGTCACTATGTGCACACATAGTGCATTTCTAGTTGGTGCTTTAACAGGCATGGAAAGGGCTACACCATGATACTTTGTACTGGGCTGAAACAGGATTTAGAATGAAAAGTTAAAATACATAAAGCTCAGTCTTTAAAAATAGGTTAAATAATACATTTCTTGCTTATTGAGGAAGTCATATAGTTGGTCTGGAAATGGAAATAATTTAAACCCACAAATTGAGAAGTTTTCCTAAATTGAAATAAAATATATTTGAAAAGAAGATCTCTAAGATGCAACAAATTTCATCTGTTTTTGTTTCTCTGGAGGGTTGGAATTGGATATCCGTGTTCAGGGTTGAGGAGCAGTTCAGTATCTGTGGGGCTCCAGCTGCAGGGACTCACTTCCCTGCAGACACTGTCAGCAAGGCTGCCCATCACAATGGCACTGTCTGTAGTGCTCACACTGGGTACTCTCTGCCCTGCTCAGAGCCTCTGTTCAGTTTAAGCAAACATTAAGTCACAGCAGCTTGGGTCAGCAGTGATTTGACCCCTCAGTTATGTTCACTGCTGTGACTAAAGCCTACTGTATTCTCCTTGAGCTATTTTATACATGGCATAAGTGCCACTTGGAATTTAGATTGACTGTAGTTTATCAGCTTAATCAGTGAAATATCCACATGATATTTACCTATTCTTCTAAATAAAGTTTTGAGCACTATCTCTGCCTTGACACCACCAGGAAGGGGTGTGGGCTTCACCTTTCATTAAGAGATGGTATGTTGCCTGAAGCCATCAAAACCTTGTAACTTTTTAATTTCTCACCATCCATTGAACAGAGAAAGCCGCTAACATCCATTGAATATAAACTTCTTCAGAGCTAACAATGGACTTTTTTCAGAGCTAACAATGGACTTTTTTCAGAGTTACTGAAGCTGTAGTCTGCAACTTCCTTTGAGATAACAGAAAAAGAGAATAGTAAGAATCAGACCTATCAATATGCCATCACTGTATTTCTATTGAGGGGCCGAGTAAGTATGGCATTGCAAATAATTGCCTTAAAGCTTTTAATGTTCTTGCACTGCAAGAAGCTGAACAACATTTTCAGTGCTTATTCACAGTATGTGCTCCTGACATGTATTCCTGCAGTCCACAACAGGCAGAAATCCCCTTCAATTAAATGGGCTTTTTGCCCAGTACAGTCTCTCATTCTAACTGAATTAGCAGTAGCAGACTTAACTATAAATTATTTTTTTTACTATGGGCACATTCTCTAATAATTACCCTCCTCTAGTAAATACTTCACTGTATCAGGACGATACAAAAGCTTTTAATTTTTTTAACTTGGCATCTATCTTTAATTCCAGGACTGGCTCTGTTGGAAGAGGAGTTTGGTTTATTTTAATGGTAAGAAATATCACTTTAAAAACAAACCTGAGGGTATAATTAGGATATTGCTTTATGAAATTACTACCTTATAATATGTGTAATTTTAAGTTCTTCCCCACTGAACACTTTCTGCTTTAGAGATTGGGATGGCCAGGTCTAGGAAGACTAGGTTTGTTTTTTTAATGCTAGGTGTTTTTTAATGCTTTTTTTTTTATCCCAGGCATTCTCAATATTAGTATTGAGAAGAGGCTGATTCATGCTAGACTTCATTTTCAGTATGGATTTAAGTCCACCTGGAATCAGAGTAGTGAAACGTGCTGCATGGCAGCTGGCACAACAACATTTTTAATCAAATAATAGATTCCAGCTGGTGGGGAGTAAACTGAATTCTGAGGCAGACATGACTTAATGCAGATCTTCCTTATTTCTGTAATAAAATGTATTATCTTTGCATATTAAATAAATGGAGGAGGAGAAGTGAAGGAAAGCAGGTTTGTAGGTTGGCTAGAAACAAAACTAGCCATTATAACCTTGTAAGTTGACTTAAACAAGGGGTAATGTGGGGTTCTGAGGTCAGAGTGGCAAATCAACTTGGACTCTTCTCACATGAAATGATTTCTGGTTTGCAGGTGAGCTTGTGATTGCAAGAGTCATTTTCTAGGCTCTGTCCTTGAATATTGCATTTTGTGCTCCTTAGCTGCCTACTATTGTGACTGTCATGAGGAATCATCCTCACGGTAGTGTTCAGCCTCTTCCCCCTACTTACCTGGCTAGGTTACAGTGCAGTGGTGTGAACAATTAACTCCAGCAGCTGAGTGGGGGTCTTTTTGATGTCACTGAACTGAATATTGTTTCAGACAGACCTTTTTCTCTGCTCTCTTGAGAAGTGTAAAGATTTTGATAGAATTCAGATAACGAGGATCTTATCGATACATAGAGCTGAAACTGTAATTGTGCTGCAAAGCCAAATGTAATGGTACTGGAAAGGTCAGTGCATACTGGAAAATGTCAACAGATGCTGCATTTTCAATGATTTTTTTCTTGTTAGTTTCTATCCCGCTATCTAAGCTCAGTGCTTAGCCAGGACAAGCAACTCATTCTTCACTTGATGCTTACTGGGTCTTAGTTCATGCTATTGAAAGAAATGTCAAATGCTGTAAAATCCCCGTACATTGGCTAAGGCTTTTTCTGCTGGTTTTCTGCCTGTCTGAAAGCTGTGAGTGATCGATGCTGGCTGGTTGTCTTTCTGTTATTTCACTGTTGGGTGTTCCTCAGAGGACTGAGGTGAGGTTGAGCAGCACCCCACCAGACTCAGCAGGTCTCAGGGGAGCAGGTGTGCTGCTTACTGCTGGATGGGTGAGCCTTGGAGGAGTGATGGTTCCCATCCCATCAGCTGGAGCTGCAGAAATTTGATACTTCATGCAGCCCAGCCTGGAAGTCAATAGAATATGAAAAAGCATGTCTGATGTGAGAAGGCTGTTTCTAAGATGAGTGATCCCCATTCCCTCAGTCTCCCCGAGGTCACTTGTTTCAGTCAGGAGCTGCTGCATGATAGCAAGATCAAAGCCTTTGGAAGCAGCCAGACCTTTTCATGACATTTGCTGAAAATTTGCTGCAAGGTAAGTTTTCCCTTAAAAAAAATAAAGTAAAAAATTCTATTTACTTTGTGTGATCAGAATTTCCATCCTCAATAAAGGTCCTGTGGAAGAAGAATACTAAGAGACATTTTTTATGTCTGCAATTAACATAAATCTATTAATCCAGGCTAGCAAGAGAGAGAGTATTGATTGCAGCATTTTTACACTTCCTTTTGACAAGTTTGAAAAGTGATGAGAGAAAAACAAGGCCAAATTGATCTCATAATTTCAGGAGTTGTCTTGAAAATGAAAATAAATATTCACATAGCTTCAGTTTATTGCCTGTATTATTTCCATGCTGTTTCTGTAGTTACTGTCTGTTGATGACAACATTGCAGCATATTTTAGAGACCTTTTGTGTTACATTTTGATTTTGTCTCTCATTCCTCATGTAGCTTATTGATGCCATAAAAAACTCTAAAACCATAAAAATGTTTCTGAGTGTGAAAAATGTGCAGAAAAATAAAAAATAATCTAAGTGTGGCAGATACTAATCAGAGTTTGGAGGAGATATTTATGTAAGGTTTTTTTATTAAATGCTTTGAAAAGTTCATATTAAGTTTCTGTTGTGCACTGATAGTTCAGGAAGATGCACTGGAAGTCTGGTTGTCTGTGGCTGGTCAAACCCCACAGTTTATTTTGGTACAAAGTGTGAGAGAGCTGAAACTTGCAGGGTTGGGGTTTTTTTCATACAGAAGCAAAACTGGACCTTTTGGAAACATTTATGAAACAATATGGAGAGAAACTCTTGCCAGAGCAGCCAAGTGTATTTTGGCCAGGCACTTTCCTGTAGCAACAGGAACCCAGTTCAGGTCTCTTGTCTGACACATCCTGGGCAAAGCTGTTTAATACAGACTGTCAGTGGCTTTTGGTCAGAGCTCACATCTCCTGCTTTCACCTGCTCTCTCTGTTCATCTGGACATCTTAACCCACAGCTGGGAAATATTTCTAACATCAGTTTCTTAGGAAGTAATATAGCAGTGCAAAACATTTCGGTCACCTTCAGTTTCAGACAGTTTGATAAATTTAGAACCAGCTTTTAAACGAAGTAGTGTGAGCAGTGGATGTGTTCACATTTTCAGAAGGACCCTGTGAGTTAACAGGCTTTACATTTTCTAAGCTGTGTGCTGATGCACATCACACAGTTGAGGTGGTGATGACTGAGATAGAAGTACTAGTTTGCTCAGCCTTTTTGTCAGCAATAGACTGGTTTTCATTTGGATCCATGTGTAAAGATTTGTGCTACACTTGTTGGTTTTAATGAAATTGGGTCAGATTTATAGGATTCATTTAAAGGAAAACTGGTAAATGAAGGTTAACAGATTACATATTGGCCATGTGGTTTAAGAAAGCAGCTATTTCAGAAGTAATTAGTCTATTTATAAAATAAACTAATATTATTGAATGATTTGTTTGATTCTTTCAAATAGTTACTTGTGCTTGTAAATGCTAATTGCATGAGCAGACCTCTGTACTTTGCATGGGCAGAGTTATGTTTGTGTTGAAGTGTTTGTTGTATTCATGCCAAAAAACAACAAACAAACCTCATTAAGTTCTGATCCTTCAAACGTGCCTGTGCTTAACTTGACTGCTCAAATCATGTTGCTTTGGCAATGTTGATTTCAATACTTTGATCATGAAATACCTCATGTAAGGTGGTGGTGGTGGGGAATTTATACAGCAGTAGTGTTGATCTGAATAAACAGTCATTAATGAGTACAAGTTGCACCCTTCCCTGGAGGCAGAAAACCATGTTTCTGCTGAGCTGATGAGTAAAATTAATTTGCTTACTAAAGATACTTCCTGTCTTGAGATCCAATTTGCTGCTGCTGTCTTAGCCCAAACTCAGGCTTCAGAGTGAGTGTTTCTGTACTTTGCTGGGCAGAGATTTCTCTGGGTGTTCAGGCATTTACTGCTGCCTGCTGTCTGTCAGCTGCTCCCCTTCAGCTCCATTCCCTGAGCGAGACTAGGGATAGCACAAAAACAATTTTAAAGGTAAACAAGGGTATTGTTTGAGTGTCTTTACAAACAACAGAAGATAATTTGTTTGCCCTCTGGAAGGGGAATGTTTACTATTTAGCAAGGAAGGAAAAGTACTATCCCTTCAGGCTTTACAGAGTAGAAAAAATTACTACTGCAGCTTAAAAATGACTGGAGCCCCCAGACCTCTAATGTTAGATACCAGCAAGTCCTGAGCTGAGATTGTGAACAACCCAGGGATCTAAGAGGGAATGGGCTAAGGTAAGACTAAGAGAAAAATATGGGAATAAAACTAAAAAAAACATCTAAAATACATAATGAAGCATGGGGAGAGGAGATCAGCAAGGAGGTGGCACAAGTAGATTTCTGTGATTGTTGCTCCAAAGAGTAGCTGGCAAACATTCCACCTGACGGCATTTCTTATGCATTTTGCATGGCTAAAATTTCATTTATAATTATAACTAGGTATTTGAATTTCTTTACTACTCCTGTGTGAAGTTGTTCCTGCATTGTTCTTCATGTTTATTTTTTCAAAGGAGAAAAAAAATTTGCAGACTCCCCAAATATTTTGAGAAGAAAAGCCAGTCGTTTATTTAAGCTGGCTCTCAATACACAGAAAGCTGCCTTCAGAAGAAAATGCTAATATTTGACTTTGGACTTTCCTGGGAACACAAACTGTTGTTTATTTTTTGTCTTTGGGGGTTTTGTAGGTGTTTTTATTTCTTCCTTGTTCCTTTAAGTCTTTCTACTTATCTATCATCTTGCATAACTTTGATATTTATCTTTGCAATACAGTAATTTACATGAAGATCTGCAGGATTTTGAGATCTTTTTTTTTACCGGTAGACAGAATAGGAAGTTCAAAATCATCTGTTTTCCATTCAGTATCTATTTTGCACTGCATGTTGAAAGAGACATATGCTGCTGCATGTCTGATGAGGCTAATTCTGTCTTTGCCTTGGTGGAGCTGTTCACACTGCACTTGTATTCTGATGAATTGAATGAGAAATTTGGTGTTTAGGTTCACAGTTCAGGGGGTTGCTTTGTTAGAGCACTGACTTTGCTCAAAGCTCTGCAAAACTCACCCAGCATCAGGTCCAGCCCAACCTTCTGCTGCCACTGTGTTGTCTTTCCTGAGGTCATCCAAGGGAAGCTTGGGGTGGTTGAAAGCTTCAGCTTTGGGTATGGTCTTGCAGTGAGATTAAAATTGAGTCATGGTAAGGTGACAAATTCTCTTGTAAGCCAGACTGTAAGAGCACTCTCAGTAACTGTGCCTCAGAGACTCATGAAACTAGAACACCTGTAAAGGTGAGAGCTTTTGAGTGGGAAGTTCCTCCTTGACTCCGGAGCATTTGCAGATTATCAAAGTCAGGGGTATTGCTGAGGGTGGGCTGTGGCCATGACCATATGGTCATTTCACTCCCTGCATCTGAGCCGCAGTGAATGGCATTGAAGGATTTCCCTTTAATGGGCATGTTAAACATGGGACAAATTCAATTTTAGTGTTGTCATTTAAAGTAATTTCTGATACAGATGATTTGCTGGCAAATGAGATGTTAGGTCTGCCATAATTTGGGGCTCGTCCAAGTTTCTGTTCCTCCAAATGCAAGTGATCTAAGTGATGGTTCAGCTGTGCACAGTGCTCTTCAGGACTTTAATGCAGATGAGCTGTTCTGACCATGATGATGAATAGCTAAAACTCCTAAACAGTAATTACAGAATATTCCTGCCATCACCTCCTTAAAAAAACCCTCACATGCCAGCGTGGTTGGCTGTTACTTTCATCCACTGTGAGTGGAAACTGCATAAAACAGACAGTTTCCCAGGGTCTTTTTTAATGCAGAATATAGTCTTAGTATTGAATACCTAAAAATATCACCAAAAATTTATTTGAAAGAATAATGAAAAATTCACAAAAAATCTAAGTTGTTATCAAACAAAAGACACTAAGTCTTGCATAAACACTGTTGTAATGAGGCATATAATATTTTTATGTATAATATACATGTATATATGTATATATGTATATATAATACTTTATATATACACTCACAGTGAATAAAATAATCTGACAAAATATTCCTGTTCAGGTAGTTCACCACGCAGTGGTATGTTAACAAAGATACTCGTCCGAGCTTTACTGAAGTAGGGATAGTAAAATTCTTGTAGAACCTAAATGTGTTGTGCATGTAGAGTAGAAATGTCTATCACGAGATTACATTGCACTTAGGCTCATGATGACCTGTCTTTTCTCTTTACTTTGATTTTCCCCTGACTTGTAGTTACTGAAGTCCCCAAGGATTACAGGGGCAGAATGCCTAAAAGTGCTCTTTAATGCTTGACAGCATGGCTCTGACAGTGTTAGACACACATTTTAAGCACACTAACAATTGAAGGATAATGCAGTGCAGAGGGTTTGCAGAAGAGGCAAATAGGGATTTTGCAGCTTATAATGAAGAGAGTCTTTGATATAACAGTTTTAAATATTAGATTAGGGTGTATATAATGTAAAACTCCTTTTCAGTTGTGCTGTAAATCTAATGGCAAGATTTGGTTGAAATGAGGTCTTGTGGTCTGCAAGGAAGAAAATCAATCAGGATGCACCTTATCATTTTGCTATATCGTTGGTAGGGATGCAATTAAATTCAGTCTGAAAGGTCACAGTGTGGGGTATGCATTAACCTTACACTAACCTGGTGTATGATACTGCCACTGAGAGCGAGTTAATAATGATATCAGTTGGAGCTGCACATTTGTTCTTTCTTTTTTCAAACATATCTGTGTTCACACACGCTTCTAATTACATCTTTGTGCATAATATTAGCAGATATCTGGAATTTTTGCAGGGCTGTTAATTAGGTTAGACTAGTGTACAGTGGAATGTACAGCAGAGTTCCACAGCTGGTGGCCAAACCCACTTATACTCACTTGCTGGAATTCATATTAATGCAGAAATATGTCAGTGGGACAAGGCTTTGTTTCAATTCCAGACTCTGATGGTGTTTAAAGCAGCAGCTGCAAAAAGTGGGTTTAGTTTCAAAGTGCAATAGAATTTCTGAATGCCATTTGCATTATACACGTTTGCTCCATATGACAGAAATGAAATTTCCTATTGAGAATTGGACAAGTACTTTGGTGGTGAAGATACTCTTGACCTTTTTAACCCATTAAGTTATGGGGAGATATTTGATTTTATGTTTGATTTGGGAGGCCTCTTTAAAAGGAATCATGTTTCCCATATTACCTATTGAAGAAAACCAGTGTACTGCAACATTAAAACAGCAGTGCAGTTTCAGGGACAAGGCAGAGAAATCATATACATCACTTCTTTTGCAGAGGCTTGCAGTGAGAGGTTGTCAGATTTTTACTTCTAAAAAGCATTCTTGTTCCTCCCTGGAAAGCCATTTTTTGTTATATGAGATGTTGTAATTCGGTATCTGAGGTATAAGAAATTAAATACCCTGCAAGCTTCCTTCCTGCTAGTCCCCAGTTCATATCCCCTTTCTGGTCCTGTGACCTTCCCCTGTGACCCTGTACCCACCGGGGGTCGGTATGCTGATCCTAGTCCCTCTGTGTCCTCATCCCATTGGCAGCCAGCCAAAGCCGCTCCCATTCCCCTCTCCTGAATACCTGGTTCGGAGAGAGATTCTCCCTCTTTCCGGCCGTACCATCGCCCTGGAATAAACTGAGATTGAAAGAGCCTCTTTTGTATCCTTTTCCATCCATGCTGTGATACTTTGTCTGATCTTAAGTAATTAGGAAAAAGACACAGAGTATAGCAGCAGTGAGATTGCAGACTTTCTAAAGAATATATTGAACACTGGGGCATGAGAATGAGAAATACAACATGTAAACTTCAGATTTTGAGATGGTGCCAGGGGAAGTAGATTTTGGAAAATAACAGCCTGTTAGGCCAACCTCTAGAACACATAATATTTTAGAACCGATGTTGAACAACATAAATGGAAAATGGGATAAAATAAAAAATTATTAATAAATATTTTTGTGTCAAGGTTAGCTATTTCATCTTCTTCAGTTCTGTTGCTAAATAAAAGCAATAGATGCAATTCATCTCAATCTTGATAAAAAGAAGATTCATAGAAGAAATTTTAAATATGTAGAGAATTGAATAAAGTGGAGATGTCAATATTCGTCTTCAAATGGGAGTGTTGGTCCAAAGGGAATCTGCTAATTAAATTCCTCAAAGGAGATGAAGCATGTTTAATATTTTCCTATCATTGTCATAAATAAGTAGTAGTATGCTTATGTATTTGACAGATGACAGAATTCTTATGAATTTATAGGTGACTGAAAGGTAAGAGTCAGTGGTATTTCAGAAGAGGATCATTGCATCATGCAAGGATTATGTTTTCTTCTGAGTTGGTGTTATAGGTATGGCATGGAAAGTAATGGTGCAAAGTGCAAGGCCATGCTTTTTCCTTTGGGTAAAGTGAAGCCGGGCAATAAAAACCAGTCCCTGATTATCTCTTTGCACTATTACACTTTTCCAGTGTAGCAGAGGTAAAAAATAAAGAGCAGCTTTAGGATGGAGCATCATAGAGTTTATAGAAAGGACTCATGAGTTTTCTTGCAGTCCTGTGCTCCTGTATTTATTTGAGGTGTTTCTCTTGAGGAATGGGATGTGCATGTGCCTCTCTGTGTGTGGATGTTTTAATTAAATTGCTAGCTGCTTCCATGTGTTTGGAGCATTCCCCAGTGGTGTCAGTGTCAGTGCACTGTGAGCAGCAGGAAGGATGATGTGTTCTTGTGCACGCAGCTGCAGCACAGCAGGAAAGAGAGAGAGCAAACTCTGCAGCTCCTGGAGGGATGGTTGTCAGTCATATCCTCTTATCCCAGGCCCTTTGCTGCTGTGGGAATGTGCTGGGTTTCTGCTCCTCTTTGGATGATCAGCCATCACTGCTCATAAGCACTGCTGAAATAATGGCCTGCCTGCAGAGAAATAGAAAAAATCCCTTTTTACAGCACATGAGTTTTGCTCTCGGAAGACAGGAGAGAGCCGTGTCCTGAAGGTAAGAGCCACATCCCACGTTTTTGCAGTTGCCAAAGGCAGGCTGGAGCTCCTAAATTGATTGTTTGAATTGACTTTCCATGCCAGGCACACTCTGGGTAAGTGTGAGCTCTGCTGTGCCACCTTCCAGCAGCACACGGTGCCAAGGGCAGGCATATACAAGTTCCCTTGGGTACCATCACTGTGCTCTGGCCAAAGTATGGCTTTTCTGCTGCTTGGACACTGCCACTGGGAGAGGACCTGGGTGCACTGGGGAGGGAGCTTCAGTGTCAGAGGAGTATGTGGTGGGGATTTCTGTGCCCCAGGATCGGCCTGCAGCTGAGCTTGTGGTGCTTGCATTGAATCAGAGAAGCTGCTGCTTCTTCCCCAGTCCTGTGGCTGCTCATCTTCCCTCCCTGCATGTGTTCCTTTGAGGTTTGTTGGGCTCTGTGGGTTTCAGGAGAAGACATGTGTCACTATTTCTGTTCTCCCTAATCATGAAAAAGCAGAAATTAAGATTTCACAGAAAATCCAGCCATTAGTTTCATTTATTTATATGCTAATGCTAATTTTGCCTTAACTATCACACAGTGGATATGACAGTTTACTCCACTTAGGGTATATTGTTTTTTGGATTAGTTATGACCATGGTTATTGGTAGTGGGATTGTATCCTGAAGCTTCTTTTTTCTTTTTTTTCTTTTTGCCTCTTCATATTATTCTCACCCAGTTTCCACGCTTGCATTGTTTACACTTGACATGAATGATTATTTCTTCCAAATATATTAAACACATTAATCAAGTTTTAATGGCTGAAGCAGATTTAATATGCATTTTTAGGAAAGTGTTGGACAGATTTCAGTGTTGTTATTCCAAGAATTTTACTTGCTGATTTACTGTGCTTTGAGAGTAAGATTGTCTTTTGTGTCAGACGTGCAGCATGGCAAGCCAACAAACATGAGAATCAAGAGTGACTTAGTGCTACAGACAAGAATGTGTGATTTTTCTTTCAGTCATCTAGTTCTGTTTAATACCAACAGAAATGGCACATCTCCCACTTCCCTGTGAGTACAGCTTCTGCATTTCTGCAGTGAATCCAGGAAAGTTTGATCTGGGCTTTCCCCAAGGGGACAGAGGCACTGTGGCACTGCCCACTGCTTGTCTGAGAAAAAACTGCTTCACAGTCCAAATGAGTGAAAGGATTTTATTTCTCATGGCATAAAGACCAATGAATGTGCTCAGAGACAGTACACTTCACTCTGTAATTTTCTGTCTGATTATGCTTTAAAATTGCAGAGCAGTTGTATTATTTTTATATAGCAGTATCATCAGGGTTCAAGAATACTTCTTAATTGACATTGAACTTTAACCTGAACACTGAGATCCATGGGTTTATTCACTTAGTATCTCTTGATATTCACTGATAATCACTGCCTGCCTTATCACTGCCTCTTCTTGAAGAAGGCAGAAAAAAATAAAAACCAGTTTGTTCAAACTCATGAGATGAAGATTAAGGTCCTTATACCCTTATTACATAAAAGGAAGAAAACTGGACCAGTTCACATCCTAATTATTGCTGCAGTTATAATATAGTGTGGGAACTATTCTGTTCTAGGCAATAAGGGAATACTTGCTCTTTCAATCAGAGGCATTATTATTTTTGCTTTATAACTATCAGTGTCACAATTCTGCCAAATGAAAATACATATCCAGACATTCCATGGTCTTCTTGCTTTTCACAGTTCATTTTTAATTTATATTGATGTGTGCAAGTTCTTTCACTGTGATTTGAAACTTCTTAATGGTGTAGACAAACAATTGTACATTCCCACACTGTTAAACAAGAAATTTGTAATTCTTCTTACCTTTGGGATAGGCAAGGACCTAAGAGAAGATTACATTACAGAAGATTGATTTCTGCTCTTCATGTAAAAAGAAAATCTATTTCTAATCTGGTTTGGGATGAGAATCCATAGTGACCATCTGTGTGAAAATTTTACCTGTAGCAATTTAATATTTTTCAAAAAACTGGCTTTTCTTTTGCGTTTTTTCTCTCCCTGAGTAATGTTTTCTAGTCTGGAATCTCAGGGAAGAGCATCTGCTTCAAAGATGTCTTCGGAGGTTCTGACTAATTACTCCTTACCTTTAACAAATTTTTCCATCATGCTGCCTCATACAGACAGTAAAAAGCCTCCAGCTGTTATGGGCAAGGTCTAAGGTCTATAGCATAAACATTCATCTCACTTCATCAGAGATACAACCATGCTTCACTCCTTAATATTAATGTCTTGTTCATCTTTTTCCTTAAAAAAAAATTGACATTGTGATTTCCATTAATAATTCACAATTTTGACAGAATCTCTTTCTAAAAATGATCATGCCTCACATTTCAGCCTATTAAAATCTAAAATTACAATGGATTTGGACAGAAGGCTTAGGAAGTCCAGTCTGCACATGCATTTTTCATTATGATTGACAATGTGTTTAGAAATTCTATGTTTGTAAGTTCCAGCCAAGATTTTCACTGGGTCTCAGTGAATTTTTATTGGAATTTGCAAATACTTCATAGGCTGCATTCTATCCCCACAAGAACATTTTTCCACTGGACATTCAAACAGTTATCCTTTATTAACTTAAATACTTCAACAAATATTCAACAGCCACATTACATTAACTAGTGTACTCACATTCCTGTAATATATTGACATTAATCTCAATACAAATGTAAAATGTTGATTGCTTGTGCCTGGATATTCTCACTGCAGCACTCTATTAGGTTAAGGATGCTACTGGGTATCAGAGGGGAGCACTGTTCCCAAAACTCTTTGACCTGGTTCACTGCAAGAAAGCAGTTAAAAACCAACATGGAGATGAAAATATCTTTCACAGCTGTGACAGCACAACATATGTTACTACTTTGTGTGAAAATGAGCAGAGACAATTTAAACTCTGCATTTGGCGATTAGTCTTATGGTGTCTTTTCTTTGACAATAACGATGCCGTTGGCAAAACCTATCCAGAAAGGACAGAGTGGGTATTCCTGCAGAGACTGCCTAGTAGATTGGGATGCTCCTGGCATACTGATGGTTGGAGCAGATGTTTCCAATTAACTGTAATAATTCTGAAAAATAAATGAACTTTCTTCAGGATCTTCTTGATGAATATTGATGTGGTGGCAGTCTCTTCAGCCTGGAAGTGTTCACAGTAGCAGTGCTTGGGGTGGACAGGATAAAATATTGAAAGATGATGATTTGCCACAAAAGCTGAAGATTCAGGTCCTTGCATGGGGTAGAATTAGGAAGGAACTTTTGTCTCAGTTTCTCTGTGTGTTCTGGCATTGCCCTTCCCAGGCAGTCAGACCCTCGAGGCAGGCTTGTCCATGAGACACCACAGAGAGCTGAACTTGGTGTGGCTGTGCTATGGGATACCAGAGGAGAATGGAGGTTTCTGGTACAGATTTTTTCAGGGCTTCAGGACTCTTGTTGTGTGCTGTCCCCAAACAGATGGCGAGCACTACTATTTAATTAAAAAAAAAAAAAATAAGGGCAAAGAATCTTGCATAGAATTTAATATGGCTTTATTTTAGCATAGCTGTGTATCTTGGTAAGTCCATTTTTCTTTCTTTTCTTCTTTGTATGTGCATTTTTTCTCATACTTGTAGCTAAGTAGTTTTAATTTGAACTTGATGATTTCTGTAGTTTTATTTTTTGAAAGTACCAGTATTTTTGCTAGTTCTATTTGTTACTCTCTTCATAACTGTGTTGCAAGACACATTTCTGATTTCACATAGTTCTTTCTGCACTCCTAAGCTCTTGTATTTATAATTTCTCAGCTTATATAGTAGATTCCACTTCTTGACAGTGATGGCAAGTGTAATTTCTTTGGTTTTATTTTTAAAATCCCTTTTAAAATCTAAAGCCATGAGGTTATTTGAACGAGACACGGTCTGTTATGTGTTTTCCACGTTAGCTCTCCAAAGTCTCCTCATCTGTAGTGTTCACAGGGTGTCCTGCTGGAGAGGTCACACAGTCAAGCTCTGGTTTGGAGTGGTGACCAAGGTAGCTATTGGAATCCAAACCTCCTGGCTGGTGTTGCTGCCCCACTAATATGCCTTTTAGATGTAAAACCACTGGGAGTTAATCTTCCCTTTAATTCTTATTTATTGCTCCTGCCCTTTTGTAGGAGGGTATTAGTGTGGTTGCAGTGCAGACCCATTGTGTGGGCTCCTGCCTGCTGGTGTCCTTTGACACAAGCCCTCAGTTACTCCACGCTGCTTCTTTTGGCTTCTAGAAACTCGGCTTCACAGGCTGTAAAGGGTCTGTGTAGTGCTTCTTTAGAGAAAGCCCAACTGACTGTGTATAATCCTAAGCCACTTGATTTTCCAGTACTTTACTTAACATTATCTTCTTTCAGTAGAGAATTGCATGTTTAAGAGACAAAAACTTTAACACTATCAAATAGTTCCTCCCAAGGCTTTAAAAAAAGGAAATTGTTTGCAAAGCAAACTTTCTTGCTCATTGTCACCATTTGGGAGTGTCTCTACTTTGCTGCTGAGTCAGGAAAATGCAGAAGATGGGCTCTTAGCAGTGACAGGAATCCTTCCCCTCTCACATGTGCAGCTCTGTTTTATTTTCACACATTTATCCATCCTTCAGACACTATTAGTGAGGAAATAACATTATATGGAGGGGTAGGGCTGCTTCTTTTATCTTTTTTACGTGAAGGCAAATTGAGGATAGGAGGATGATGCTGAGTCAAAATTATCATCTCTCTGGCTCTTTTAGGGCTAGCACTAAAATAAAAAGGAGATGTGAGAAGAGTTCTTGAGCAAATGGAAATTGTAAAGCTGAAAACACAAATGTGAAAGACAAATGGTTCCTGTGAACTCCCATCTGTATTGAAAAAGACTATGTCAAGAGCAGGCTTTAAACTTTTTTGGCTGCATGCTTATGTGAGACAGAATGTATTTAAAACAATTTCTGTAAAAGCTTCTTCCTGAGCCGGCGTGTCTGGAGAAATAACGGATTGATGCAGCACCAGAGGCTCACAGTGGGTGAAGAGGTGTTGGTCCTGCACACTGGATCAGGTTCTTGCCTTTTCCCACCTGCAGAAAGCCAGAGCCTTCCTAATGATTTCAACAGAGCCACTGCACAAAGACTTGTATAGGAAAAAATAGGATTGGAAGTGGCAAACATGATGGGAATACAGTTTTTCAGATTACTTGCTGTGATTTTTCACCTTTGTTTTAACCACTTCCTGGCTAGACTGCTGCAAGAACACAACCATGGTCTTCTAAAACATTTTTCTGGGCATTTTAAAAGATGCTCTTGCAGCGTAGATGAAGCATTAATGTAGCAGTGCTTTGGTGTACCTGGGGGATTTATGTTGTGTTGGTTCAGTGATGAATCAAGTAAGCAATATGCAGTGCTGTGAGACACTGCTAACACTGCTGGAGGAGAGGGCTGGAGCAGCAGGCAGGGGAAGGACAGGGATGCTGCAGCAAAGGGGTGGCTGAAGAACAGGAGCAAGGAGCAGAATTCAGAGAAGGTAGGTCCTTGACTGGCCTTGTCGTTGTATCTATCAACAGTGGTTTTGCACATAGTTTATAGTGAGTGGTAAATATGTACTTTGCTTGGAGGCATGACTTCAGGTCCTTCTCCTTTTATGCTCTCCCCTCTGTTAAATATTGTTATAAAACCCCCAAATAGCATGGTGAGTGTTTTTTTTTGTTGTGTTGTTGGTATCTTTTTTAAGGATCTATTAGCAATTATTATTATATCAGTAAGGAGCAACATAAAAGCTAAAGCATTTGATGCCTCCCGTGCTTGCTTGACAGCATTAAATTACTGCAAAGAATGCCCCTGTTTAAATGAGCAAATATCTAAATGACTGCTTAACTTAACATTTTTGCATTCAGCTCTTCCTGTGCTATATGACCTTAGGATCAAGCAAAATAAGTTTTATTTTATCAGGATTTGGAATTAATTGAAAGACTAAACTTAAGCCAACTAACAAAGCAGTAAAAGCTGCTTGATGGAGAGAGGCAAGGAGATTTCTGCAATTTTTGAAGGTGTGTCTGCCAACCCAATTATCTCTGTCCTAATAGAATCACTTGGAGAATATCTAGCATATGCCAGCATATAGCATATAGCTGGTATTTCATGTTCTTAACATCTGGGTTTTAGTTTTGAGGTGGCTGCACATGTGAAATACCCTTATTTGAGTGCATTTTCTTTGTGTTCTATAAAATTAGGAAAGTAAAACAATGAAGAGATACTCTTTAGTTGGGATTATTGGCTGAGATGCTTCCCATGTCAGGAAGTACTGATTTGTTTCCCAAGCTTTCCAAGCTGATGTTTCTAGGAGATTTGTCCAAGCAAAGCTATTCAGGCTTTGACTTAAGGTATCTAGTGCTTAGGAGGATGCTAACAGCCACCCAAAAAATGTATTTTGAAAATTATGGAAAAAGAGAATGAATGTTTTGTCTTTCCTTTCCTCAGTTATTAAAAGCAAATGTGGGGAGAGTACAATTACGATTTGTTGAACTTTATTCCTGGAACCCTTCAGAGGGGCTGAGGCTTTTCTAAACATTCTGCATGATGAATTTGTTTCTTCTCACTGAATTCAAATGAAGTGCTTCTCCTTCTTTCAGTGTGTAAGGCCCACTCATCTTGTCCCTGGCTGGAATGTGAGCAGCACTTTGCTGCCAGGATTCCCACGGTGGCAGCAGGCAGTCTTGCTGCAGTTAAGATGCTCTCCATCATCATGGGACTGTCACTGGGTCTCAGAGGCAGCAGTCAGGGTCCCACTGGGAAAGCTCACAGCTGGCTGCAGCTGCTCCCATGCCTTCTTCATGGAGGGAGGGAATGCACATGAAAAAAGAGAAAAACTGTAATGAAATCCATTGACAACTGTTAGGAAGGAAGCAAGCTGGTGCAGATGCATTTTAGTGGAACAAAAGCTATTTATACAAAGCCACCTTCTGTGTTACAATAACTGATGCCTATGGGTGGCCCCTCTGCCCAGGGCCTTGCTGGGTGGCAGGGCAGTGAAGGTGGGGACCCCCAGATGTTTTCCTGCTCTGACACTGCACAGAGCACCCCAGGTGTATTTCCTGGCTGTGGTTGAGGTGTGGCAGGAGTACTGCCCACTGTCTACCCAGACCACTGCTTTCTCCATGCTCAAAGGAAGGGATCTCTGTGAAAAGAAGGCTCGCAGTATGGGGAGGGGAGGGATGTATGTGCTGAACTTGGGGAGAAGCACATGGGGCTTCTTTTCTTGTTCTTCTCCCCTCAGGCTTAGCAGAAAATATTTTTCTCACATCCCTGGCTGTCCATCTGGCTGCTTTGGTGTGGGAGAACACACATGCTGAAGCCCATACAATTTGCATGGATTTAATGCAAATACCAAAGCAGAATTTCAGGAGTTGGTTAAGTATGGGGTTTTTTTCTAAAAGTCTAATGTAATCTTATGTGGTGTGTGATTGCATCTTCTGGCAAAGCTTGGTTGATTAAGCAAATCCCATTTCTGGGATTTGGGGTTTTATGCTAGTATCTCTCCCAGTTCAATGAGCTGGCATAGGAAATTCTGTTTACTGTCTTCTCCAGTGCATTTAGTCCAGTGTGGAGTCTGGAGGTGGTTAATGTGCACACTAGTACTCTGGCTGTCTCAGCCACTCATGTAAATGAAGAAGTCACATTCAAAGAGTTAAAAAAAAAATCTTATCCACAAGTTACTGCAGGTTTCCTTTAAACATTATATTCTGTTCTTACTGGCAGAGTGATTTGAAAGGTCATTTTCAAAAGGGAGAGACATACAAATGTTCTTGTTGGGACCCTGGTTAGAGCAGTGGTGCTCTGCACTCTCCATCTGTCACTCTACATCTCCATCTCCGTCACCTGTGCACAGGAGGAGGGTGGTACATGGTGGCACCCAAAAAACAGCTGTCTGCAAAACTCACCCACTGAAATGAGGGGGAAGGCTGGCCAGGGTGCTCTGCCCCAGCACCTCCCATTTGGCAGTGCCTTGCTCCTGTAGAGCCTTCACTTTACAGGCTCACATCTCCCTTGCAGGCTGGTGGGCTAGGGGCCTGCCAAAAGCTGGGCTCTGCTTGCTAGCTGGAATGTATTCTTGATGCCTAAGATAACTTTCATTATGTTGATATTAGCTGTTTATAAAAACCTAAGCCAATGAATATCTGTCACAGCTTTGCTCTGTGACCAGGGCAAAGTCTTTACTAGCAGATACTTTGAGAGCTTTTATGGAGCTCCCCTGGTGGACATACACCTCTGGTTTATTGGGCCACTTCCCTCTCAGTAGTGATTGTTTAAAGGGTACTTTAAAGTCAGGGCAGGGCCCAGTTCCTCATTGCATAAGACTGGCTTTATCAGACACTTGAAATATTTGCCCTTTTAAATTCCTTTTTAATTAGTCTCTAAATTCTTTCAGTTCAGTCTTGTGAACCAAGCTTGGGTGAGGCTTTCAGATATGTGTCCATCCATCCTTGACAGATATCTCCAAGGGAGAACAAAGCATTGAAGGACAATATTAGATAAAAAAGCCAGGTAGTGTGGAGTCCAGGAAAGAAGCATAAAATCCCACAACAGCAGAAAGGAGGTGGAAACACCATCTCTTACTGATCTGTTGTTCACCTGCTTCAAAAGCTGTTTGAATCTGAGGGGTCAGCAGATCCTTTGGGATTTTTTTCTTTTATGCCAGAAACATAGGTCAAACTGTGGGCAACACTGATGGATTTCAGTCTAGTGTCACGTGAAGCAGGTGCAGGGGCAGCCAGCTCACTGCTCTGTCCTGTGGGTACTTAAGAGGACAGCAAAAAGAGCTTTAGTTAAGAAATGTTTGATGTAATTAACCAGCTCTTTGTTTGTATTGGGTCTAAGGTTGTCCAGCTTGTTTTTCCTGATTTTTAAACCAGTTTTCACTCTGAAAGATACAGTGATAATCAAAGAGAGCAAGAATGGTTAGCTGACAGTCTACATCCCATCCTGTTTTTCCTGAATTTAAACTTTGAGTATTAATACTATCTTAACTCACTGTGGTTAAACAAAGGTTCCTGGGGAGGGATGGGATGTTTTTGTGTTTTTTTGGTTATGTTCCTTGTTTTATGAATAAATAAATGCTGTGGGCACTTTTATCACTGGTGCAATATTTAAGTGTGCTTCCAGTACTTCCACAGTTTCTGTGTGGCAGTGGCTGTGGTAAGAGGACTTATATAGTTTGTGCAAATGCTTTTACAGAGAAAATCATATCTTAATAATTACTTTTCATATACTGCAATTTCCTGAGCACAGATTTATCTGGTATGTTTTTGCTGAGTAGGATGCCACCACTCATGGCAGAAAAACTGGGATAATTCAAACAGGTCTGACAGGATCAGTACTCAGAAATGCAAGTCAGCCATTGGAGGCAAGATGCAGAGAAATCAAGGATAGTGATGAAGTGGTGACAAAGCTTCTCCCTGTCACAGCTTGTCAACAAATGACAGGAGAATGTCATTTTTTGTCTCTTGGGCATATAATCTCGAAATTAAACCCTTGTAAATAAGTAGATTTCTGTCTTCTGGTGGCTATTTTCTTGATTAGAGTGGTGTCACTTCCATTTCCAGAACCTCTGCCCACTAGTATCTTATAGTCTAATAAATTATTTTGAGTATACTCAAATCATATTTGACACTTAAATAAAAAAATTATATTCCCTTACGCATTAGAGTTTAGCAATTTGATTTAGATAATCAGATCTTGTCCTTATATTTAAATAATTCAGGAGAGTTTCTCATGGTTAGATATGACAGTATAGAATAATGGATTTGCAGAATTTTTTAGCCAAATCTGAAAACACTTGGATGTCTTGGGTCAGAAAGATCTTTGACCTGAAGTTTAATTAAGAAGTGGGAAATAGAAAAGTGGGTGGATGCAGGAGACGATTAAAAAAAAAAAACAAAAACAAAAGTCTCTGTTCCCTCAAGATTTTGGTCCTGTTAAATGGTGTAAAAAACTCTTGTCACAGAATAGTTGGGCCTTATAAATGTCATAAATTTGAAAATTAGGAAGAGTGGAAAATGAAAACTTAGTCATTTGATTCCTTTCTTCATTTTTAACAAAAATGAGCAAGCTGCAGGGAAGAATAAAAGACAGCTGAAGTCAAAGGAAGCACATTTGTAGCCATCTATGTCCTAATGAGTAACATTAGGAAGCCATATGTAAGTATTTAGTCTTGACTGTAACAGATTGAATACATTTGGTCTTGTCTGGAGGAAACAAGCCTTAATCTATCAAGTACATGGGTGAAAAAACAGTTGGAAATTCTGGTTAATACAAAGGGAAGCCAAAAAGTGATGTTTAAATGCTTTCACCTCAGATGAGGGGAAAGTTTCAGTTCCACTATCAGTGCTTATCAGACAGGTGAGAAATAAATTTGCACATTACATCAGTTATTCTTAAATACTTTGCTGGATGTGTAGTAGTTCATGAGTACTGTAATGTTGCAAACCAACTGCCGTAAGAAAAATTATTCAAGAAAATTATTTGCTTCTTTGTAGTACAGAATATTAGACTTAGATTATATTGGTATATGTCAGATCTTTATAAGGCTTTGATTTGACTGCTCTGAGAAGGGACTTTGGACATGTGCAAGTTATGCCAAGCTAAAAATCCCCATGACCTGGGTTAGTCAAGAGTTAAAGAGCTTTTAGCAGAGAACAGAGCATAGACCCAAATGATCTGTGCCCAAGTAAAACACTTCAGTTGATCGATAGCTCAGAATGAAATACAGACCTCTCAGCAGTGGGGGCAGCTGGTGTGTATTTGCCTTCAGCATGTCTGGGAGATCTGCACTTCCCTGCTCTGGCAGGCTCCCAGCAGAGCCAGAGGTGGTCCTTGATTAAGTGAAATTTTGTGTTTAGTCTCCCATAGAGGGAGAGGACCTGGTATAGTCCAGCATTTGTCTCAGGCAAGTAGAAGGACCTGATGAGGGGCATGTACCAATGCCACAAAACACTACAAATAAAATCACTAAAAGTAAAGGAATAGCAGGGACAAGTTTGACTGGGAAAACTGTAATTGAGGGAAGTCTAGAATAAGCAGTGTTATCAAATTGGTTTTCATCAACAGCTAATCCAAATTTAACTAAGATCTCTCGGGTTCAGGCTTCATTATCACCTAATGCAGGCTGAACACATCTATCATGGACTCACTGGAGATTTGATATAACACCTATTTAGAGAAGTAATTTACAAGTGTAAGTCTTATCTGTATGGGCAGAGATGTTCATAATTTGTTTAAAGATGTTTGCTTTCTGTTTGTAAAGATTGAGTTTGCTCTCAGGGTATTGGAGTGGCAGTGAGTAAGTCTTGGCATACATTTTTGGGAAAGGAATCTCTTGGCCTCATGTTTTCAGAAAACTGAGTTTTGAGTCCCTCTTTCTCTTAGTTGTACTTGCAAAGTGGGAGTCTGAACATGTGTGTATTTTAAAATCTTGTAAGCAAACCAGGTTTTTCGGGATAGCATCATACTAAGAAATCTGATAGTTTTCTACACCTCCAAAGACGTGGGTGGCACCTTCCTGACCCTGCCAGAGGATGTGTGCTGTGCTCCTTCCTCTTGCACGATTTATGGAGTTCTTCTCTGAAACTTTTATTCTGTGGTTCCTTAATCCATCCCTCCATCGAATGACAGAATTCTTCTGCCATCTAAGTTGCCCTGAGTAATATCCTTGTGGTTTTAATACACTTTGAGAGCTAAGGATGTGTGAGATAGTGGTGAAGGCTATCTCAGATTGATGGTGTACATCCAAAGATACTGCAAGTTAATGGAATTGCTGGGAAATTGCACCAGTAAAAGGGAGGTTTTCTTCTGTACTTCTGAAGTGTTTGAGAGAATAGTCTGAAAATATTCATTTTTCATGGGGCCCTGACAAATAATATCTGGATCTTTACTTGCCATAGATGGGGGGAAAAAAGACAGTAAGGTCTTTTAAAAATGAATGGAAATCAAGTAGGATCACAAAGATTCAGAAAGAGAAGTATATCTCCAAAGCAAAAAAAAAACAAACAAAAAAACAAACAAAAAAAACAAAAAAAAAAACAAAAAAAAACCAAAAAAAAACCAAAAAAAAACCACCCCAAAAAACCAAAAAAAAAACAAAAAAAAAAAACCAAAACAAAACAAAACAAAAAAAAAAAAAACCCAAAAAACAATAAACCATGTCAAATAAACCACTTCTGTGTAAGTGATAAATCTCTCTACATCTGTTGACCAGTGTAAGGACTGAGTTTTGGCTTTCACATTTGAGTTTATGTACACTAAGTACACGATCCCTTAAGTAAAATCTAAAGGTGCAACTTGTTAGAGATGAAGTCAGATGACACAGGCAGGCTCCTCCACTCCAGGCTCAAGATTTCCAAGAGAAATAACCATTTTTAGTGTTCATCACTACCTCCAAGCCAAAATACACCGTTTTTAGGCATCTGTTTATGTTATGTTGTGGTTTCTAAATGTTGTACAGTAAAAGACAAAAGTGATATGAGTGGAGTAACACCAACACTGATTTATGTGTACTGGAAACTTGGGAGAAGGAATAAAGCTGGCCTGTTGGACATTGCTCTTGATTACACTTGACCTGTTTTAGTTGAAGTAGTTCTGCTTGCCTCTGGCCACAAGCATTTCCTAATGTATTTTACCATTACATATTGCATCCTTTTCTAGATCTTGAGTGGTGTGTGTAGGCTGATCCCTGCACAATTCTCTTTCCAGGCATCCTTTTGACTCAGAATAACCATCTCAGTACCAGTTTTTAAAGTTTTGAGGTAACTTACATAATTCTGAAAAAATATATTCACAATGTGAAAATGACCCTGGAAGCTACTCTATGTTCTAGATGTTTATAATGTTCAGTCAAAGAATGTCTGATTTTATTTATTACCATGGACTTGTGGGACTCTGCTTATATAAAATATTCTTGAACCTGCTTAAGTCCATTTGACAAGATGCTTAAGACAAATTTTATCTTACTAATAGATAAAAGGAAATCTTTAAGAATTGTTATTAACTAATAAAATTTACAGTTGTCCTGTGTCAGCTTAATTTTGAGTACAAGATGCAGATGTTACTATCCAGACACTGAACTGAGCTCTGCTTCTCAGTTCTCCTGAAAATTATTTTGGAGTTTAGCTTCAGTGAAATACTTCCAAACAACATATTTTTTAAAAGTGCTTATAGATTCTCTCTAGAAGACACCCTCTTACTTTGCTGTCTCATGTTACAAACTCAGATATATTAATTTGGAAGAGGCATATCTTTGATTGTTGGCAATTCAAGGTAACCCTTGCCAAAGTCCCCAAAAATACAAGAGCAAGAAGGAGCCCTGAGAGGTGGGGCAGTAGGATGGCTGCCTAGCCCTGATGCTCATCTCAAGGCTGAGCTGGTAGGACTAGCTAAAAGGTTGAGATGGGGCCCCTGGGAGACTGCCAGCAAGTCACCAATTAATACTAATTGCATGGGAAAATACTGTAAGGCTGCAGTTCTTCATCAGGGACTGGAATGAGTTCATAGCTGTGCTGCACCCAAGGGATGTGTGTTCCTTGGGATTTACTTCAAGAAGAAAAGGCAATGCTCCTTGCTGCTCCATTTGCTTGCAGTGTTTTAGGATCTCATCTATAATTAATGTGGAGGAACACATATCTCACATCTATCATAGAGCTTGGCTTGGGAATACTTGAGTTAAACTGTAATATTCTATTTGGTTTCAGCAGGAATCATCACTGTCTCATCTTGAGCCAGACATTGCTTCTCGTTTTCTCATAGGAAGGAAAACAGAGCTGAAGTTGCATGAAATATATGCACGTGATAGCTCTTCCAAAACAAGAAAACTATGGATATCTGATTTTAAAAGGGCTTTTGGTTTCACCTCTGATTTCCAAGGAAAGCTTTGCAGAAAACTGAGATTTAAGCTGCTGCTGTCTCCTCCTGTGCCTAGTGACAGCTGGAAACATCTGCTGAGGTAGTTTTTTGTTTCATCCTCTAGTTGCTCATGGAGATCATGAAGCATCGTGCCTTTTTGAAAATGGAATTGGTGCTGCTGTGGGGCAGGAGCGGGCAGCCAGGGTGCTGCTGAGCTTGGTTATGGCGTGGAGAGCAGCTGTGTGCTTGTGCTGTGCCCGTGACTGTGCCTGTCCCAGGCGCCCGGCCGGGCAGGACGAGGCGCTTCCCGGAGTTTGGAGAGGTGGGGTGGGAAGGGCACGGTGCTCTCGGTGCGCTGCGATTTCGTCTCTTCGTCCTCCCCTTGAAAAGGCGGACAAAGCTTCCGAGTCCCAAACTGCGTTTTTGTCTAACTCCTCCCCTATTCTGGCTGCTTGCTCACGCAGCCACCCGCGGATCCGAAACAGAAATGTGCAAAGGCAGGGAGTGCAGATCCCGTCTCCTCTGCGGGCGCACTGATGCTGCTGTCTCGCTCCGGACACAGCGGAGCTCTGGCTCATCATAAACACACCAGCGTTTCTCTGCCGTTCGTTCCCATCACCCTGCACTCCAAGAAGAGAAGAGCGGTCCGGGGCTGCGGGTGAGCGCCTTTGTGCCGCTGCTGGCTGGGCGGGCTGACAGGCGGCGTTGTTGGCAGGCTGTGCCCGCTTGGCAGCCGATCCCGCCTGGCAGTGGGATCTGGATCTGTCCTGCACAGGAGCCGGGAGAGCCCGGGACGGGCTGGGAGCTCCCGTTAGCGCCCGCGGGGAGCGAGCGGGGAGCGCTGCTGGATGGAGCAGCCGCTCCGCGTGTCTTCTGCGCACGGCAGAGCGCGTCTGGCACCGGGAGTCCCTGTTAACCAGAGGTAATCGCTGTCTGTAGAGTAGCGTGAGATAGCGGTCATTGCTGCTGTTTGGTTGCTTATTAAAATGAGAGTGATGCAACAGGGAGGAAAGTTAAGAAGTCCTCTGTACTCCGCGGGAGAATAAAGCTTCTCTGTGGCATCATGCTGAGGGTTATTGAAGTTTGTCTATTCCCCTTTATGTGGGCTTAGTTTGCATTACCAGGAATAAGAAAATCTGTGTGTGTTCCCATCAGAGAAAAAAAAAAAAGACTATTTAGTTTCCTTCTCCATCATGCTTTTTAAGCCAAAAATTATTATTTATATACAATATTAAATTAATTCTGCTAGTAGAAATGCATTGATATATAGCCATTAGGCAAGGTAAATACTTCGTATTACCAGAGACAGTTCCTCACCCTTCAAGGTACTCCCTGGAGAACAATGCACCCTGTACAGTAGTAAAAAAAAATAACATTAGCAGAAAGAAAAATGATTGTTGCATTTATTCTTCCAGCCAGTTTGCAATAACTGTGATTGCACAGACTGTGCCAAACAGATTTTTCATTGTTGTGCCAGTATTTCTCATGTGCTCTTAGTGCTTCAATCATATTTTATTGGTTTTTATATGACTAATTTTTTTTAGTTTCTAAGTAAAGATATATTTTGTCCGAGTGTCTGCTGTTCATATTGCTGTCTGTTCTTTGTGGTTGTTAAGTCTGTTTTAGAGAGTGTGTACTGCTGTTTAGGGATGATAAGAAACATGGTCTTAAAAGCACAAGCCTTGTGGCTGTTGCTCATTTTTTGTGCCCAGGTTGACATGCTTTTGGGATGAACGGGCTCAACTGCATTGAAGGACGCCCCCCCCCCCCCCAACTCTAAATCTGGAGCTCTCAGTAATACAAGTGGTGTTTGAAAGGTTTTTTCCTAAGAAGAGGTTAAAATGAGGAGAGTGCAGTTTGTGTGCTGAAGAACTTTACTCGGTTCTGCCAGTGCAGCACCGTTTGTTCTGTGTAATTTGGGAGAACACAGCTTGTACCTCCTGTTTGCCCGATGGCACGTAGCAGCCCCAGAGGACACACGCTGCTTTTGTGCTTCTGTTCAGTTTTAATCTTTTGGGAGCAACTGTTTCAAAGAATAAACACGTTGCCTTGTAGGAGAAACTCCAGAAAACATCCTGCTAGTGACAGCGGCAGCCGCTGCCCATCACCCTGGACGTTCCCTGCCAAAAACGGCGGGGCTTTGTGAGCTGGCCAGCCAAACTCTGTGTTCCCGAGGATGGCCAAAGGAAATCACGTTTCAAAGTGCTGAATTAAAACTGTGAGGCTGCTGCTGCTGGCACAAAATGCAGAATCTGTGTTTGTCCTGGCCCCCTCAGTCCGGGGATTGCTGGCATCCCCTTTCTGCTGGAGTGTTCTGCCCACTAATCCCTACACCCTGCTTGGTGATGGGGCTGGTTGGGCACCAGGCAGGCAGGTAATGAGCCTGCTCACTCCTTCCATGCAGGCTTTTAGGTTAAATCAAAATTGGCTGTTTATTATTTTGAATATAGTGGTGTAAAGCCTGTTACTTTTCTTTTGCTGATTGGCTTTAACTGGCAAACAAAGTTTCCTTTGCTGTTAGTTTTAAAAAGTGGAGTAAATACATGTCCCACATGAAATAATCTTGCATTATATTTTTTTGCTAGATGTTGTGTGCCTCACATATAGAGACTTTTATAACCCATTTCCTTCAGAGTCTATGACACTAAGTGGGCAGGGTCAATTTAAAATAAATAGCTTTTGCTTGCAAAGTCGACTTCGGTCTATTGTATATGTTTCTGTAAACAAAAAGATGCAGCAGAGTTTGGGATGGATATAAGCACAGACAGGGGTTTTGAGATAATGTCTTAACTGGTGCTTCATCTTTTTTTTTTTAGCCCAGAAGCTTCTGCTTCCTCACTGGGAGAGCCTGTATGAAGACTTGTGTGGATTTTGTTATAAGGTAAGGAATATACCTTAGATGTGTTTTTAAGTTCTTAATTTTGCATTGCTACAGAATTTCTGTGTAAGAAGTTGCTACGCTCTAATTTCTTGTCAGAGAGACTTGCACGTGGTTCTCCATTGTTTGGTAGTAACAAATAATGAGTGAGACTAAGGGTTTGCAGTGTAGATGATGATATGTCTTATATGATGTTGAATTTCAGTTTCTCTCCTACAAGCCTCAAGCTGTCCCTTTGGGGAGAGGCTCATGCTGTGTGTCTGGAGAACCTCTTGGTGCAGCATCACTTGCAGTGTTTTGTTCAACTTGGTATTGTTATGTTAAAACAGGAGTGTGCAGTCGCCAGAAATACTGTCACTTTGTGGCCTTCCCTGCCAGCTTTAGTGTCACCTTTCCTTCTACACTCTTCTCTGTCTGGGTAGCAGTCTCCATCATCTCTATTCCCCTGCAGACTCCAGGCTTTTATTTGCAGGCAGACTGATAATCTACAAACAGCACCATTGTCACCTCCTCTCCCAGGTTTTACTCTAGTTCATGCACTGGGTGACCAAATAATTTGTCAATAAATGAAGAATCTATTTGAAATAAATTGATGAGGAAATGTGGAACTCTTCTGATTTGGAGTCCTAAAAGACAGAGTTTCATGCTAGGCAGTTCACACAGCCTGCATGCATATTACAAAGTCTAGCAGTGTTAGTATAGTACAGCTGTGCTGCATGTTTCCTTAATCTGCTTGTTTAGAGACACCCAGAATATTCATCTTAATCATTTCCGTTGCATATTAGGTACAGGAGGAAATGCCAGGGAGAGCCCTGTCACTGGGAAAATGCATCATTTGAATGTGTAATGTAAATATTTTAACTAACCAAATGTAAACACTGTTTTGCCTTTAGGATGGGAAAAGACTGTCACAGTCAGAAATGAGCTGACATAAGAGTGACCCTGTATAGATGAGATACAAAATTGTGTTCACACATTTTGGTAATCAAAACAGAGCCCTTAATGAATTGCCTAGTGTGAAAGGAATTACAAACACAAATGTGCCTGACACTAGGCATTTGGAAGTCCCTGCCGTATTAATGCTAGATTGAAGGACTTTTCAGGATTTGTGGGGATCCAAGGTCTATAGGGGGGATGATGGGAGATGAGAGACATAAGATGATGAGATATGTGTTATGGTGAGGGCTAAACAAGGGCTGGACCCTCTCTGGAGGGAAACCTAAACTTGTAAGTATGCTCTGAATGTCCTCCATGCCACTGACTATGAGTTGTGTTCACCATGCCAGGACAGTCAATTCAGAAGTTTTCAAGGGTTAGAATATGGTAGAGGTAACAAATATACTAGATTCAGCAGGAAGCACCTTATTGCATTCACAGATGTGCTGTGGTTTTTCAGCCAGTGGATTCAAGGGAAAGCAGAGTTCTTAGGGAGCTCAGAGTGGTTGCTCATCAGTTCTGCCAGAGCTGGTTTCATAAGTGTGTGAAGACTTATATTCAAGTGGTGCTTGACAGAAACCAAACACATGGTTTAACTTTTGGTACTGAGATTGGTCCTGAAAAACAGCATAGGATCCAGAATCCTCCCAGGTTCCACTTGATTGCATTGTGCAGTAAATGGTCTTAGGGCATTCATCAGATTGCTAAGCAGAAGAAACATCTGGAGATGATTTCATTGGCTGTGTGTTCTAGCCCTTGAATTGCTAACATCAGAAGAGGAAGAAACAACACAGAGGATTTGTCTAGACTCCATGCATTGCAAGAAACTAGTTAGATCTGATTTCTGAAGGTACAGGTACATGTAAAAACCCATGTGAGTAAGCTTTCATTACTAGAATAGCTGGGGGATTTTTCAAGGTTGATTTTTGCTTGTATTACCAACAATGGATAATATATTAACATCTGCCTCACATTTGCTATTTCTTTGTTCTAA
Organism: Oenanthe melanoleuca; assembly: GCF_029582105.1. Taxonomy (NCBI): domain Eukaryota; kingdom Metazoa; phylum Chordata; class Aves; order Passeriformes; family Muscicapidae; genus Oenanthe; species Oenanthe melanoleuca. The sequence continues at coordinate 28,373,283 of NC_079335.1, forward strand.
CAGCTGGAAATTTACATTGGCACATAGGCCTCAGAGCTAAAAATGTCATTCCCTAGGTTAAAAACCCATAATGATTTTTGTTGTTCTCCTTGATAGGAAAGGAGAACTGAGAACAGAAAGAAAAAACAAACAGGAAGGGTAGCCCCCAGATGATAAATGCTCTCAGTTGAAGCAAAGATTAATCATGTATAGTGTAGCCTTAAAAGTGTCATTGTCTGCCACTACTACAGCAATTTAGCTGTAGCCAAATGAGCAAATCTATCTATTAAATTATCTAAAGAAAGTAGAAGAAATAAAATATTAAACATCATCAGTGAAGAGAAAATACAATGTTTTTTTTTTCAGTACAGAGGAAATTAAGAGCCCCTCTTGTGTGGATGAGAAGTGTTCTGCATAGATGAGAATAACTTTAACATTATCACAGAATCAAACTTGTGTTGCTGGAAAATCTAATCATTTTTTGCAATAACTTCTTTTAATTATTCTCTTGAATAGTATAATCCAAATCTCCTTTATCTCCCAGACAGATGTATCAATTTTCATGGGAAAGAATTAATACAGTCAAAAGTAAGAACTTCATTTTTTTCTTTATGAGCAAGAAGTTAATATACTTTTGCTAAAGGGTTGTATTGGGCCTTTTTATATTAAAAAAAAAAATTAAAATTAGAGTCTGTATTTTAGCACAGGGAAAAAGCTAGGAACAGATTGCTCTGTAGTGCTGCATCACTTTTCTAAAAAAAAGTCACATTATTTGAAAGCTGATGAGAGGGAATTTAAGAGAACGGAAGTTGAAAAATTCTTGGAAGGAGATTGTAAACTTCAGGGCAGAAGGGAGTTAGATAAAAGAATCTGTGAGAGTGGGAATAATAATGTGAAGAGGAACAGACTGTGCTGGTGATATCTTTTGGCCAAGGTTTTGAAAAGAATTTAGAATATGATCTGCCATTTCTGTCTTGGAGGGAGGGAATGGGAATTTTTCCATTTACAGTAAAGTCAAGTAAGAATGTCATTGCTCCAGCTGTTAAAATATTTTGAAATCTACTTCAAACTGATTATTTATTGCAGTGTTGAAGTATAGACTGTTGTGGACAGAAGAAAAAGAAAAACTGGATTCAATCCCAAGAAGTGGGCTGAAAGTATAATTTATGCTTCCCTGAGATGGAATGGGACTGTTAGTCCAGTTCAGCTCATTCCAACCCAGTTCTCTGAGACTGGATTTTTTAGGAAGCCTCTTTGGATAGATATAACTGGAGGTGAACAAATCTCAAGGTTCAAATCTGCAATGGAAACTTGGAAGCCTCTGTCAAAGCCAGAGGTAAACAGGATGCATGTTTTGAGGCTGAGTGCCACCTGAGTGTGACTTTACAGAGCATGTGAGGACCACGGCATCCCAGACATCTCTGGCAAACACTTGGGAACAGGCTTGTGTAAGGCAGAGTTTCTGCAGAGGGTGGATGGGCTACATGGGCTGCTCCTGTGCCTACAGCTTTGTCAGAAGCCCCTTTTTCATCATGGTACAGAGCACCCACAGTCTTTGCCTGCTCAGTCATTTCTATGTAACACAGTCTTCACATTCATATCTACATATAACCAGTTCCAGATGAATAGCAGTGACTTTCAGCATTAGGTAAATATGTCTGTGAAATGAATTTATCCTTGTGCTGTTTGGACTGTCAGTAGCCTTAGACAATCTGCTGTCATCAGACTGACTTGGCTTCTTAGTTTTGCTCTTGTGGCACAGCCAATTGCATTTCAGTGTATGTGAATTAAAGAGAGTATGCTCTAATAATGTTTTATATTTACACGGCACATCTCATCCCAGAGGACTTTATAAATCATGTATATTCAACACCTCTGACCTTTTGCAGTCCCTTCAGAGCAGGAGAACAAGCATTTTACAAAAGCAATAAAACCACAGGATTTTTTTTCTCTGTAATACTGGGGGGAACTCATTAATTACAGAATGAATTTTATGTTCCCTAAGCTACAGCTTCAGTTTGTAAAGACTTTTATTGAAATTTTCTTCAAGATAAGATGCACAATCCTGCTTTTTTATGTACACCACGAACAAAGAGCTAATCCATCCTTTTAAAACTGGACCTCTGGAAATATTTCACTCTTGCATCTAAATGAATATAAAAGTGTCACTACCTCTATGCCTTGGCTGTCATTTCATTAGTAAATTGTCACCTCTTCTTGAAGGATTTGCCCAATATGCTATAGTCTGCATTCACCCTCAGCTGCTACATATCCTCCCATTGCAGTGTGAGAGATACAGCAAAATAGAATAGAAAACCCATTTACTTCCTTCTGAGGAATTCAGATGTAACTGATCCTCTGAGGTATCAAGCTGAAGAAACTCACCATTATCTGTGCATTTGGTCAGCATCTGCAGGGGAGGGATGAGCAAGGCCAAAGGAACAAGGCAGAGGAGGAGGAGGATGGTGATGAATTCATCTTTCTGGCATTCACTGCCTCTTGCTGTAAACATTAGGAGTATGACCCAAAGCCTGTGGGTGTCAGGGTCTGTCCCTGCAGCACTGGGTCAGTGAGGGAGTGTGGGGCCCTTTGTCTTCCCAGGGCATCCTTCTTGTGGTGCTCATTTTATGTGCAGGACTTGCAGCTACCTCAGTGGGGTCAGATTCCCTCTACTTGGAGAAAAAACTCCAGAGAAGCTGCTTTCCTGAATTTTGAAGAAGAAAATAGACATGCAGCCTGTTCTAGTGTGGCCTTTGCCAGGCTGTTTTGTGGGTTGATTTGGGCCTTATTTAGTCTGTTGTTTTAAACAGAAGGACAACAACATTTCTATTTTAGTTGTACAATTCAGTAAATGGATTACAAAACCACAGTTAACTCTGACTCTCATGGATGGTAACTCAGTTAATAATAGATTAAAAGAATCTTTAAGTTTTCAGTGTATTGTTTTGTCATTTGTCTCTCTTTGTAGTTTGTATGGATTTAATATAGTTTATTCCATTTAGGAACATTACTGAGACAAACCCCATTAAAGCAGGCATTATAGTCCTTGTTTTGATTAGCACTCAAGGCCACTAGATAATGATGCTTAAAAAAAAAAAATCTCGTATTTCTCTCATGGTCATTAGCACTGTGATCATTGCCAGCCTTCATACAAGAGTGTAAGTTTTTTTTTTCCCCTACATTTCAGAGCCAATTGTGAATGTCTGTAATATAGTCAGTGACATTTGAACTGTAACATTTATCTGAAAAATAACAGTTCTTGCTCTTTCAGTGCTCCTACTTGCAATAAATCTATATGTAAGACAATTAAAAACTGCCATTAACTAGCTAATATTTTTCAGTATTATTTTATTGGGGTGATTTTTTGGTTTTTCAGTTTCATGTTGTAGTGAGGCTTTCTAGACTTTCAGATAGTACATGTTCTTCTCAAACAACACCCTGACCAGAGGAAGACATTTGCACCACTCCTAACAATACCAGACCATTTCAGCCCCGGACTAATATGGGCAATTTAAATAATTTTCACACATCATGTTTAAGCCAGTGACATGTAATTCTAGGACAAAGCCTCTCAGCACCTCTTTCCAATATTCATCTGCACTCAAAGGATAAGCAGCTGCTATTACATGCTAATGTCTTTTGAGGGTGAATGGCCATTTTAGGGCATGTTATTAACTCTGTGCAAATCAGTGCATTTTCCATCCTAGTGTACAGAGTTGACTTCACATGCTGTTCCCTTTGCAGGTTTTAGTTCTATTAACCTAAAAGAAAAATGAGGAAAATTATACATTTGATGAGTTTGAGTTGGCATCTTGAGGGATGGGGCATGTCCATCTGTAATTACATGCTCAGGCTGTGGGGACCAGACCTCTCACCTTGCAGGCTTGAGAAGTTGCAGGTCTTTAAGGGCAAAAGGCCAGCCAGGACAATTAACATTTCTAGTAACACAGCTGACTTATTTTACTTTATCGCTGTGTTTTACCTACTGCAGATACACACTGGAGTACCTGGAAAGAGGCACTCACTCTACTATGTGTCTTTTATTCTTACAGACCCGAGTCACACTGTGTTCCCACCAACTTGCCAGGTCCAGGTGTGGGAGCCCAGCAGAGTCCTGAGGTCCTTTGAGCTTCTCATTGAATCCTCAGAGCAATCTGAATGCTTCTTTGCATTAACATACTTCTTTATTTTGATAACAATTCTTGCTCTTCCCCCCTCTTCTTTTCCTCCTGAAAAGGAAGAGGGCACATACACACAAAATGATATGGCATACAGAGCTTTAGCATAGACTTGCTTTGGCTTTAGATTGGCTTGTTACTGCTGAGAGTGTGTTTCTTGCTGTGGCCATGATCCCCCAGCCCCTGTTCCAGCATTTAGGGGACTCATGTGGGGTGCCAAATGTATAAAATATTAATTTTTGTTGAACTGTTTCACAATTCTCCAAATCTTCTAAGCACAGAAACCTTTTATCATATTGCAGCCCAAGCCACCTAATCTGTACTCTTCTGGTTTGGGCATTTTTTAATGAATTCTGCTCACTAAGGCATCCAGTTATTTTCTATTCCTAGTATTTGTTTTGTCTAGCTTTGCTCAGAGTTGATAATTAATATAGTAGTTAAAATACCATCATCTTAATGCTCTTTACCATGGATGAAAACCTGCTTGTCTCAGAAGCTGTTATACATGAACCATGCAGAAGAATTTGCTTCAGAGTGGAATAACCCTAGATTTATTATTCAACCAGTCACCACACTAACATGATTTTTCCTGTTATTATTCTTACCTAAGTAGTTGCTGCAGTTGAAAGGCATCTTTCAATTTCTAAAACAGAGGAGAGAACCAGATCTCTGGAAGATCTTTAAAAAAAAATCCATTTAAAAAATATGTATATCCTCACTTGTAAATTCCTGATAAATGCAGAATAAATTCCCACAGATCATAATTTCTCATTATTTATTTAATTTATACACCATTATAGCTGTGAATGAGGCTTTACAAAACCACAGGGACACAATCTTTGCCCTAAAGAGATTGTAGCTGAAATTAGACACAACATATGACCAATTATTTCAATAGACAAAGCAGGATTACACCAAATAAAAATGGCTCGTGTTGCATATCATGTGTATTTTGTAAGCTTGCAATAATACAGTTATTTGGAAAAGACTTGTTTGTGCCCCTGAATGTGGTGATTCGTAACAAAGCTCTAGAATAAAGCCATCATTAGTGGTTGCTGGTTTAAACCAGAAAACCTGAGACACTAATGACTAATCATTGCTTTCCCACAGGCAATTTAATTAAAGAACTGGATTTAATGGAGGATGTATTCAGTATTCATTTCTAGCTGCTGTGGCCTCCAAGGATCTTCAGTCCATTTTTAGACCTATCTTTAAGATATTGTTGGCATGGTGAAGGTAGAGCCTTCTAGAGGCTCTAACACATTTTCTTCAGCCTAATCTTGGGTACACGGTGAATAATAAGATTTCCCTGAATTTTAAGTTAAAAAGTGTCTTACTCCATACACATAGGCCTCTTTTCCTAATATTTAGTTACAAGTACCAGTGTAATATTTTATTTCCAGGAATAAGCCATAATTGTGCAGTACATCATTGTTTAAGTGTTCCTTGGCAGAAGAGGCTACCATCCTCATGTAAATAGTGCATGTACTTGTATCAAATCCTCAGGCTTTATTTTAACATTTGAATATCTAGACCTTTTGCTTGACAGGACTTTAGCTAAGGAGCTGATGTTTGTCCACTATTTCCAGAGCTCTGTTGGTATAGAGCTCATCTCATCCCCTCTCTAGATGAGGAAGAATGTCAGTGGTGGGAGCTGGGTGAAGGGAATGGGGCTGGAAACTTCCCCACCTTCTCATCCCCTCCAGCAGGTGAGGGTTGGGGTTTTATTCCCCAGCAATTCACTCAGATAAAAAGAGGATTAGGGTACCTGCTTGCCTAGCCCACAGGGTTCTGCTGTGGCTAATTAGTCAATATTTGCACAGCTCCAAGAAAACACTTTAAAGTGCCAATTATGAATTATAATTATCTTCTGAAGATGATTGGGAGTCCACGTTTGCATGTTGATTCAGGCCACGGGAGTGAATCTTTCAAATAACAGCTCTTATTTAAATGCTTTGCTGATTCCTTATCTCATGTTGCGTGTTGTTTTTTTAAGGATGATGAGAAACATTAGTTTGCCCTCAGGAAAGACCAGGTCTGACTGTTTTTAATAATGAGTTATGTACTTAGTCACAGTGGGTAAATTTACAAACCAAGCAGGACACACTCAGAGATCGATTCTGTCTGTTGGGCAGATGGTTTTACACAAAACGTTCAGCAGGACGAGCCTGCTGAGACTTTAAAACAAATACTGCTAAGTAACATTGCCATAAGCCTCTTAATATGGTGGCAGTGCCTGACTTACACTGCACAGAGCTCCTACTTTATTTATATCTCATCTATTTACTGACATGTAATAGATTACTCTGGGAAGAGGCTCGATCTCGGCGGATTTACTTTGAAGGCTGACATTTTCAGTTGTAACTTACTTCCAGAAAATAGTAACTAGTCCTCAGCACTATCTGCAGGACACTTGGCTATTTCCTTAGTAACAGCACACCAGTATTAAAGCCTACAAAAGAGGTCCATGACTGGACTTCAAATTTTTGAGATTAGTGGAAAATTTATATTGCAGCAGATTTTTTTTTTTGTCCCTTAGCATCTCTGCATTTTCCTCTATCTTAGAAATGTTGCTGGTCTCTTTAACTGGAGAGTAAGAGGCTTAATTATATATTCTACTTTTATATGAGCTAATTGGAGAAGTGTTGCCTGTAATTGAGTTTTAATATTTGAGTCTGTATATCTGTATGTTAATGTTGCATTAAATAAAAGAAAATCTACAGTTGTACGTAATTTTACAGAGAGAACAAAATTCTGCCTCCAGTTACTATACAAGAGCAATTGGGAACAAAATTGGGCCAGAAGTTTCCTGCTTTCTATCTCTTTGCAGTAACATAAAATTTTAATGGGGAAAAATTACAGGAAAAAAGAACACTTTGTTTAAAAATGTTCATAAAGGGAAAAGAAGTTCTTTTTTTTGCCTGAATAGAGGTCTTTTGATAGTTATTTGCTAATTTTATGCTTACATATGTGTTCAGTTGCTGCACAGGGACATTAAACACAATGTTGATATGAGCCCACACATTGATTCTCCAGCAGAGGGGTCTGAAATATTCATATGATGACTAGATTTGTATTGTTTTATTTGCTTCTTTTCTTTTCTACCCAAGGTCCTAAGCACCATCAGATAATTAAACATTACAGGGTCTGTGATAGTAAACGCTTCTGAAAGTCTGGACATTAATTTTTTGTCCTGCCAGCTGGAAGGAGTGGGATGCTCTGGCATTGTTTTACTTGGAGAAAAGTGTTTTTCTGATATTAGACTAAAATGTTTTATCCCTGAATAAATCCTTATGGCTTTCTGAGAAGGATTTAGTGCTAAGAGCGTTCAGCTTTGTGTAGGAAATGATTTTAGAGGAAGATGTTTGTGCCTGTGTAATGAAGCGTGGCGTTACTGGTGTGAGATTCAAGTGCAGCTGGAAACTCCTGAATTTAGGCAAGTATCTGCAAGGCATCTTCAGGCCCCATTATAGTCAGTGGCAATCAGAGCCCCCTTCAGCTGCTCATGCAGGAGCAGCTGGTGCCATTTGAGGTGCCCTGGTACATTTTTTGTGGTTTCTTAATATCTGTATGAGAAGTGTGAGAGTCGGTCCTGTGCCATGTCTGCTGACCTCATCCAGGTGCAGGTTTCATCTGCCTAAAGAGTGGGAATTGAATGGTGTTTGAAATGCCACAAACTATGCCCTTTGGCCTCCATCTGTCCACTCCAGAGGGACACAAATCTCCTGCAGTTCGTGCATCAAGTTGTTCATCTCTACGGACATATCTGCATAAACATCCAGACATCCTGGATGCCTTTAGGCAGCTCAGGTGGTTCTAGCTGCCAGTGTTTAGACAACTAAATGGCATCCCCCTGAGTTGGTTATGTGCATCCTTTGTGAGGCTCCATTGCCTGGAATGTGCTCCTGGAACACAGGAGCTCAGGCACATCACTCACACAGACACACCTGGGCATCTCACGCACCTCGCAATGGGTGGCTGCCTCCACACATCCTGTCACAGGTGTGACACCTCACTGAGCCTGCAGAGCTGCTCAGGACTTTGCTGGGAGAAAATAAACAGCTGTGGAGGGCTGAGGAAGGAAGGAGAGAAAACTGTAGTTCTGCACTGTTACTGCTGTGCTCTGTAACTCAGCTGGTGAGACACACTGGGTTTGATCTGTGGTGTCCCAGTCCCCCTGCCTTACCTGCATAGCCACAAAAAACAGCCATGGGCAACCAAGCCGAGTCAGAAAGCTGCACTAGAGGGACACCAGTGGCCCTGTGGCTTGATCACTGGACAGCACCAGCTAAGTGGAATAAACTGTGTGTCCTGAAATGGCTGAAATGACAGTCCTTCTGAGACAGCAGTAGGCACCCATGGTAACTGCCTTGTTTTCTCCATCACTTTGGGCCGACATCGTTTCCCAACGTCATTTTGCCCTTTCCTTTCCTTCACTTCACCTGTGTTTGCCAGCAGTGCTGTCTTTGCCCATTAGCAGTTGTGTACCAGCTGCTGTGCTTTTTCTTTTTCTGGCAGTTTCTGTGCAGATTGTGCTTGCTTTTTTTTGCCCCAAACCTTTTTGGTGCGTGTCAGCATTTTATCTGTTCACACGCACTTGGGAATGATAGGAGCCATGATCTATTTGGGTCAGTGCATTCCTGTAACAATTCCAAAAGGAGAGATTTTTCTAAAAATAAATTCTCCAATGCCAATCTAGCTCTCATTCTTACCCACATAATATCTGTTAGCACCTTCTGCTATTTTTATACTTGTGAAACTGGGGTAGCCTGATGAATCTTTCTGTTGTTTTTGCTTTCTTCCAGATGAATTAAGTCATGCAATTCTCCTGTTGGTTGAATAACTCATGGAAATACATAGCAAAGCATGTAGTTTAGCAGCTGCCCCAAACTAACCTCTGCAATCATATGTTTCAAGTCAGTGAAAATTCAAAAAGGATCCTCTATAAGGATGACATGGTTGTTTTTCTGAAATTAGCACATAAATTTGATATTGAATCTAAGTAAATGCAGAGCTAGATTACCTTTGTTCCTCAGGCGGTTTCCCAAGTGTTCATTGCAGTCAAGAAAATCTTTCAACAAAAGGAAAAATTAATTTACTGTCACTGACATCAAATCAACCTGTAAATGTTTCAGCTTTCAAAAACTAATGATCATTTTCTTGACTTATAAATGGTTTCATTGAAAACTCTTTCCTTCTGCAGAATCTGATTGCTTTGCAAAAAAACTGTGTCCCAAAGTGATGAAAAAGGATAAAAAACCTTTTTTCACCATGTAGCATTAGGTTATCCTTTAAAATTAACCATATTCAGGAGGTATTACAAGAGGCCTGAGCGTGGCACATGTCTCAAAGAATAAAGGAGATGAAATTCAAATTCTTTGGTTCAGGAAAATGGAACCTGAACAGGGTGTTAGTGGAGTAATGGTAAATTGTAAAAAATAAGTAGCTATTGAAATTACTGGGTGGAATGTATACATTCTGTATACATTCTTCAGCTGATTACTCATTATCATGTATGTTTGTGTCTGGTATAGTGCTTAAGGCTATTGAATGCATTTTAGGTGAGCTCTTCTATTGCCTAACTCCTATCATTCCATTCTCTCTCTGAGAGAATGTTTTCATATATTTCTCAGCATCTGCTTTTTGTATTTCTGATATGTCCTTTTTTTCACCACTTGGGCATCCTGATACTAACAGGCCATAACCAAAGTAATCAATATATGTTGTTATCAGTACTGGTAGTTTTATAAAGCATTTGTGTGGGTGTTTGACAAGTACATTATTCCAGAAAAATAATTCAAAGGAGAAGTGATACACCAAAAGGGCTTTTAGGAAATACTCGGGGTGACTGTGCTGTCTGCTTGAAGCACCAAGCCTCAAGGTGGGTGCAGAGCTGATGGCAGCTCATGGAGCTGTGGCACTGTGGCAACACTGGTGTGGCCTTTGGAAAGGAGGAGGAGACAGCTGTGGAAGGGGGAACAAGAATAGATTTAGGTTAGGGTTGCAGAGGGTGGATGAAGATGCCAAGAGGAGGCAGGATAACAGAGGTGGAGGCAGGGTGACAGAGGTGGAGGCAGGGTGACAGAGGTGGAGGCAGGGTGACAGAGATGGAGGCAGGGTGACAGAGGTGGAGGCTTCCTGGCCATGCAGGAGTGGAAGCAGCATCTGCTTTAGTGGTGAGCATGCATGTGGCTGTGTGCTCATGCCTGTGCATGTGCCAGCTGTGGTCACATCTGCACAGCTGGAAGACTCTTCTCAGCTGCTGTGGGAATGACACTGCTGATCAGCTGTACAGAGGTTCTGAGCTTGCTGTCTGCTCTTGCCTCATGCATCACAGGTGAAAGACTGTTCTTACCTGGTCTGTCTTGACTGTCTCTCCTGTCTCTGGAGAGCAGTTATCCTGAAAGCCTGACAGGCTTTCATCAAATCTCAGTCTTCTCTTTCAAAACCTTAACAAGACTATGTTCTGTGGGGGAAAAGTAATGGTCAGCACAGCAGAGAAACCTGCAAGAAGCAAAACCCAGCTGGTTATTGATATATATATATATATATATATATATATATATATATATATATATGTATGTATGTATATATATATATATGTGAAGTGAGGCAATGCTCTGCTTAGCCTGCCTACCAGCCATTGCTTCTCTGTCACCATGCTTTGGCAGCTCGTAACTCAAGGTAGTAGCAAAAGTTTTTGCAGGAGGCATGGTGTATTTATCTTTCTCTCTGTAGTACTGCCCATATTGTAGAACTTCCTGTGAAAATAATGCTAATGATGACACAAGAAAGCAGAGAGGCAGGGGAAGTCTTGAAGCATTAGTGATGCTTAAACTGCAGAAAAACTGATGCCAACAGGCAACAAGAAGAACACACTGGAGGAAGGGGGAAAAGGGATTTTCTTTAGTCATTTGTTATTCAGCAAATTTGAGTTTACAAGCTGTAGGCCAAATTCTGTCTTCTGATTCTTGCTTTAATGCAAGAGGAGGGTATTTTTACTAGGGATCATGATTTATTCATGTTAAGGAAATGCTTTTTTTGTGCCAAGCTCAGACTACAAAGTGGTAGTTAGTAGATTCAGACATTCAGACTGGAGATTTCCCTTGAAACAACAGGAGAAAGTATTTATTTTCTGAAGCCCATTTCCCTTCACAGGTAGTTTCCTACCATGTAATATCCAACAGTCAGGAAAAAGAGCCCACTACTGTGATAGGCTGGATATGTAAATGCAATATTCATACATAGCTTTATGGAGGGTTTCTTTTCCACGGTGTGTGAACCAAACAACTCAATTAAATTGAGAAGGGAAAGACCTGGTTTTCATTAGCTGTGAAGACTTTCAGAATTACATTAGTTGCAGTTGATTAGATCTTATAATTGTATTTGCTGTGTGTCAGGATGAGGCAGTAAGGGGTTTGAGTGTGTTGAGGGGGGTGGTACCCAGCTCGTAGATCACTCCTGCAGGACTCATGATTAATTTCTGCTGCCTAGGTCTGTTAGGATCAAGCCCAGGGTTTTATATTTCCTTCTCCAGGAGAGAAGATGGATGAAATGCACCACATGTCAAATGTTGGTGTGGGGGGCAGGACAGAGTTGGGTTTATTTTGCCTCCCTGCTCATGCTGCTGCAGGTGCCAAGCAGGACTCTGCCTGTGGCTCATGGGGAGGTGAATCCACAGGATATTCTGGACTGTCAAAAGCAAGTGATGTTTTCATTTACCCCACCTCTGCTTTCAATTGAAAGGGCAGAATGATGTCATTATGCTGGTCTTGGGGAGAAATTGCAGTTAAATTGTGCCATAGCATGAGGCTGTGAAAAGGGCTGCTCCTGCTGCCCAAGGCTTAGTTATCCACATTGTCAGGTCTGATGGGTCAGCCAAGGAGCTCAGCTCAGAGTAGGGCATCTGAGGCCCTTCCCAGTGGGTCAGCACACATTAACCTCCCCTGGTTTTGTCCATGATCTATAGATATCTCCTCCCCTAATTCTAGGTGCCTGGAAGTTCACTGGTCTGTCTCAGGAGATGAGGAATGACCTTCACAGCTAACTTTCAAGGTACCCCTCTCTCCACAGGAAGAAGTGAGTCTTTACTGTTCATGCAGAGCACACAGACAGCCAGTTTAGATTATTTTTGCAACACTGAAGTTAAGGTGGCACCTTCCCTCAAGGAAAACATGGCTGTGTTTCCAGCTCAGAGAAAACAAAGATCATGGAGAGGTGGCAATGGGTGGGGTCACCAGGTATCTGGATAAGATAAGCAAGAACTCTTCAAAATTTATCAAATCCTTCTTTTTCTTGGACATTTTTTCATGAAAAGGAAGTTATTTAGACAGGAATTCTCTCATGTGCTATCTTGGTCTTACCTTGACTAAAAGTAGACTCTTCAAGACAGGGACCATCTCCAGCACTGAAGAAGTCTCTGCATATATGCACCAAATACTTAAGAAAAGCTGGCATTCCTAATGAGATATGAATGCTAAAAAAGTTTAAAATTATTTTATTGAATCAATTAAAGGGAAAATAAATTTGGGCTTGAAGTAGCTCTACATCTATACAAAGCACATTGTAACTGTTTTCTTCAAATTGATCTGTCACCAAGTTCAATCACTGCTGCCTCTCTTTCTGTGGGATATCACACCTCAATTCTCACTAATTCCTTCTGTTTCAAGATTACTTAATGTTAAATATAACAGGCCCTTCTGATTTAATTTGTATTCTACCTCCAAGGACCATCACTTAGCTTCCCTGGAACACTCCTGTCTTCCAGACATTTATATACATAGATTTTATGACAGCATTGGCACTCAGTAATCTGGACTGTTTAGATTTAAAATTATTTTGCTTAATTTTTTAAAAAAATTGGATGATCTTCATGTGATCTTCATGTGCTTCATGCTTGAGGGTGCATCTCACTCAAGGCACATTAAAAGGCTGCAGCATCCTGACAGTTGGATACAGGACATTTTTTAATTTCTCATTTCAGGTAGAGTTATTCTTACTACAAATAATAAAATTTGAACAATCTGAAAGTTTAGTTTTAATAGAAGTCATTTAGTCTTCTCATTCTCACAGAGATGAGATCTCACTGGTGGGATCCTGTAGATAGCATCTGAGTAAACCAAACCCTGGTTTTAGAAATGTAAACATATAGAAATCATATAGAAATGGAATCTCACTCTAAGTAGGATTTTCTCTTTTTTTCTTTTTTTTTTTTTTTTTCTAAAGCTATATTTCATTGGGGAACAATCAAAGCAGTGTGTTTTCTGCTGCATATTTGGCAATCTTTCATAATATTATATGGTTGGGGTCCTTTGGAAATTGGAAGCAGCCTCTGGAAAAGTACCATCTATTTGTTGTGTTTCATGGGCCTGATTCAAACACCAGTTTGAGAACAAGTACAATTGCCATGGATTTTAGAGGTCTTTTAGGTCAGATGACTGAGGCAAACTCTGTGTGCTTACCTCCCAGGCTAGGAGGAATTTCTCAGTTTCCATTAGTATTACCTGAGTTCACAAAAGGGTTGCTCGAAATGTGGTTACACTGCAAAAACTGAAAGGGGATTTGGCATGGTAAAATTACATAAACAGCAAAGTGCAATTATAAACAGGCCTTGTTTAATATAAAAGAGCATCTAGTTCCAGGAAAAGCAAAGCTATCAGGAGTAGTTGTGTCAGAGCTGGAAAACACAAAGACAGCTTTCATTTCTGTATGCTCTAAAGTATGCAGTAATCGTGGTCTAATTACCTCACTGCAGCCAGAAAGCAATATGGGATATTGTGGGGGTGTGGGAAAGAACATAATAATGCAGCAATTAAGCTGTAATCTTTGGCATGGTCACTCAGCAGATAAAGCTTTTCTGCTGTTGCATTTGAGACAGTCATTATTTGGCTGCTAAAGCCTGGGGAAAATATGTGGTGCTGTTCCTAGGAGCTGTTGCACAGAGGCTTCATGATGGGTTTCTTCCTCAGCAGCTGGCCAAGCCCAGCCAGTGCTCTCTGCATTTGAGAGCTGTGGCCTCAGTACTCCCCTTCTCCCTGTTTGTGCTTGGGGAGGTTTGTGCTACTAGCAGGGTCATGGGGGGAACTTTATTAGCCACTGCAGAATGAATTTGTGAGCTTTAAGTTTTTGGTTACAAACCTCTTTGCTCAGGGCCTGATTTATAATGGAAGCTGTGTTTGACAAGATTTGTGAGTGTATGGTTTATACACAGAAAGACCTTGTGAATGTGGGAAATAAATGTGATATCTCTGTGACAGGTTAGGTACATAATTATGCACGTGTATTAACCCCAGGATGCACACTGTGTTTCACAGAGACACAATCACATTCACATGCAGTTATGCTCACCTTCCTTTGAAAATCTAGTTTTACTGCCTGCTATGAAACATAGTGACATCTCTTATCTTCTGAAATACCATTTCAAGAAAACTATTCCACTGTCTTGAATTAAGACGCTTAATTCTTCATACAAATTTCCTGACTCGTTCCACTTCCCCAAATTCCTTTCTTTCTGGGGAGAGGCTGCCTGCACTGCAGGCTTGTGTGGACCTACTAGAATTCCAGTAGGAATAGAGAGAAAGAGTGGCAGGAGAAGTCAGGTCAACTTTGAATATGTTAACCTTGAGGTGATGTGGTGTGACAAGGCATGAATGAGTTGCTTGGACTATAAATGCAGATTGAGGCATAGATCAGCTTTTACTGCTGCAAGAGGCTTTTTAATTTTTGTGCAGTGCCACAGATAGATGGGTTCAGAGAGACTTTATTTCTCTCTAGATGTTAAGGCCTAAAGTGACCAGTGGTTTGGGACTGTTCAGTTTTGTCTTAGATCTGTTTTGGCATTATAAAGCACACACATCCTTAGATAAACCAGCCATGATTTCTGAATAAGGTACATTAGATCAGAACCTCATTATTCTGCTGTTTTGCAAGGCAGAAACATGAACTATTTTGAAGGCTAAAAGCATGCACAGTCTCTGCAAGGCTCGTCTGACAGCCTGCAACAGCAGTTCTGTTCGTGTCAGTAATTCCTTCCAGCCTGGCTTTCAGGATCAGGCCTTCATTATGTGCACATCTGGTCTTCACTGCTTGGAATAAGATGTGTCTGTCTTGAACTGTGCTCATAAATCAGTTCTGCCAAGCCAAGCAGCTCAAAACACAACTGCACCAGAAGAGCTTTAACCTATTGTAGGAAAAGATTTGTCCTGATGTAGTGCATAGGAACCCTAAAAGCAAAATGCACTAGGTACTGCATGAGAAAGGCAATCTTGATCTTAAGGTATGTGTAGTTCAGTACTGGATCTACATTTAGACAGCTAGAAGCTAAAAGAAGCCATTGCAGATGCAGAAACAGCAATTTGACCAATTACAAATATGTTTTACAACTTTCTTAAGTGTCTTTGAAGAAACTTCACAATCTTGATTGTGGTGTTAGGAGGCATTCTGCCAGGCAGCACTTCAGTCCAAACAGCAATCCTGTTGCCTGCTGTCTCCAGAAGCATTTGGGTGTCACATACAAGGGCTGTGCTCAGTGTTTGACCCTTGGAGATATATTCTGCCTGCTGGTGCCTGGGCTGGGTCTGAAGTTGTAGAGGGAATTTTCTGGAGCAGGAGTAGGGTAAATCCTCAGGTCTCCTACAGGATGCTATCTTCATAGAGAAAGTGTATTTTCAGGATTTGGAGGACAGAAGATGAAAGGCTTTTACAGTGAGAGGTGTTAGTCACGTGCAGGACAATTTCTGCTGTTGCCTGTTTGTTGCAGCCCAGGTTTCTGGTCTTGTTTTGTGGCTGAATTTATAGCTAGATGTCGGCAAGAGGACATTCACTTCATTCTTCTCAGCTCCTGTCTCAATTTGTGGGTCCACATCTCTTGTACCTCCCCATTTTCTGCTTTAATACAGCTCTCTGGGGGATTGCTACCAGAGTAATAAAAATCTCATACAAAAATCCCAACCTTCTTTCCTATTCTCCTTGCCAGGTGTGTGCTGTGGGGTGGAGGAGATCTTGTGAACCATCTCCTCTCCCTGATCTGGTTTGCAGTTTAACAGTGAAAGCACTGGGAGCTGGAGGGGTGGCGGGGGAAGAGAGCAGCAGGACACTGAGCAGTTCACAAGGGAGTGCTGTAATAGAGCTTGGGGTGAGCACATGAAGCACCTGGGCAGGGCAGTGCCCTGTTAGCCCAACACAGGCTGACAGCCCTGCACAGGGAGCTGCAATCCCCGAGTCTCTCCTGTCCTGTCGCGTTTGGATTCTCACATTCAGAGTCGCTCAGCTGTCAGAACAATTCTGTCTCCTGCCTACGCTCCATCTATAATTCATTAAGAAACCCAGAGAGGTGAAGCTGTTGACATTTCCCACTCTTTTCCCTCTGGAAGGCGTGGGCTGAGCAGGACATGAATGAAACTGCTCTAAACCCAGAAGCCAAGGGCAAGGTGGTGGGAGAGGGACACGCTGCCATCTCCTGCCGGGACACCAGAGCATGGCAGCTGCCTGTCACAGACACATCCTTTCCATGTACCACCATGAACTCAGGCAGGACTTGGCTCAGAAAATCCTGCCCACATCCTGGACCTGAAGTGCACTGGGTCTTTTGGATGCTGATCTTCAAAGGTGTTTGGGTTTTACTCCAAACTTCTGCAGCAGCTTCCCCACTAGTTAAAATTTTTGCTTCATGTGCTCCCCAGAGGTGCAGCCTATCTGCTTCACTCCAGATACAGGTCTTTTGGAACCAAAATTGCATTTTCTTCAGCATCACGTCAGGCTGAACTGCCTAAGCTCTATGTTGTCCCTGCAACAGCCACAAGCGAAAATAACACATTATTCACCATAAAAGTGTAGGTTATGCAACAAAATATCATTCTGAAACCACAAACATAATTGGGCATTTAAGTGCAATTTTGAGGAATGGCTACAGACATAATTTATCATACAGATTTCAATAATGGCAAATATTGATGTCTAAAAAGCAAGAAGTTCCCAGAAGAAGAAGGAATTTCATCCAATATAGTGTAAAGATTAGTTTTCTGAACTAGTATTGACTTTGAAATGTGAATGCAGACTATTGTTTAAATTATGCCACAGATGAAATAACCAGGTTTCTTACCCACGAGTTCCGGGCCTTTTCCTGTAATTCTCTTATAGAGCTCAGCATCCTCAACAACTTGTGTGGAGAGTTCTGTGGAAAGGGTACAGTGGAAAACATCTTCATCTTCAAAGGGTTTTCACATAGGAAAACATTTTTTTAAAACCCCAGCAGTTCCATTGACCACTATTCTGTCTCAGCAGTGTCTGTCTGCAAGTTTGAACTATTTGAGTCTGACAGACTTCCAAGGGTGGGACTGTTTTGAGCCTGACAGATGAAGGGCCCCACGTGAACTCCATCTGTAGCAGCAGAGTTTGCACCAAGCTCTGCAGTATCATTGTAAGAGCCACAAATCCCAGTCCCTGAATGGAGAGATTCACCAGAGGGCAGCACAATATCACTTTCTATTGTAAAAGCAGGAGTTAATCATTTCAGCTGTCAGAGAGCTCTTAGAAATTAGCTGCTTGTTGTTCCATCATTTCAAATAACTTTCTCTTTAAAGTTAGTCTCTGGAGAATCTCCTAAATCCAGTTATTGATGTTTTAATGTCCAGGCATTCACATAGTGGAAGCAGAGGGAGTTCAGGCAGTTGTGTTTTCAGTATATGTCTTTGCCAGCTTTCTTTCCAGGGTTGGTTGTGCAGCTGATGAGTGCTGGTCCAGCTTCAAGCATTCCAGAAACTCTCCTGTGTTAAAGGCACCAGCCTGGGTGAATATTATTTCAGCCTCATTTTTTGGGAAGCATTAAACAGAAGGAGTAAGCCCTCTGATGTCCCTATATGATAAGGGTTCACAGAGGGTGAATCTAGAGCCATGGAATCATGGAATGGCCTGGGCTGGGAGAGACATGAAAGGTCATCCATTTCCAACCCACCTGCCAGAGCAGGGACACTTTTCACTAGACAAGATTGCTCAGAGCTCCATCCAAGCTGGTGTTGAACACTTCCAGGGATGGGGCATCCACAGCTTCTCTGGGCAACCTGTTCTAGTGCCTCACCACCCTCACTGTAAAAAAATTCCCTTCTGAGATCTAATCTAAATTACTCTCAGTTTAAACCCATTCCTCTAGTTTTATACTACATGCCCTTTAAAAAAGTCCCTCACCAGTTTTCTTGTAGGTCCCTTTTAGGGGAAGGCTGAGATGTTTTTGTGTAATGATGTTTTTTGTGTAATTGTATTTACTTCTGGCTGCCATGTGTGCTGAGCAGATTCTAGGTCCTTTAGCACTTATGCCAAGCTCCTGCTTTTCAAGGAGCTAAGAGGAATCACTGGGCACATTTTGCCTGCTCAGCTTCCTTCATTCAGGGCTTTACCTGTTGTCAGTCTCTGTTCTGCATGCACAGGTGTCTGCAGCAGTCACCTCCCCTGGATCAAGTGCCACTGTGCTTTTCTGTCCTTTTCTGACCTCTTTCTCTCAGCATATAGTCAAAGCATTCTGTGCTGTTTTCCTGTAAATTAACTACATCTTCTGGCATTGGTCATTCCCTTTGCTATTTTGACTTTTGCCTGCTGGGCTGCCTTATGTGTAGCATCAGTCTTGTGCTTCACTCCTGACATCACACACAGAGGTTTTCCTTGACTGACTGTTTCTGATCTCACTCCTTTTGCAGTTCAGTCTGAACTCCATCTGCTCTGGCTCATCCCAACACTTCCCAACTCTGTACTGAAGCCTTCAAAGGCTCAGCTTTTCCATGGGGCTGCTCCCCAGGTATCACTAGCTTTCCTTAGCTCAAATATTATCTTTTTTTAAAGCCCTGGAACCTTAAGGACTTATATTTAGAAGAAGGAAAAAAAAAAACCTCCACACTTTTCTGAGTTAAATTAATTAGCTTAAGTTACATTACTTAGTCTTCTGAGAGTACAGTATCCTTTTTCAGAGCAGATACAAAATTATGAACTTAGTAGTAGAAATAATTTCAATTTCTTTAAGACAGGTCTGTATCTGCTCTGAAAGAAAATAAAAATGTGTTCCTGTTTTAAGAAAAAGATATTAAATCCCTATTATCTTTTTTGTATCTTTCTTTCTTGTATCTTTCTTTCTTACATTTCCTTCCTTCCTTCCTTCCTTCCTTCCTTCCTTCCTTCCTTCCTTCCTTCCTTCCTTCCTTCCTTCCTTCCTTCCTTCCTTCCTTCCTTCCTTCCTTCCTTCCTTCCTTCCTTCCTTCCTTCCTTCCCTTCCTTTCCTTCTTTCCTTTCTTTTTTCATTTGCATTCTTTTTATTTCTTGGGAAAGCCAGGGGAGAAAAGACAACAAAAATGCTGAAAAAAAATTTTGTTCAGTTTCACTTGTTTTTACATTCGATTTTCATTTCATCATTTTTTTTCCTAGGGGGGGGAAAGAAAATTATGGGGTTTTGAAGGCAAAAAGATTGGATAAAAGAAACTACTATATGTCTAAGATTTTTTTTTCCTAAGTTTTAGCAGGACAGAAAATGTATTTGAAAATTCACCAAAAAAAAAAAAAGGAAAGAGAAGTTTAAAAGGGAAGTACTTTCTATTCATTTGTCATTTGTAATGTTTTCTAGATGAGCACAGTCCATCACCTTTACAGGAATCCATGTCAATGCATAGTGCCTTTGCATGACATCACAGAGGTCTTTGTGGGCATTGCACTAAGTTTTCTTCTGACTAAATCTGATTCAGTTTCCCTTAAGATCTCTCCATTTCAGAGTCAGTGCTATGGCTATGACTCAGTGTAGAAATAACTCAACCTGGGCATTAAAATAGGAATGAGGCTGGGCTGTGTCACCTGCTGTATATGTAATTTTTAGAGTGATGTGCCACTGCTTTTAAATGTTTGATTTTTCAGGCTCTGCCAAGGTAACCAGAGAGGCACACTGCTTGGCAGTGTCACTGCTGAGGAGTGGTGGCTCTTGGGTGTCAGTAAGATGTATGTGCTTTGCCAAGGTGTGTGGCACCTGTTCTTCCTGTATATTTAGGGGTTTGGAGAAGTTACATAATACCTGGCTTTCTTCTTTCTTGCCCAAACTAAAAATATTTAACTACACCTTGAAATTGGTCTTTTCAGGATCAGCAACTTTTCCCATCTGTTGTTTGTTTCTTCCCATTTCAATTTATATCCCTGCCATTATTATCTAAAGGAAAAAGTGTTTTAAAAAAGCTTTTATCCACTGTGGATAAATAAGTAAAGTTCTTCTTCGAAGGTGTTCAGAAGTCTGATCCAGCATGGTTGAAGTTAATGAGTCTGCTTTATGCAGGAACACAAATGTTGTTTTGTAGGAACTACCTGGTCACATAACTTAGTTGTTATGTGTAACTAAGCATCTTCTCTGATTCACCAGATTTCCTTGGATCTCAAAGGCCTTTTTCTGGAAATAAATCATCTTTTCTTGTAAGATTTTAATAACAAAATGGTGATATGTTTTTGTATACAAATATTACATGGGTACCTAATTGAACTTGTTTTTACAAAGGGTGCTTCTGCTGTAAAGAAATAAATATATGTACATACATATTTCCTATACAAAAAAAAAATCTATGAAAATATGTGCATTAAAGTAAGTCATTAGTGGCTTTAGACACTGTCAATCCTATATTTGTGCTATTTTTTCGTTCCCAAAATATATCTGCTCATTTCTTAGCCATTGTATTCTATTTCAGTTTTTATCAACCAAGTCAGGCTGAAAGCCTGTAAATAGTCTTTGCATAACCTGTTTGCAAATTATGGAGGAATTGATACCTTCAGCAGTGAAGAATTAATAAACTCTTTTTAATTTTGCCATGTCAACAATGTATTGCATTAAATATATGTAGAATTTTACAATGTATTGTATACCAAAACACATATCCACAAATAGGGTTTGCCCAGGAGTCCTCCCCAGGGGCTGCTGTGCTGCAGCAAAAGTTGTGTTTATTCAAGCTCTTAACAAAACACCCTGTTTACTTTGCTCTGTTGTTTTCTTAGGCTCAGGTGGGGAGAAGCTAGAAAAGAAAGTTCAGTATTTTTACTCTCCAGACTTACTATTAAGAAAATAAGCATGTCACACAGAAATAAGACTGGATCTGATCTACTGTGAGAAAGGTTGTTGTGGTATTCCTTTCAAAGACTTACCTGGCTTATTTGTCATTGCACTTTAAGCCTCTAATCACGTGCAGGCAGGAGACACAGAGAGAGAGGAGGAGGTAAACACTTGCTGCAGCTCCCTTTTTGGCTTGTTAACTTTGCAGAAGTTGTAGCTGGTTTCAAAAGCTCACTTTTCAATGAAATTTACAAATATAACCACAAAATAGATTACTCTGTCCCTCAAAGTGGATTTATACATCTTTCCCTGAAAATACAAGTACAGAGATGCTGTACTACCTTTCATTCACGTTGAGATTGTAGATGGGTAACAGCTTGTGTTAATATTTGACAAATCTGTTCCATGTTACTGTCAGAAATGTAGCTGAAAATCTCTTTGGCTGGCTGGCTTGTACTTGAAACTGGTTTTCATGAGATCTGGATTTGCAAATCTCTCCCGCCAGACTTGTAGCTGTCAGATTCATTATCTTCAAAATTTCTCTTAACCTCTGATGGTGTTTTTCCTTCTGCAGAAACAGAAGGTGCATGCAGCACAGATGTCAGTCTTCTTCAAGGAGTAACTTCTTCCACCCCAAGTGATACCAGCTCCTGCTAGCACCATGGGGCTGGAGGGGGTTTTTTTAGGCAGTGGACAGATCCACGTGATCCTGTGGGGAAGTTTGGCAGCCATGACAACACTCTTGTTCCTCACCTTCCTCATCTTCCTTTGCTCCAGCTGCAATGGGTAAGGCTCCAAGGCTTTATGGTTCTTGATTCACTTTGGACATAGCTTCATGTATAAATAGCAGGAAAAACTGAGGTACAGAAATAATTTTTTAAAAAGGTATAGTTTAGAGAGGAAACTTCAGTTTAAGTAGTTCTATTAATTCTGAAATCTAATTATATTTTTCTTTTGCTGTGAAAGAAGTACACAATTGTGTTTGTTCAGTGGTTTCCCCTGGAGCATAGGTAGAAGCTGAGTGTTAGCAGATCACACCCCTGAGCTGAAACTGAAAACATTAGGTGGGCTAATCAGGACAAAAAAAAAGTATAGGTGAAAAGGAAAAGGAGTTGATTATGTACTCCAGCTTTGCTGTGGTCACTCCTGAAGTATAGGGTATATATTATTGATCCTGCCTTTCAAGCAAAAATGAATAAGGATCAAGTAGTGGTACTAATTAATGCCTTACACCTCATCCTTATTCTCTTCTCCATAAGAGGATTCAATTTCACCAATGCAGGCACTTCTGCTGCCTTAGTTTGTGCACATTTCAAAGCTCCTCCATGACATGAGCTGAGCCCTGCAGTCTGTCCATGGTGCCCTTGCACAGCCACACCAGTCAGACCCTCTGCTGTGAGGAGTGGGACTGCTGTGCTCCATACTGCTCTTGCCATATTCTGCAAGCACAGCTGAATCAGCCAAGTCTGTGGGGGAAAAAATCCAGTGCAGCAGCAAAATCTGCAGTTTGGATGCATGTACTATAAGGAGCATGGGCTTTCACCCCTTCAGCTTTGAATACATGGAGGGAATTGTGCAGCCATAAAATGCACTGTATTGGCACAAGATGTGTATATGGTGGAAGGTCTTGTTTTTCAGCAGGATTTATATAATGCCCACCATGCAAAAAAACAGTTGTGGGCAAAAACAGGCCCCAAAGTTGGCTGAAACCCTAAAAAGCCCAAGTTAGAACATGCAATTTCATGTGATTCAGGAAAAACACTTTTGTAAACTGTAAGTTGAAACTTCAGCATCTTCTTATTGTCACAGTTTCCTGTCATATCTGTGTAAAAAATAGTAGAATTTTTTTTAAAAAATTACTTTAAAGTAGAAAATCTATTTTAAATATTCTTTAGCCCACAAACATTGCATTTAGGTACTGTGTATCATCTTTGAGGCCTTTTCCAATCCAAATGATTCTATAATTCTGTGTTTTGTTTTGTAACACACCAGTCCTTGAAACATCTCCAGAAAGATGGTTCAAACTACTGAGTAATCTTTGCAGTTACAGAGATACATTGCCTGAAATATTCTGGTGATGTTTTTAATAAATTCTTGTGCTGCTAGTTTGGACATAGTATCTTTTGTTTCAGGTCATTCTGTAGGGCAGGTTGTTTATGCATAAATGCAATTATGCAGAATTTCTTCCTGGCTTAGTCTTCAAAAATGGATGAGGACATAGAAAACTGAATAAAATTTGCTCTTTCTAAAATATCAGAGTCAGAAAAACTTCCAGAGAGGAAATTCTTTCTCTGCTCTGCATTGGTGCATGCTCACTTGCTGTTTTTCATTTCCCAGTTAGGTAGAATTTTAACAGTTGCTGATGTAGAAGTACTGCAGACTTTAGAAGAAGCATAAATTTCATATTATCAATATTTTCTCACCTTCTTATTTGACTTTTCATCTAGGAAAAGACTAACATTATTTTAAGCTCATACTTTATTGCTGTATTTCCCAAATGGTAAAAACTGGAAATGTGATCCATGCTTAGACTCCTATGAAGGACCCAGGGAAGTGGGATTCCTTTAAAAATGTTAAAGGAACATTTATGCTGCTATGAAATCTATATGTCTTTTTGAACTGCTGATGCTTATTATCAATTTTACTAGCATTTTTAGTGGAAATTATCTGGATTTGTTGGCCTTTTTTAGTTTCTTGTAGAATACACATTTTTTACTGACACATTTCAAGGGATTTCCTAAGTAGTCTGACACCAGAATGTTTAGCTGATAATTTCAGATACAATTAAATTAAAGAATAATATTTTTTTATTATTTCACTATCATAGAAATATAGAATGGCCTGGGTTGGAAGGGACTTCAAAGATCATTAGTTCCCTGCCATGGGCAGGGACACGTTTCACTAGACCAGGATGCTCAGAGCCCCATCCAGCCTGGCCTTGAACACTGCCAGGGATGAGGCATCCACAAGGATTTGCTTCTTGGAGCAACCTGTTCCAGTGTCTCATCACTCTCACAGTAAAGATTTTTTCCTAATATTTAGTCTAAACCTACTCCCTTTCAATTTGAAGCCATTCCCCCATGTCCTGTCTCTACATAATTATTTATATTATATCTTAATTATCATCAGTCAATTCTCACTGTGATCTTACACTGATTGAGAAGAAGGGTTTTGTGTGTTATACCTCTTCAGTTATGTTTATCACCATTCTGACTCAATGGTGTTTTTACACAGAAGTCATACCAATTCCTGTAATAATTTTCAGTTATTCCATTTTCCATATTATTTTGAACCATAGTTCTGTTCCCTGCAGGAGTGTAGGGTCTATGAATGATTGGCATTTGTATATTAGCATAATTTGCAGTAAAAATTCATGTACCTTTTTCATTAAGGGAAAAGAAGGCCAAAAATCAGAATGGAGATCATGAAAATCTGATGAATGTGGTAAGTATGTATTTCTGGCAGCTTGTGTCTGTCTTGTGGTTGGTTTGTACCAAGCTCCTTGCAAAATACAACAGATTCAAAAATAGCTCAGGAATTTCGAGATGGTTGAGCATGGGAAACTTTAAAAAGTGCAGAACAGGAAGAGGAAAAAAACTTGTGTAAAACTTGTGTGGATCCTGATAATCTGCACTTTCTCAGTGCCCTTTCTGCCACCACTGTACTCCAGCCTTTCCTCTACTCCATCTGTAGCCCGCTGTCTTCTCATGGGTTGAAGCCATAGTTATTACCATAAAGCTTGAAAAGCTTTTGGCATCTTTGCATTTACTTCTTTTTAACATCTGTAAGCACAGGCACTTAAATCTTTGAACCTAGTTGGCATGGTTTGGTTCTCCTGCCAGTAATACCTGTGGGTCAGAGCTCTGGAGATGAGAATGAAATTCATTGCATGTGTATTTATGTGAACATTTATTCTGATCCAATGGTCACCACTTTGTGTTGCAGCCTTCTGAGAAGGAGGTTTTCAGCCATTCCATCACAAGTTCAGCTACAGAGCCTCCCCCAAACAGTGAGCAGAATGGAGCCCTCAGCAATGGTGATGGTGAGTAGTGGCAGCTCCTCCCTGGGCTGGGATGAGCCAGCAGCACCCTCCCAGTGCTCACAGCTCCCACCTCAGCTGGGATCCCTGGGTGACCCTGCTGTCCCTGGGTGTCCTGGGCTGGTGATCCCTCACATGTCAGACACCAGATCACACAGAACTTACAACCAAATCAAAAAATGCACAAAGTCGTTTGCCTTGCTGGGAAGTCAGTGGTGCTGATCATCTCATGGAGATTCAGGGGGTTTAGGCTGCATCTCCACTTCACTGCTGGCTGTCCTCTGGCACAGCCCTATGCCCCTGCTCCCAGTCCTCCATGCCAGACAGTACTGGGAAGTGCTGAGGTTCTCTCCTGGGCTGCCAGGTCTGGGTCACCAAGCCATACCTGCAGATTGACCAGGTCATCAGGCAGAGAATGGCACCTTCCCTAATCCTGGTAAGCTATGGAACTGGGATAAAACCAGAAGATGAATTTGCACCTTAGAGTTTCAAAAGGAGGCTGTGGAAGTATTTCAGGTCCTCCTCCAGGAATTACAACTTTGGATCACAGTCCTGTGCTGTGCTGTCACTTATATTTTTGTATTTTAGAAAACAGGCAACATAAATAGGCTTCCATTTTTTCCTTAGTCTTTGCTTTGCTGAACACTCAAAATGATTCACCCTGAAGTATCACTGGAAAATATTTTACTCAGCTGCACCTAAAAATAAACTCACTCTCAGCTCAGAGCCACAGGGAGCCGACTGTTGTCTTCACACTAACACCAACACCAGGGGCTCCACTCCAACTTACAGCTCTCTCCTCATCTCCTGCAGCCACAGGCTAAGCTATTCAGACTTTACCCCTTAGTATCCAAAGTAATTTTTAAACTTTGTTTTTGCAGCTAATTGCTGTTCTCATCCATTGGCTTGTTGTATATGTAGGTGTGTGGTTCCCTGAGGGACTTGATGTGCAGAGCAAAGCCCTGCAGAATGGAAGTATTTCTCTCTGCCATGAGTCACCACATGTGCAGCTGTCAGAGCTGCTGCTAAAAGGTGTGCTGTCAGCCAGTAGACAGCTTTCAGACTGTCTGATATTATACTCAGATCACACTCTGCATAACAGCCCTTCTGAATAAAAGGAACCCCTGTGCTTTAATTCCTTACTTACATACTCACTTTTTGTTAATAGTTCTTTTTATTACTGTTTCTGCTAGCTTTTTGAGCAGAGGCAGGGCTGTGGAAGCAGAACCATGAAATGCAGTGGTTTTATCCTTTACTCACCTGCAAGCATTGTCTTCTCTATGTCAACCCTTCAGCTACACTGATCCCTTCTGTGCTACCACCCATAACTACAGAAGCACAGAAACTTGAGCTCTCAGTGTTTTTATTATCCCCTCCAGGCTGAATGGGGTGTGTGCTTTCTGGGTTCTGTAAGAGTGCTCAGCACAGCACAGAAATCCCTAGAATCAAGGACCAGAAAGGCAAAACTCCCATCTCCTGTTCAGACAGTGATTACCATCATACACCTCCAGTTCTGTCCTGAGTTTTGCAGTCAGGGTATGTCTCCCTGCAGGTGCTGACTGTGTCTGCATGCCCTGAACACAAGAGAAAGCAATGTCCATGGCAACCACCAAATCAAGGGCAATGACTGCATTGGCAACACTTTTCTCACCATGAAGGACACAGAAGAATGGGTTGTTTTTGTTGAGACAGTGCCTTAGGAACTGTGAAAGGAGAAGTAAAGCTGTTCAGAAGTGATTTTTTTTAAAGAAATAGTGTGAGGTAAAGTGGCCTACCATGCTTGAAACGTGCTTGTATAAGCCCATGAATGCATGCCAATGTCACACGAGGGGTGGAAGATGAGAAGCCCCATACATTTCAGCCCCTAGTACCCTCTAGTGACAATGACATGTGGCCCACTTCTGGGACCTAAAACAACATGTTCTGCCTAACACTGCCTTCTGAAGTTCTTGTGCATATGGCCAGCTTGTTAGTAGGTTGTCAACCTACATTATGTGCTGCGAGACTAAGGGAAGTATGGCTCAGCCTTGGTGAGGAGCTTCTGGTGTAGCATGCAGGGAGGGCTGAGAGAAGTGCAATGAGAATCTGGCCAGCATGTTAAACAAGCTGAGGGATGGGAGGGAGGAAGAAGGAACGCTTTCCTTTTGATTCCAAAGTATGGGGAAATGCAAAGAGGGAAATCTAACAAGGACTTTTTTAAGGCACTTCATTTGTGGCCTCCCACCTGTTTCCCATCTGAGACTACTAAGCACTCTGTAATCATTCAGTGAAACTGAGTACAAGGCAGATGAATATCCATGCACAACTAACCTCCTACCCCCTGTTCTCACAGTGAATGCTGTTTCCATATAATGTGACTTGGGGGTGTGCAGACTATTTTAGATGTTGTGAGAAAGATATTTTACCAGTAGAGTGCAGAAATGTCTGTAACTGAAACTTTTTGATAAGCAAAAAATATGCTAATCACTAGGCATTTCCAGGCATTAGTATCATTTGTCCTTTCCAGCATGTCACAAAAACAAAGTGATGTAGAGAGTACCAAATCACACCTTTTAGTTATGCCTTTGTTTGTAATACTTCTCTGTCATTTTCTTTAGTTCTTTCTGAGGACAGTACAGCTGCCTGTATCCAGCCTTATGAAGAAGTACAGACATCTACTGATCTACTAGATCAACAGGATAGTCTTGGAAAGTCTATAAAATGTCACCAGAGCCGGGAACTACCCAGTATTCCCCCTAACAACCCCATGGAAACTATCATCTCATCTAGAAATGCAGAAAATGACCAAGGTCTTGGGATGGAAGGGCCTTATGAAGTCTTGAAAGACAGCTCCTCTCAGGAGAACATCGTTGAAGACTGCTTGTACGAAACTGTGAAGGAAATTAAAGATGTTGGAGCAGTAGTCATTGTGGAAGGGAACTCTAACAGCAAATCAAAGGCTTCACTGACAGTTTCTGAAGGTCAGACTCAGATTCCTGAGTGCAGAATTGAGTCAGCAGAATATGCATCTGTTGACAGAAATAAGAAGAGTCGCCAAAGTGCAAATTCAGAAAGTCCTCTTGACAACATACCAGATGTAGAGGATGAGCTTCCCCCTCCAGTACCCATGAAACTTCTTGATGAAAATGAGAATGTGCAAGAAAAAGAAGTGGAAGAAGAAGTGACAGAAGGAGCAAGTAAACCAGAAAAGGTAAATACTGCAAGTATTTGTCCTCATCAAACAGCCAAATAATGATAAAGAACATATGGGTGGGAGAGGTAACAGTAAAAAAAAAGTAACAAGGAAAAAACCCCACTGAAGATGAAGCAAGACTGTAAATGGAAATATGATAATGTATAGTATAGTCTTTGCATTAGAGGCATATGCTTATTCTTTTGCTACCTGTATTTTTGATTATTGCAGCTGTGCACTACATAAGGCTTTTCCCAAATATCCAGGAATTGCATAGGAGGCCTCTGCTTCTTTGTTTGATGGCATTATACTTGTGGAAGCTATTACAAAAGGCATCCAGTATCTCTGTCAGCATCTATATCTTGTTCTGAAGCCCCTTTTCTTTTTTTTCTAATGAAACTCCAGCTTACAAAAAGGTGAGGGGGGAATCCATCCTTGGTGGATGTCCTTACTTTAGATGTGCCTCTTGTTGGGCCACCTTGACTTAGCTGAGCAAGTGTTAGGCACCTGCTCAAAGTGACTCACTTTGTCTTTTGCTGTAGGAGAGAGGGATAGGAAGAGGGATTGCAGCTGTATGCTTATATATTTGTCAAATTCTGTATGTCACATATAAACAGAGTGTAAGGAATTTCTAAATGCTGAAATCACAGCCAAAAGTTACATATGCTCAGCAGTTTATGCTTCTTCCCTAGGAATGAGTTGTGGTAAATTCCTTGAAAACTAGAATTATGGCATTTTCAACAGTTTCTTTTCCCATTTGTAGTTTTTTGTCAGAAGTCATTATAAGGATGCTTTCAGATCATAGCAGACACTTTACATATACTGTTGAATTTGCATTTTTCAGAATATTTGGATATCTTCTTATTAATTGTGAATGAAAGAACTGTAGGTTTAGCAGATTTTTGGTGTTTCAGTCATCAAATAATAAGAGGTAGGTAATGGTGAAAATTTCAAAAAAATTCTTAAGATGCAATGTGACTTTTTAATGTAAACATATACATGAGAAATCACAGTGGAGCTGAGGTATTGTTACTGTTTCTGGTTGTTCTCTTATTTGAAGAATTTGAGTAATCCAGGAAGAAGGCAGAAGAATATCTTCTTAAATAAATAAATAACATGTAACTTGTAAAGCACAGTATAGTCCAAATGAATAAACTTCTTGCAGTATAAAAATCGTTTTGCTAGACTCTTCAGTGCACATTTTTACAAATAATGAGCTCGTTAAGTAAAAAATTAAGATGTGATTGTCGACAATAATCCAGCAATATTCCCACCTCCCACATTCTAGCCATAAGTAATTTCTAATTAAACTTTTAGATAAACAGCTTTGTGTAACAGTGACATTTTTCCTACTAGGTGTGAAAAGACTAGCAGAAAGTAATTGTATTTGCCAGGCACCAATACAAAGGAAAAGCCTTTGCTGCTCTGTAGCTCCCCAGCACACCGTGTATGCAGTGTCAATAACTGCAAGGAGTGGGAATTGATTAAAACGGTTCAGGTTTTGAAGGATTAATCAAGAGATGACACATGCCGTCCCCCAAGTGCCAGAAAAAAGGTGTTTGTCTAATTAAAATGTATTCAGAGCTGAAGGCACCCCGAGTCAAATCTCGGGCAGCATCAGATGATTCCCGTGCTCGCTGCTGGGTACATGCATTATGCATGGAGGTGTGTGCCTGTCCTGTCCTTGAGAGCTACAGCTGCAGCAGAGCTGAGATGGTAATTGATGGAATATATAAATGTCATTATTGTTGGCATTGTGTGGGGAGGTGGCTGTGGGGTTGTTTTTCTGTTGTGATGATGATAATTTTTCCCTTTATTGTGCTGCTTCAAGCAATGCAGAGCAGTGCCTGTTTTTTTCAGTGTGGCAATTGAGACCAAGACATTCATGGAAGTGTATGTTACATTGATAACTCTTTTAGTTAGACCCCATGGCATTTCTGGTTTTGCTTTCTCTTCTCTGAATCTACTTAGCTGCTTTGTTTAGTGCAACATCTGTATCCCAGACTCTTCAACCTTCTGCCCTGGCCCTGATGCAGACAGAGGTTGTGTGCCCTTCATGCAAGTCTCCCTCACTATAATGAGGGCACAAAGAAGGGACAGGCAGGGAGGCACCTGTGTAACCAAGGCTTGTACCTGCCAACAGGTACAGACTGTCTCCAAGCTGTTTCAATCTCACTGTCTAAAAGAGGGCAGACAGGGTGATCCCCAGCCCATGCCAGTTCCTGAAGCACTCCAGTCTGGGAGATAACTAGGTGGACCAAGTCAGAGACCATTCCCATGTGTAACAGCATGAAAACAGTTTATTTTTCCATTTGTAGTTTTTATCAGAAGTCATGATAAGGATGCATTCAGATCATAGCGGAGACTTTTCATAAACTGTTGAGTTTGCATTTTTAGAATGTTTTTCAGAGCCAGGTGTGCTATAATGGATGAAAATTTACCTAAACTGATTCTTGGCTGTGAACCAGCCAAATCCTTTGGAAAGACTTGCTGAGGAAAGACACCTTTAATAGCACGAGGCTTCTTACAGGCCTCCATCACCTACAAAACCTTGAGCATAGTTCTTCTAATAATGCTGGAATAGCAGAATAGATTTCTTTCTTTTATTTAAAAAGGAAATACGGATCTCCTTTTTCCCCCAGATCATTCCAGAGTGAGCACTGGTAGAAATGCTCTCTGTGTGTCCATCTGGCTGCTGCCATCTGATTTCAGCTTTGCACAGCCTGAGGATGGGCAAAGCATCTCTTACAAATGCACCAGAGGAGAATGTTCTTCTTGTTCTTGTGCCCAAGTCAGGAGCAGCAGCTGAGCCAGAGCAAAAAATCAAGTGCTGTCTAGGAACGAAAGGAAAGTGGAAGGCAAATAAGGACACATGTTTGTGTTGCTACTGGTGAGGTTTCAGCATAGTTTAAAATGTTGCTAGGTACAAAATGTTCGGGGGCAAGTGGGATTTTTTTAAGTTTCCACAATAACAGTATCCTCCAAAATTGATGTGCCTGTGCCACAAGCTTCACATTTAGAAGAATGAATGCTGTATCCAGGGGAACAGCACAGGATGGCAAACACCCTGGGGTATTTATCAGTACTTGAGTGGGAAACTGTAGAAGAGGTCCTGACACATGGTGCTTATAGGCACACTGATGACAGAAAAGTCACTGAATAATTTTTTGAGCACATCCTTGTTTTAATGTGTGAGGATGAAATTAGTATTTATTCCTCAGCACAAAAAATAATGGTGCAGATAGGAAAGACTAAACTAAGTTGCTGTAACGAAACAGATCTAACAAAGCCAAAATATATTCGACTTTTCCTTTTTTTTTTTTTTTTTTTTTTTTTTTAGGTAAACAAACCACAGGTTAAAGAGCACTGTTCTCCTGTCTGTGAGAAAGAAGTGAGGGAGTTTGTCAGTGTGAGGGAAGCTTTTCAGGAGCAATAGGCAGAACTTTACTGTGCTTTGGGCCAGGGTCTGTGCCCAGGAACCTGAAGTTTGGTATTTACTAGGAGTAAAAACAACAAGAAAATGGAAGGATGAAAGAATCTATCACAATGAGCCTCTGAAAATAAAAAACCAAAAAAAAAACCAAAAAAAAAAAAAAAAAAAAAACCAAACAAACAAACTAGTTCTGTGTGCCTGGAAGTGGTATTTTATTGACTGTGCTAAAAATAACTCTAGTCCTCCATGCTGGCTTGCATTGGAGGTGGTATGAAGTGTTTTAGTTGAAGAAGTGTGGAAGTCCAAAGTGCAGCCTTATACAGTGCTAGAAGGCTCCCTCTGAATCCCTGTGGAGCAGGAGTCCAGCAAAGCCTTCTTTGGGAGGAGGCATCCCACAGCTGCTGTGTAGCAGCAGGATCTTTGTTGTTGTAAAGGTCCATTTTTCATAAGAGCAAAATGCTTTTCCCCTGCTGTTTCATGACCTGTTTCACACAGATCACTTTAGATGCTGGAAATCAGACTTGACACCAAACCAAGCCCTCCATCCTTCAGTGACTCTGCTGTCAGCTGGCTGCAGCTCAGGGGGCTGCAGCAGGTCTGAGTGGTTGTGAGGCCAGGCTGCTGAGCACCTCTGCACAGGGACTGCATTCCAGGGGTGGAGGACACAGCTTTCCCATGTCCAGGATCTACAGAATGAAGGATAATAATCATCCAGAAGGTGTCACCTGAGTATTGTTCTTTTGTCATGTAAAATCCTGTGAAAGGGCAACTGGTGTATCATAACAGCTGACTTCTAATTGTTCAGAAGCCTCTGCAGACACTTCATAAGAAGTGTAAAGGGATACAGTGGTGCAGAGTTTGTTTTAACCATTACATTATTTTTACCCTTTTCAGGTCAGGACCAGAGCAGATACATTAAAAAGCTTTACTAACCTCAGGGCTGTTATCTCCAGAGAAGTACTCTGAATAGTGGGGATATTAGCTATGTGTAATGGAACTTGAGAGCAAATGCCCATAAAATAGAATGTATTGATTATAATGGGAGGGTTTTGTTATAGATTGCACACTGTTGATGGGTAATGAGCCTTTTATTTTCTTTCTTTCTTCCTTTTTTACAGAGGCTTAGTTCAGTGTCTTACAAGTCCCGAGAGGAAGATCCATCTCTTACAGAAGATGAGGTAGGTTTCTTGCATGAAATTCAGTAACTAACTAGAGACCAGTTTTTAGGCAGAAATTAGCATAAGCTCTGTATGATTAAGCAGAATCTAAGAAAGGTGAAACTTGTGTGAAGGGAAAATGAAAGCCCAAGATTCTCTGCACAGAGTTTCTATTGCCACGTTCCTAAAATCAGAAGTATTCTAACATATGGCTCTATCCAGGCCCATAGTTTAAAAATTATGCCAGAAAATAATAAGAGGCCACAATTAGTTGATTGTTAGGGTAATTTCTTGATTTGGATGACAAGACCTTCTCATGAAGAATAACCAGCAGCCTTTTAAAATATATGCTCCACCTTCCCCATGCAAAGTGTTTGGAGCTCTGGGAAGTAAACTGAAGCACAATAAAAGCACTGGAACATCAACTGTTTTTTAAAATGTCTGTTGGTCAGATAAATGGAGGAGAGTTAAACAAAGAGGAAAGTTAAACATAAATAAGGCTGTTTGTGAACATCTCCATCCCATGCCATTTATAAATATGTTCTCTGGTTCTAAAAGTAAACACAAACTTGGCACTGAACTAAGTGAGCTAATGCCTTCTGCTGGGAGAAGCATTCCCAGACATTAATGAATAACCAGATCTTGAACTGAGTTAATGTAATATAATACTGAGAAGAGTTGAAATACAGATAAGCAGAAAAGCCATTTTTTGTTTGGTTAGCTGAAATCAGTAAAAAGTAAGAAGTATCGACATTTTCAAGTTGATGTCCCTCTAAAACAAACAAATAAACAAAAACCAACCAGCCCCAAAACCCCCCAAACCTAACCAAAAACAAACAAAAAAAACTCCAACCAACTAACCGACCAACCAAACCCACTCCCACCCAAACACACACACAAAAAAATCCCAGAATTATCAGCAGTGATCTGGTTCATCTGCTTCAGTCTGTGTTGCCTAATGGTAATGGACATTTTCATGTCAATATACTCTTTTAACTGGATTGATACAAACCCAGAGTGGCCTTGCATGCTTGGGAAAGACTTTAAATGTAATAGAAGAGCAGTGTTGCACTGTGATATTGGGTACCAGAGAAGCCCTGCAGGGAAATTCAGCCATCTGTCCTGTGCAAAGGCTAGTATCCATTTGGCCTGGGAGAGGGAATTAAGACTGATTCCTGTGCTTGGCATCAGCCCAGGTAATCCCTGAGCAGAGAGATTGTGGCTCTGTGGATGAGGGCTTCTCCTCACTTTTTCATGAAGGGCAACTTTCATGCACTTGTTGAAGTGTACCACCTCACCAGAGGGAATTTTTAGTTAGGAATGAAATGCTGGCTCCCTTTCTGCTGTTTACAGCTGAGAGGTTTCAGTCTCCAGTCTAAAGTTCACATACTCAATGCCTGAGAAACAACTCCTCTTTGTAGGCAGAGTGTAGTCAACAAAGCATATCAGTATTGGCACTATTTGCTATTATCTGATGTAATTTATCTTCAGATTTTTAATGTTGTTTTCACATGTGTGTTTAAGTCCTGCCTATAAAAATAATTAACTATTCTTTTATTGCAGTGTCTCTAAAAGCAGAAAAGTAGCCACTATCATTAAAAATAGTAACAATAATAATTTCAAATGCCCTAAGGATCAGACAGGATTCTTCTACTATGTCACAGCAGTTCAATCTGATCCTCCCTTTGATTCCTCTCTCCCTGTTGAGTCCAAATTGACTCCAGGACCATAACAAAACTTCAAGAGCTTCTGCTCACAAAGCCATTCCCTTTTGCCCAGTTCTAATTTTCTCACCAGGGTTTTATATTCAAGGAAGTTTTACATTTGCAAACTTATTTTATAAAGCATCCTTTTTTTGAAAGAAAACTGATTTAAAAATGCATGCCAGAAAAGGAAGGATTTGTAAAATAAAAATTTTATATTTTTTTCAAGGGAGAAATCATATCCTTTTAGAAAGGATATCTTTATATCAGAAGATCCTGTCTGTTCTTAAATAACCAATATCCTTGTAGCACAAGGGTGCAGACTGGTGCACAAGCTTCATACTCAGTAGGTGTCTCCTTTTCCCAGATCTCAGCCATGTACTCATCGGTGAGTAAGCCAGGACAGGCCATCAAGGCACTGGATTCTCCTTACACCTGCATTCAAGAAATTGCATCTCAGAGGTCTCCATCTATTTGCAGTGGCCTCTATGCCAGTGTGAAGGACTTTGAAAACACCCTAAATTCTACCACTGTGCCTCAGCCAGCGGACAGACCAAACGGGGAGCTGGAGCCGGACTATGAAGCTATCCAGTCAGTGAGCCAGGAAGAAGACAGGACCTTGTCTGTGCCTCACACAAACCACACTGCTCTTTCAGGAGAGAATGACTATGAGAGCATAGGGGACTTGCAGCACCACAGGGAATTCACCAGACTTTAACCACTCCAGCAGCAGATTTCCCCACTGTTATTTTCAAAGGACAAGTGAAACACAGACAGGGAAGTGCTTTTCCTTTTGAGGAACAAAGCTAAGTATGGAACACAAGTTGTGAAGAAGCAACATACATTTCAGCCAGGGTGGGATACCTGCTGGTTTTTCTGGGTGGCGGATCAAGCTCGTGGGAAAGGGTACGTCAGGTCAGAAAGATGACCAGGACAGCATAAAGGTTTCTTTATTATCATTAGCTCCAAGGCAAACATAATTTGGGAGGAGTGCCATGCTTGTCGTCCTGATAGGATTACATACCAAAAAGACTACACAAAACTAGCTTCTCATTTTAAGAGATCATTTTATGTCCTTTTCTTCAAAGTGTTTTTCAAGCATAATTTTTCATTCAAGTTTTGGCATCCGCAATGTTGAGCAAACCACGGATAATTGTACCTCAACTCAGACTTTGCAGGGCTGGGGAGGATGCACTCACTTCTGCATCTTTTGGGGAGCTCTGTCCACATTCACTGCAACTAAAGTGCAAACAACAGTAGTTCACAAGGGACTGACTCCAAATGTACTTGAATTAATTCTGCTGACTTTTTTTTCTTTTTTTCTTTTTTTTTTTAATGTCAAGGGCTGTAGAATGTGACTTGCAGTATTTCAGATGTGTACTGGTATTTGTAGGGATTTTGTCTGATTACTTGTGAAATATCCCTTTAAAATGGCAAGGTCACCCTTAGCATTCTTGCACTGTTTCCCTCAAATGGACATAAACACCTACACATACACACCCCGTCATGTCATGTTGCAAAAAGTTGTGCAAATGAATGCATTGGCATAATGTGTAGTCTAACCTTAGTAGCGTTGAGTAATTTTTTTGCAGAATTTTGCCCTTTTTATAAACTTAAATATTTTAATATGTTTGTCTAGTTTCTTATATAGGAAATATTATGTACTGTGTTGAATGGATAGCATTTTTATTTTTTACAATATATTTTTCATCTTCAAACTTTTTGTAGATTAATTTACTGGGGTTTGTAACAGGAGGAATCCCATTCTTTATTTGGGCTCTATTTGGTTTTGGTTTTTTTTTAATTTTATTCCTATTTCAAAAGTAGATAAAAGAAAATTACTTTGGGGTTGTTTTGTTTGCTTTTTCTGTCTCCTTGAGCAGGGATATGGAACATGCCTTGCTGTTTTTAAGCTAAAATCATGGAGTCTATGTAAAAGAACACTGCCAAAGGGCAAAAAAGAGGCAAAAGAGACAGTGGGATTTAGTCAGGCATAGCCAGTGGTCCCCCTTGTTCTGCTAAAAGGAGCAGGGGGGCAACCAAGACCTTCTTGGGCCTCTGACAAGCAGTTTGAAAGCCACTGGCTTTTAAAAAATGCTGTTATTTTGTTACTGTGAAAAACAAAATACAGTGCTTGGATGAAATAAGCAGGTACTGGACTGGTACTTTTTTCTTCAACAATAATACAATAAATAGTACAATAGTACAAGAATAGTCCAACAATAAAGAACTAGCATTGTGTGACATGCATGTGCACATAGCCCCATGTATATAAGCATACACTTGTAATTTGGACACAAGTGTGAGTTATAGTTCAAGCTTGGCAACATTCACATACGTAATATCTGGCATGTGCTTGAAGAGCAGTTTATTTTCAATTCAAAATAAACAGTACATAAACTGAGGTTGGCTTATTCTGTAATACACAAAACAGGTTTACTTTCAGCTCGATTGGTACTGGGTTTTGATGGCTGAGCCCTTCTCGGATTGTTGGTCAGTGCTCCACATGACTTGGTACTATGAAGAGCAAACATGGATCTGTTTACACACATTTATTAGAAACAGTTTCATAACTGAAAGAAGTGTGCTGATTTACAGGCTTTGCCTCTGAGGAGCAGTGCAATTGTGCAGTCAGCCTCTGCCCACAGGGCGGATCAGACTTTGTGGATCCTGACCTTGTGCAGCTGCAGCACGCTCGATCTACGACTCTCTTCCTTGGAGGAGAAGCAGTTCAGACCACTCCACATCCATCCTGCTCTTGACCATGCTGCCATGTTTGACAGCTGCAGCAAACCCTTTGCTTCCACTTCAGTGCTTTTTAAGGATGACTGTGGTTTTGCTTTCTGGAGTTTTTCCTTTATGAAGGTTTTTGTTTCTGTTTCCTCGAATGTGAATTCCTGAAGTTCACCTTTGAATGTTCTCTCCTTCTACTTCACCCTGTCTAAGGCCAAAGATAAGATGCACCATGTTTCAGAAGATTTGTTGTGCTAAGTCTGGAGAATTTCTTTAGTCTTTAACTATGTGTTTTCTGTCTGTTCCTTGCTCAGGGGTACCAGTTTATATATGTAGTCTTCAGTCTGACTCCTGCAGCTTAGTGGCAGGCATACCTCAACTCCTGAAATTCCCAAATATATCTCAAGATGCAGTTATCCCTTTACATGGATGACTGCTTTTGAAGAAACAGTAGGAACATGAGGTTTGCCAGGTTCACTAGATTCAATTTCAAAACCAGTTCAAAGATACCTTGAGATAATGTCCATTGATAGCAAAGAATAGCACTGAATTCTTGATGGTAAAATTTTAAGGTGCAAAAGAGGAAAAGGAAACGTCACTCTAAAAATACACCCATTGAGACCAGCAGGTCAAAGGGTGGTGGAGCACTGTTCAGTCATTCTGTTGTTTTTCATAGCTAGATCAGAAATGTTGCTTTGTAAGAAGGGACACAAGTCCTTCTGTCTTTTCTCTATTCTGACAACTGCTCCTGAGACCCCCTAGACTTCCCTTTTTCACACTGAAAGAAAAATTCTCCTCCCCCTCTCTTCTTTCTTTGGTTTCTGTTTTTAACCTGTCTTATACAGCCTTGCACTGGGAGCTTGTACTGTATCTGCCGTCCTGTGGCAGTGGCACATTCCTTCCTGTTTAAATGACTTCCAGGATGGTCACAACCTTTTAATGGTCCATCAGACCTCATTCTCATGGAGAAACAGTTCACATTCTGGATTGCTGCTTTTGGGATGTGTACCTGCCCTCAGCCTTGAGACCCACACTGGATTTAAGAGCTGCAAAAACAAATTACCCTCCTGAACAAGGATGTATGGGGGAGTCCATAACTCCCTTGCAATCTCCATTATGTAATCTAATGCTAAAGGTAAATGCTTTAGAATTCAGTCTGAGGTTGGTGAGTATTTACATTTCTTGACAAAGAATAAAGGTTCCGTTTCAGTCCTCTCTTCCCAGAAGTAACACCTGTTCCTTTATGGCTGTTGTCAATGCTTCCTTTTCATTAATATATTTGATAGAAAGATTTTTCCAGCGTTAATTCCCACAGAGATTAATCTGACTGTAAAGAAAAGGGAGTATCTTCTACTTGTCTCTTTACTGCTCTTTTTAACTCTTTCACCATATCCCTAATTAAAAATGAAGTATTTTCCAAAAACATCCAAAATAAATAATCCAAATAAATAAAAAAAAAATCCAAATAAATCCAAAATTAAGTATTTGTTACCTGGTGATGTTTTCTGGGGAAGTGTCACAGTCTATTTCTTTGCCTCCTTTTTTTGGCAAAACTGTACAATAAGATCTCACATCAAATTGCCACAGTAAGCCAAGTGAAGCTGTAATGTGTATATAACTGCACTAGTGAAAATGTCTTTTTGATTTCCCTCTGGGAACTAGTAGAAAATAGGAAATGCGGTTCAGGCATCTCTTCCATGAATCTGTGTCTCTCATGAGAGTTGTTCTTACCACATACCTAATCCAATATGTAAACCAGTCATCCTTTTCTATCATGAGTGTAGAATAACTTTTTCAGTCACAGAGAAAAATTAATTCTTTGCAGATACCTGTAGCACAGGCATGTACCTAATTACCACAGTTAAATCAGTTATAGTGCCTTTTCTACAAAGTAGCTAGTACTTCCATACTCTTTTCTATACTGCATGTGTTTAACTCAAAAGTACAAAGGGACAACCCCAACATTTACTAGTCTCAAGTTAGATACACATTTAATGTACTCAATTAGCCCTACAATAGCAATAGTCACTCACAAACATCCACTATAAAGCCCAGTAATGTAGCTATGATGACTAAGCTTTGCAATAAGAATTATCAGTCTTCTTTTGAATAACCTAGGTTTTACAATAGTGAGCATTCAGGGAGGTGGTGTTCATGTCACCATGTGAACAATTAGTTGCTTCAGTCTTTCTATCAATATAAATTGCAGGCTTGCTTACATGTAGCAGGATCCATGGAGTGAGGGATGAGTGGGCGTGGGGATTCATATTCATGAGTAACCCAGAGTTGGGTCATCCCCATAGTTTCAAGTAGCTGATGACCAGCTGCCTTGTTCTCCAAACCCTCATCTATCGTGCCTTCAAGGAATCTATCCTGCAGGGATGCTTCTGGGCTGCATGCTTCTCCATGGCTCCCTGAACACTCCTGTCTGCTGTTTTGAACACAATTCTGTATACTCGGTGCTCTCTGTTCAACCTTTCAATGGTGCTTTTATAAGAGGCTGGATAAATGGTTTGCATGTGCTTTCTGAAAGCTGATGTGTGAAGCTGTGACACAGTGCTCTCTCTGATATTGTCTGCATACCAGAACTTAGCATTACCTGTGCTACTCTTGACTCAAAAGCTGGCAGTGCTGCCCTGTCTCTTGCTCATCTCACGGCATCCAGAGTGGAGTCACCATGTGTGGCAGCCCTGCCCAGCCATTCAGGCCAGGCAGCTTGGCCTGGAAGCAGCTGGAGACTCTGGTCTGTGCACTGTGGGACTGGAAACATCATAGCCCAGCTCAAGGACTTTTTTTCTGTCTCCTATTGTGCAAATACATTTGTTTACCATGTGACTGTAAGAAATCTGTTTCTGCAACAAATATTTGGACCACACTCCAGTGAGGGACTTTTGCTCTTAGGCAAATAACCAGTTTTTTCAGATGAGTTTTATTTTTTGAGGTTGGAGTATGCCTGAATAGGGCTTTTACATACCTCACAAGTAATTTGGTGTAGTAGTCTGCTGCAAAACAGAAGAATGCAGAAAGATACTTAGCCTGACAGATGCTCCTTTGGTGGTGTGCTAAGGACTTTCAAGGGCAGGTCTCTTCCTGGGAGCAGGGAACATAATTACTGTTAATATGATTTCATACCCTGGTGCTGAAGTTGATTTGTAGCATCTCCTCTGGGATGGTGGTGGCTGAAGTGATTGCCAGAGCAGATCTCAGCCTCAGAAAAGAAAATATACATGTATAATATATATTCCTTGCTGGCAAGCAACATGTATTCAGGATTATGTTAAAGATAAATGCTGTTGAATGGAACATCACAGAGCTAAAAATACAGGGTTCCCTTTATTCAAGGAGAGAGCACCCCCTTGGTTGGTCAGCATAAAATATCCCAGGCTCACAAAACAAATTAAACAAATTAGTTGCCTATATGGTGATTTTCCAGGAGTGCATTAGGATATCACATACAGTAGGCACTGTTCTTCTCTCCTGAAGAGCAGAAAGCTAACAACTTATTTGTAATACAAGGTTCCTATTGATTAATTGATAAAACTTAATTTACATATAATCCAAAGGTCAGCAAGAGTGTCTACATAATGTAGATATATTTTAGCTCCAGCACCCCAATTTCCATAGAAATGCACAGATTATCTTTGCATTACATACCCACTGGTCTGTGCCCAGTCTATGGGTAATATCAATCTTACAGTTCTGTTTCTACAAGCTGTGAGGTTTTGTTTCTGGAGGCCTTCAGTTTTAAACTGGCCAGAAGGACAGTCATTACAAGTATGATAGCAAAGTGCCTAAAAACATGGATGTCTCTGTAGAGGTGAAGATGCTCACTGTTACTGCACAGCCACTTGACTACTGTATGTGGTGCTCTCTTCCCATACACATCCCTAAATATTGTCTTTCATTTGTGGTGTTCGTTTATTGTTATAATAGCACAGTCTTACAATGGTTTTGTCTTTGCAGATTTGTTGGCTAATTTTGACTAGCATGTATTTGTATAAAAAATACAATTTTTTTTTGTTTAGAAAGCAGCTATGTTATTTCTTATAGTTTATGATAATACAACAATCGGCTTAGATTACTGATAAGGTATGTAAGTATCACTTGACTTCAAAATGCTTCATTTGAGATTTCAGAACGCCTCTTGTTCATTACAAGACAATATAACCAACTCTTGTCCTTTTAATCTTGTTATACTAAGGAGGGGGCTTAAACCCTACAAATCTTATTACTAAGGAAAAAAAAAAAAATAGACATCAATTCCTCATGTCTAAAAAGAGAACAATTTTAATTTTAACTCATATTTTAACTTCCAGCATAGGTGGGATTTAGACTACCCTCTTATTTATGGAACTGCTCTTCCCCACTTTGTTCAGCTGTCACCATCTGAGTATCTCGTTTGTCCTTAGTGAAATATGACAGTTGTACAGAGGGTACAGAAACGGCATCACATTAAAATTTCTGAATGGGACCTTTTCAATGTGCCCATGAGATTCAGGACACTGGACTTCAGTTGTTCAGATGTTTTGAGGTAATTGCATCCTGTGTGGAGGACATCTGTGGAGGTCTTCACTTTCTTTCAAGGCAAGAAATTCTGTAGCTTGCAAGCACTGATATTCAAAAACACATAAAAGATGTGAATTGTCACAATGTTTAAATGTATTATTAAAGAGACATCTAAGAGCACAAGAAACTGCTTTCTCACATGTCTGAGGATACTGGAATTTGCTCTTTGTATCTGAGACTGAGAAAGGTCACATAACCAGTCTCCTCAGAACATCCTACCAGCAGACAGGTCTTTGAAATGAGCCAGTGTGGTGGCTCCTGAGTTTCTGTATGTGCCACCTTCATAATTTCCAGCAGAGCCTATCTCATCTCTGTGGCAATGAATACTTAGGAATGGTCCTTTGCTTCACAGTCCCAACCCCTTTAACTTAA
Organism: Oenanthe melanoleuca; assembly: GCF_029582105.1. Taxonomy (NCBI): domain Eukaryota; kingdom Metazoa; phylum Chordata; class Aves; order Passeriformes; family Muscicapidae; genus Oenanthe; species Oenanthe melanoleuca. The sequence continues at coordinate 28,415,671 of NC_079335.1, forward strand.
GGAAGGGGTTGTGAGCTGCTTCTCCTTGGTCTGATTGGTCTTTCTAAATGAAAGTGTGCTAAGAGCCCACCTTCAGGCCCACAGAAGAGCATTCACTGTCAGGGTAAGACAGGTACAGCCCACTGCAGCAGCTGGAATAAAGAGGTAAAGTAACAATAGCTAAGTTTAATTTGCATTTCCCCCATCTCACAGACAACCTGTTTCAAAAGATTTTTAAAGTAGAAAAGCTTACAGTAAAGGGAGGAGTTGCTGAGAGTCCCACAAGAGATGGATAACATTGCTTATTCTTCTCAGTATTCCCTATATACTCCCTATATAGAGAGGCAGGAGCAAGTCATTACCACCCAACCATGTTGCAGTTGGATTATTGTTTATCAAGACTCTGTATCAACAGAACTGAAATGAATAAATTCTAAATCATGTTTTTGTTCTGTTAGAAACCCAACATGGACAAATATAAATGCACTAAAGTAAGTACCATGTGTAGATCTGGACTTGTATCATAAGGGGTTTTTAGCAAAAAACAAAACCAAGACCCAAACAAAAACATCAATTCTAATTAGAATACTTTATTTAAATAGAATTCTTTGCATGAGCCAAGGCTGCAGGATTGGGCCCTAAGAGTTTAGAAGTTTGGTTTAGTGATAGGTACTTTTGGTTTGTATTTTCAGTGAAATGTATTTTCTTTCTATTAGTGAATGGATATGACTTCCATAAGAACAACAAAAATTGTCAGTTATATGGATAATTATGTCTAATAGCTAATTAATAAAATCATGCCTCAGTAAGAGTCACTTAAAATTGGGTACTATATGGGCTTTAGCATAAAATTGCTTTACATATGGAACATTGCATACTAAGAACATAATGGATAAGAATTTGTAAATACAGACACTTTTGTTTACTTTATCCATTGTTTTATAAATGAAAAAATATGTGTTACTGGAATATCTCTGAGCAAAGTTCTCTTACATAGTGTTCTAGCAACAAAAATTGTTTTCTGGACAACTATTTGAGTCTCTGATCACTGACACAGAACTGCAAAACATCCTCAAAACAGTCTGACCTCGTGAAAAGAGAGGCTTAGTACTGTCCTGGCTATCTTTGAGTGGATATAGTTGAATATACAGCAAAGTTCAGCTCTGTAAGCAGTGAGAGCAGCCCAGTGACTGCACAACTGTGCCATATACACCTGGAGTCAATGCATGCAGACTTCTGAGATGGCATTACCTAAGGATTGTTTGCTACATGAAAGATTATTTGGCTTGCTACCTGTTTGAAATCAAAATACTTTTATCAGCACTGCTGCAAATGCTGTAGTTTTCCAGAATGTATGTTCCATAAATTGTAGTTTAATTGTAATTGCAGGGCTTATCCTACTGTTAGAGCAGTTCAGATCCAACACTAAATTGCATTTGTAAATTTACAAATGCCATTAAATTCCTCTCATTATTTTGTAATAGAATACTACAAGTTGATGTCATTTAGTCATACCTTTGTTCCAAGAATCTTCATCAGATATTTCTATAGCCAATTCAGCTTTTGGCTTCTGAAAGCACAGTAGGCAATTAACGTTATTTACTGTAAATGTAGACAAGTTTTATGTAAATATTTATGGGGAAAAAATGCTACATGAACATATGAAGCAGTTATCTAAAAGTAAGAACATAGGTCAATAATAAAAAATGCAGGTTTTATTTATGTAGAGTAGTATCCTAACATTTACTTGTTTATATGCAGAAAAAAATCATATGATTCTGTAATTATTCTCTGAAAGCATTTAAAAGAGACTCTGCCATTTTCTCTGGTTATTATATTTGCAAGTAACTCTTGAATTTATTGGAAATCCATGTAAATGATGTCAAATAGGAAACATGTTACATTGCAATTAAATTAATTTAATTCAAAAATCCTGGCATAATTCACTGGAATAAAATCTATATATAAATTCAATAGCCAGACAGAATAAACCACAATAAATAAGCTTTGTCTTTCGTTTCAGTGGTTGGTTGGTTGGTTGGTTGGTTGGTTGGTTGGTTGGTTGGTTTTTTACCTGTGCCTCTTATTGTTGTTTTCTTAACAAATATATAATTCAGTCCTTGCAGTCACTTCATCCTGCCAGTCTTAAAACCTGCATTATTTTATAGAATTCTGTTTGTTCTGGGAATTCTGTGCTGATTTCGCTCATGTGAGAAGAACTACTAAGACTTTTTTGTGATATATAGCACCTTACTCCTCCCAAAGCCACAATCCTGTCAAAATTCAAGCATGAATACAACAGCACCAATTTTAAGTTGTCTCTGACTAAAACAGGATCTGCCATGAATGTAGTGGCACTATGCTCTTTAATGCAGGTAAGAACATTGGATTTGAACCTTTCAAAGTTGTACAGCTTTCAGCATTTTTAAAGCTGCAATTACCAGCCTTACGGACCATCCTCTGAAATTGCCGTGGCATTTGATTCCTTTTCCTTTGTTATAGATGCTCTCTAGGTAATGTTCCCCATCCATTTGCTGCACTGCTCTGTCAGTAGCAAGACTCATTTGTGTAGAAATACTTTTAAGAGCATCCTGAAGCATTTCAAAGGCAGGTGACTTAGGACCACTGCTGAATATCTAACACAGAACATGGAAGTCTAACACAAAGAAATGTCATCTTTTAAGCATGTCACTGGAACAGGGCTCCTTTGTACACCAGAGCATGAGGCTAAAATAATACCTAACCTTTTGGGGCTTGCACTTTCCATGACTTGCACATCCCTTCTCATTATCTTTAATGACAGATAGGAAAAGAGCAGCTTTGCCCACTTAATACTAAGTAGTTACTGATGAACAGCTTCCTGGAAAATTCACAGTGCAGACAGGGATTAGTTACACCAAGCTGGGAGGCTGAAGAAATTAGATAGACAAGTAGTATCTGTTCACTGTCAAACTGATGGCTTTTTATTGTTTAATCTGGATAAGTATATTTTAATACTCAAAAGATACAGGGTTATAGGTCAAACAGAATTTGTTAAAATAAGGAGTGTTTCATATGCAAAATCCTTCATGATCTGATAAGTGTAAGAGAAGATTGCTTTTTACTGAACAATTGTTCATGGGCCAAGAAGCTGCAAAATATGCAATTTGATATAAATTTTTATTAAGCAACTGCTGAATATTATCCAATACAGGCTATTATTCTGAAAAAAAAAAAAAAAGCATGCAGCATTATCAAGAGAACTATTTCACAGATTTTTTTTTATTCTTCATTCTGAACAGTTGCTATCAGCCATAAAATAGCTCTACTAAAATGGTTAGCTTCAGGTTTGAGGCCAACCACACAGAACTATAAATGTGGCTGGCTGAAATATTGAACAATTTGCCCATATTCTGGCTAATCATGTAGCTGCATGCACACACTTGGGAACAGAAACTTCAAGCATCTTTGTTCTCCATGAGCTCTGACATCACTTAAAAGTAAAGCTTTAACCTAATGAGAGCTCGGTGTGGAATCAGGAGTATACTGCAGTGACACCTGGTGTTTAAAATAGAATTAGTCCCTGTGAAGTGTGGCTGACAATTTACTTTTAATCGGGTATGTATTCACTCAAAGACTCATAGTTCATCCTGTGCTCATGGAGCATAGCATTATGTTGAACTAGAAAGCATTGGAACTAAAGAGTGGCTTGACATTGCTTCGTAGAAAATGTGTCTGACAGATTTGTTTCAAAAGCCCAAAACTGCAGTGACATGATCTTCCTAGCACTGTAGCTGGCAAGATACTGCAGCACTACTTTTTCTCAGTTGGCTATTACATAAATGAGATTGACCTTTCGTGTAACACACGACTGGAATTTCTGCGCAGCCTTTGTGGAAGGGCTGATAGGCAAGAATAGAGAACTGTCAGTTCAGGCAGAAAACAGGGATCCTGTGTGTGTTGTGGAGCTAGAAAGCATATTAGAGCTACAATCAATTCTTCTGAAACAGCTCCTGCTAAAGAGCTTATTGACCAAAGTAGTCAAGATCTGCATATTTACAGATGTGACTGAAAGGGCATGTAAATCCCATTATCAGTTAATGTAATTGAGGATTATTAGGGTAATGTAAGATAATAATGAGGATCATTATTATTTAGGATTTCAGTTTGCCACAAGATTAAATAAAAACAAGATCTGGTAGCAATCTCTAATTTGGACTGATGAACTATTTCTATTATGCAAAAGCTTTGTGTCACCTATTTTGAAAACCACATACATGCTCTACATTTATGTAGTTAATCCTTAAAATCTGGCAAGGGCAAAAAGGCTAGCATTCTGGTTTTCCTGTAGCCACAAAATTCTGTTAAGGGGTTGGCTGAACTACAAAAGTCAGATTATCCTAAAAGTCACTGTTTTTTTCTTCCCTTAATTTTTCTGGAAAATTATGGGAACCTGTAAAAACAAACAAATAAAACATGAACTTGAACTTTAGGCTGCATGTCGACCAGCAGAGAGCCAAGTCTCGTCCAGCAGATACTTGAAGGATGGCACTCAAGCTAGCGTTCAGAGGTCTTCCTAATTTCTCTGCAGCTTATTTTCAGCAGCAAAGTACAAAGGAAAAAAAGGATCTGGGCTAAATGAAGTGTGGATGGGTTCTGAAGGAAGCAAACAGCTGCTGCTCCAAGTAATATGAGTCTTCCAGCAGCAGAACCAGCACTGTGCTGTTTCTAGGTTAGAGGGCTGAGGCTGTCACAGTCTGGAGAAGAGAGGTATCAGTAGCTTGCCTTTAAAACATGTAATTCCTTGAGTACTCCTTCAGGCTATTTTGGAAGACAGGAGTGACATTTGCTTTCCCCCAGTTTTCATACACCTCTCCAAGTCATCAAGATCATCCAAAGATAATCAAAATGCAATTACATGAGCCAGCTCCCTCAGCATTTTTGGGTGCATCTCACTGGGGTCCATGTCCAGTTTGTTTAAGTATTCTGTAACCTGATCCTCTTCCACCTCACATATGTGTTCCATGCATTTTCTATGTCCTGTGTCACCAGGGCCCCTGCCACCTTTTGCAGCAGCAGGCTCACATTTTCCCTAGTCCTCCTTTTGTGACTGATACAATTAAAGAAAGCCTTCTTGTTGCCTTTGACACCCTTCACCAGTTTTAATTCTTGTTGATTTTTGGCTTTCTTGTGTCTTGTCTGTTTGGACTGCATCTCTATATCCTTCATATCTCTCATGTCCCTGCTTTCACCTTCTATATACTTAATTTTTATGTTTTAATTTTGCCAGAAGCTCTTTGTTCATCCATGCAGCTCTCCTGGCATTTTTGCCTGACTTCCTGCTCCTTAAGATGGACTCCTGTTGACCTTAGAAGAGGTGAAGCTTGAATATCAATCAGCTTTCTTGGATCCCTGCAAAGCCTTATCCCTTTGGACTTTTTCAAGCAGATCCCATCCAGTCACTTCATGCACCAAACAGAGGATTTTTGTGGAAAAGTAGTATTGTGGCCTTATTTGTAATGATTTTAATTGCTCCATCAGGTGTGGGGTTTTTTTGCCCACAGAAACTGTCTCAGAACTGTCTCTTAGCTGTAAGCATAAAAAATGGCACAAACCTCTATGAAGTATGTGAAGATAAATCTGAGGCTTCTTTCCCTCCAGATTTTGCAGCTTAGGTAACACTTGAAGGTTTGGTACGTGATTGAAAGATGTTGACTGCCACTTGTCTGTGACATGTCTGCAATTGACACTATGTAAAGACTGAGAAGTGGAAAGATAAGATGACAAGGATCCTATCCTTTATAATTTTCAGCTAGAATACTCATTGGGCAGATGAGTGCAAAGAAATGAGTGGGAGTAAAGACCATTCTCTATTGTTCATTATATAAGGTTTTTTAAGATACTCTAAACAGTGAGATTACTTTTTTCCATGGCTCCCAAATTCCCAGTAGGTCCTGCTGGGTCCCTCTACCATGTTCTCCAATACACTTGGTGTCTGGCAAGCCTCTAGCCCTGGCACAGCTTGCTTCTGCAGCCCCTGTTATCAGAATATACAGTCAGTTCTGGCATATGGGGTAACATCCCCCAAGCAGCCTCAGCACAGCTCCAGCCTTGGTCCTGGCAGGCCAGCTCCAAGCCTCAGCTAAGGAGCCTGCACAGAACCAAGCAAGCCTGTGCAGACACAGCTCCTATGTCTCTGCACCAGCACTGCAGTTTGGCCAAAACCTAGGTAATTACCCCACGTAAGGGAGATAAATAGGTGGGTGTATATCTTTAACTATGTGTTCTTTAACTATGCATGGGTGTCAAGGGGAGAGGAGAAGACATTGAATCACAGGTTTGAGATCACATAAATTCCCTTGTCAAAGCTTTTCTTGTGCACCTTTCCTCTTGGAATTGTCTGAGCAATGGCCTATAATGAAAATTGACCAGAAACTCAAGACAAAAAGATTTCATGTTATTTGTGGTCAGTTGTGTGGTTCACAGAACAAGGGAGTTTGGAAGAGAGAACTCTCCCACTGGAAATGTGTGAGCTGGATGCATCACCACTGTGAAGTGCTACCGCAAGAGGAATCGCTTCACAAAGAGAATATGGCCTAGGGATTATCCTGTGCCTTTCAGCCACATATATGACAAAATTAAAACCAAAATTAATATCTTGGTGCCTGGGGTGGCTGTACAGGCTCATTCTTAAAGTTATTTTAGTTTAATCTAAAAAGATCCCTTCAAAATACAAATTATTCCTTTTTGGACCCAAGCTTAGCAACTTTCTGTTTGCTTTCAAGAAAAACTCCAAAACACTTTAACATGTATGTTGTGAGGCTATGATAGCCTTAGATGGTTACCACAAAAGAGCTGAGTGTTTAGGTTCCCTGCACCACTAACAGTTAGGTGACTTCAAAGGAGTCTCCAACAGGCAAGGTTCTAAGAACAAAGTGCTTGAAGCAGACACTGAAGAACACAGAGGATGATAATAAGGGTTTGCTCACCCAATGTAGGATAGGCAGGTACTTCCTAGCAGTCATCTTTCACAGACACAAACCATTCCAGTATGCTCTGACAGCTTGTGCCTTGAAACCTGTGTTGGGTGACATGATGACAACTACTATTTGTAGCATGAAAAAATTAGCCTGAAGAAATACTTAGCACATGTTCTCTTCTGGAGAAGCGTAATATGAACTCATTCAGAGACTAAGCAACCATGACCACATCCGTATGGGGAGCACATGTCCTTTCAGTTAAACACATCTCTATTTGTGCTCCACTGCCCTCTTGGCAAATCTGCATAAATCCAATGCTTTAAAGCTTGTGGCATCTCCACTATAGTATGGTGGGAAATGTAAAGTGCTGGGTACACTTCAGGCTGCATTCAGAACTGATTTAGAGGAGTGCTTGAACTCAATTGAGATTAATATCTAATCAGGCCAGGACATCTCTCATGGAAAACACTGAAGTCCAGATTTTCTACTGGTATTTCAGAAATAACAACAGAAACTGAATCTTGAGAGATTTGTCTCCAGTGATGCACGTGCAATTTTCATACTGCAGGAAGAAGAAAGTTGCAGCACTGACAGCCACACAGTGCCATTTGAAGTGTAGTTAATTCATGATTAAGCGAATTCATTTGTTCATAAAGTACATTTGCAACAAAGGAAAAGAATGATAATGCTATCACATCACAAGGGGTTCTTGCTACTTATTCTTCACAGACACAGAGATAGTTTAAGGTAGGTGGAAAAAGTACAAGAATTTTCATCAGATTTTGCCAACATCTGCCATGTTACTACACTCAGCCTGTGGATTTGACACCAAAAGCCTATCAAGTAAGTGCTGTTGCATGTTTGCCTTTCCTCACCATACAGAAAAAATGTTCTCTTTTTCCTAGAAAGCTGCAAGCCCTTGGTATGACTGGCTCTGAATCCATCAGTGGTCTTCACAGGGTCCAGAACTTCAAATGTTCTTCTTCCTTATAATGTAGGTTTTGGGGCCCCCTCATAGCTTTTCTCAGGGCTGTTTAATTTACAAATTGTACTCCCTGTTGGGGCAGAAATAAAGAACTTGCCATTAAGTTGCCTAATTCCCAAACTCATTTCTGTCTCTGATGAACAGATTCATACTTTCTGTTTATACAACATGCATCCACTTGCAGGAACAGCCACTAGTGAACAACTTCTGTTCTTGTTCATTTTACTGAGGTCATATTTGTTCTGCAAAGGATGTACCCCTCACTCCAGTGACCACAAAAGAAGGCATGTGTCCCAGAGACAATTTTGGACTAGCATAGGCATCCAGGAAGATTGCAAAGTGTTCTGCTCCTAACGGGAAGAAGGTGGGTACTGCAGGGTACAAGGAAACTCTATTGTTTGTGCCTGATGGGGTGGAAGAGGAACAATGGGAGACAGAATGCAGTTGGGATTATTTTCATTTCTAAGATTGCAAAGCAGAATTTCAGTCTTGGGTTCTGGCAGATATGCAGGGCAGCAAGCACCCTCCATACAGATGTCTGAGAGTTCCAGGAGGTTTTAAGTTCAAAACAGTGACTTCAGCATTCAATAGCCCTGGCAAGCCTTGAGAGGAATATTTTGGCATGTGTTAAGGACCTCAAAGAGAGGGGGAGGGAGACTGCTGCCAAAAGCTCTCCATTTTGAACTTAGTTTTTTCTCAGAAACTCAGTTTCTATCGTTGTTCATTAAAGCTGCAATTTCTATACCTGAGGGAAAAAAAGAGGCAAAGGATAGGGAGAGGAAGAGGCTTTTAATTTTGAACAACTGTTCACTTCTTGCATTCCCACCCTTAGGTTTTTGACAGTACATTCTTAATTGAAATAATTATTGACTATGCTTCTCAACTTGAGTTTGGTTTAGGCAGTAACAAAGGCATTTTTGGCAATTAGGCTTAATCTAGAAACTGAAAACAAAGCTCAGTGTTTCTTAAAAACAAACAATGTTTTTACTGTTTGTTAAGGGAGGTTGGTTTTTTTCCCTCTGGTGCTATTTTGAGTTCTAGCATGTCTATTGTACACAGGCTGGAGTGTTCACTCTGGTTGTTTACAACAATTTCCCTTGTGTTGCCAGGCTTTTCTTCTATGAAGCATAAATTTGTAGGCAATGTACAAAACAAGCTGCAGTGTAAATAAATTGAATATGTGTGAAAAGTGTTGGCTCAACATCCCTCAAATTTGTCTCTAGCCCTAAAACTGTCATGAGAGCATTAAACACTCATGACAAGTCAAAAGCACAGTAGGTACCTCCTAGGATTAAATTTTAAAGGATTGCTTCATTTGTGCAAATTTGGAACTTAAAATATTTCTCTAATTTCTGTGTCTGTAGGATAGGCTTTGGTGGCTGCCCAGATTTCATTTTGGGTCTGCTGAGCTCACTTGCAATCACAGCTGTTGTTGCTACCAACATGCCTGAGACCACTGATTCTAGCACTGGAAGGAGACTTTTATGGTGCAGTAGCTGGAAACTGTTTTTCTGGCTAAACCACATGTTGCCACATCTGGGAGCCAACGGAGGGAGGAGCACTTTGTACCATTACATTTTCATGTTCTCCACAAAAGGTCTGTCTCCTGTACTTGATGTACACCTGGGAGAGCCACATGGTCATCGGACAAAACCAATAGTTTTTTTTACTCTTATTAAAGTTTTGTGGGACTGAGTTAAGCAATACACAGCAATACTTACTGTGATGCTGCTACTGTGGAGAAAGAAGCAAAAACTGAAGCAATGGGGAGTCCTCTTATTGTCAGTACCCTCACCCTCAAAGATGGCTTGGTACGTGGCTACAGCACAGCGTCCCCCTAGCCATGTAATCCATCACACACCCATCAGATAATCTGGTATGTTCATGCAAGTTTATATGCATAACACAAGGGAGACTCAAGAGAAAAACTTTGCACAAAATTATATTGAAAAAAAAATACTTAAAGCACTGAATCATGCAGTTATATTGCAAATTCTCCCTGCTAGCTCCATGATCAAAATCAGAGGCCAATAGACAGGAGCTTGTGTCACCCTGTGCTGTGCCCCTTTTCGCAGCTGTCACATGCTCATTCCTGCAAGCCTGGGGACAGCCACTGAATCCTCTCGGATAGCTATTGCACAGATGCATTTTCATTTCTTGTCATAACCAGACTGGTGTAAAAGTTAGCCAAGAAACACAGCTCCTGTGAATGGGTGTCTCATCTCCTCCACGTGCTAAAAAACACCTTCCCAGAATCAGTGAAAAATCAAATGCGCCACCACAAGTGGACAAAAACTCCGTCACATATTTAAGATCTAGGAAATTGATTACAAATAATTATTAGAACAGAAAGAAAAAAAAGAAGGCATTAACATGGCTTATAAATTTCTTACAAGTATAGATGCCACTGGTAAGGATTGCCCCAACCTGAACAGAGACTCAGACTTCTCCGTGGGCAGTTTCTGAATGCCCAAAAGTAGTCATTGCTGGAATTACCTTCCTCTGGATCTGAAACAATAAGGCTGGCCCCCAATAGGGTATAGTAACCAGAAATGGTGTTTTGTTAGACTGTATCTAGCCATCACAGAATGTAAGATCCCTTTCTATTTATCAGTTGCTTAAGAGATGGTTAATAAAACTATCCAGTTTTCTGATCAGCTGCTGAAAAACTGTGTTCAGGACCTCTGAGAAGTAGCAGTTGTAGAGCATCTTAGAGTGCCCTAAAAAAGAGGTCAGATGCACTGTGACACCCAACATGAGAAAGATCAGGGCTGCTGCCTGTGGGATTTTGGAAACAGAACATGTACATATGCTATGTGGAACACAAGCAAGATACACCCAAAACTTTATGGCTAACTCAGATTTTCTGAAAGGCTGCAACAGATCCCATGGTTCCTAGAGGTGCCAGAGGTATTGTGTATGCTGCATGGCTGATCTGCCCACATGCTGGATATATATGAGTTTGACCAAAGAAGAGTTGTTTTGTTTAGCTCAAATTGACACTGTCTTTTTGGTGCATGTTTTCTCATGTTAGTCCAGTTTCCTAACCAGAATTCTACTCATCTCCCCAAATGAACGCTGTAATTTACTTTCCATACACATTTTTTCTCGTCTATGGAAAGCTAAGAGAGGTGCTTTGCTTCTGGAGAGGAGGAAGCTTTCCAGGAAGGAACTGCAGTGAATTGCTTGAGGAAGCCAGTCACCTGCCAAACTGGAGATTTCAAAAGTGAAAGAGAAATGGATTCCTGCTCCTTCTCCTCCTCCTTTTCCTTACTACTAAGTCTAAAAAAGAAAGTTCAAACCACAGCGAGACATATTTTAAGTCTATCACTGAATCATTCTATTCTTTTTCTATTATTATTTTTTTGTAAGAGCTGTTCAATTAGCAGTGACCTGGTAGAACAACTTTATTTCTCTAGGTTCCACTTGGTGTGGTTAAGGAATACAGTAAAACTGAGACTAATTTGCTGTGAATGCTAGTGCACTAGACCATGAGGCTCTGTGTCAGTAGAAAGCAGCATGTGACATGCAGATTACAGGCTATTTTTTATTGTCAAATTCAATCCTTCATTCAAACAAATACATTGTCAGAACCCTAATTATTTCTGTTAGAAGCACTGCAGCTTATTATAAAGGGGCATAAAGTCTTTCTCTGCAAATTCTTGATCATCACATTACAATTCTAAATCATTTGTGAAATACACCATTTAATTTACAGCCTGTTTCTCTCTATGTGGGCTCTGATTACAGAATCATCAATCATTATAGAATATTAGCCCTATGATGAGCCATGCACTGGTTGTTTTTTTTTTTTCCACTCTGGTCTGAAATTAATGCCATTAGTTTTTTCCTCATTATCTCCTGTTCCTCATAATTGCTAACAGGCAAACTGGAAAATCTTGCCTTTCATTCAATCATCTTGCTCTTTTCAGCAGTGGAGATTTTGGGCAGATACAGAAACTATCCTTCTAGCTTCATCTAGTACTACAAAGTTTCATGGACAGGTTTTAAAATTCTTCATTATCAAGCAAATGTTCTGTGCATGCAAGCTGATTCCCTGACTGTGAATGGAATTCAAGTTTGATCAATTGAAAAATTTCTACAGGCCTAGTACCTGTTGGTACATGTCTATGTGCAATACTTGTGCCTTATAATTATGCTTTGAGGGAAGAAACACAGCAAAACAGTAATATCTCTTGCCATTGCTGGCATCTTCAGGCCAGGTCAGAATACTGGAATCAAGGTGGCAGGAACATGATTAGAACTCAAAGATTAGAGATCTGTGGTTCTTTACCCAGAATGGAAATGCTGACATCTGGAAAATACTTCAACTAAATCTGCAAAGGGAATGGGATCCCTGTAGAGCACAGCTGAAAGCATCTATGTGGAAACCTGGATCTGGTAAGAAGAGCTGGAGGTGGCTACCTGAGAAGAAAAGACCTGGGTCACACTGCAGCAAAATGTCTATTTGAGTACAAAAACAGGAGCCGGTTTCTTAACACTTTACAATGATACAAATCCCATCAAGGATGATCTACTACATCTCTGGGCAAGTGATGCAGGGTGACCTCACATTGCTGGGTGGCAGACACCACCTTTAGTGAAACATTGCCCTGGATTTAATAGCCCAAGGCCAGGTATCTTTCCTGACCAACATCATGAACAGCAGGTGGAAATGATCCATGGCTCACAGCTCAGGCTGATCTGGCACCTGGAGCAAGAGAAATAACAGCAATTCTTTCAGGCAGGCTGCTCCCCCTAAACAGAGTCTTTGTGGCTTATTGCTGTGAGTGTAACACAGCACTGACACAGCTTTCTTGAAAGGTTTTTATGCCACCCACTTTGGTTTTGTGTTGCTGATGTCAGAGTGTGTTATGTACAGAAGCAAAGGCCCTGGCTGATCCACTGGAGTCATCAGTGTGAATTTTTACTTCAGAAGACAGTACAGGCCTTTGGAATGCAGGAAAGTATGAGTAGGACAAATCTTCAAAGATTCACATAGAAAAAGTTTCTGAAATACTATGAATAAATTATATCCTCTGGTGTGCATAGATTGGGAGTATAACAGCCAAATCCTGAACTAGGAGCAACTTCATTATAGAGAAACTACCACCAAGATCTATTTGGGTTTTTTTCAGCCTTTCTTAATACTTCTCTTACCTATTTTATGTCTGTGTTGGTTGATCTGAATTTTTTTCTGTAAACTGAGCTCTGAACACTTTTGCTTTTACTCTTTTAAGGAAGTCAGCTTAGTAAATTTCTTTAGTTTAATAAGGAATTCACCGTGCTCATCCATTTTCTGAAACCAAACCCAGCTTTGGAGATTAATTGCTGTTTTCTTGGAACAACTAGAAGAGAAGTCTACTGCTTGATCTGGCAGCAACACAAGGCTTTTGGAATCTGTCCACTTCTGGAAAATTTAGCCCAATGTTTTTTAAAGGTCTATCACTTTCTGTCTTGTATATCAAGCTAAAGTAATACTTCTTGTCCTAAAAAATTTTCAAGAAAGAGAAAAATGCTCAAAGAGAAAAATGTCTTTGAGAAAACTTTTAATTTGTCATTTCAGGATCCTGCTTTATTATATAAGGTTTTGTCCAATGCATTGACAAAAGCAGTATCATAAACATCAATATAAGACATTGTTTAACCACAAAGTATTTCTTAGTAACGTGATTGCCAATAAACCCCAAACTGCAAATAAAAGCAAAGAGGTGAAGGAGACTTGTATTCAAGGATTAAAACCACAAACAATTCTGTTTATGTATCTCAAAGCAACAACATATGAGTAAAAAGAAGTTTTCAATTTAAACCCTTTTGAATGAAATGGAGAATCTAATAGCAACGGGAAGCAGAACTACTAAGGTATTATCCATTCAAAGGCAAGAACATGCATGAAAATGACTACTAAAGCCATTGTCACAAATGTCTTTGAGATCAGTGAAGCGGAGATATTTAGTGACTTGGCATTGCTCAAAACCCACTAATCTCCATGAGCAGACTGAGATTCAAAGCAGACCAGAGAGCAACCCTTTGTTCATCATAATAAAGAATTTGCTGTATTCAAATGAAGTCACAGCACAGTGGATGCGTGCCAGTGCAGCACCAGTGTTCCAAGAGAAAGGCAAGCTAGGAAATTATAGACCCTTCATCTCAATGTCTGCAATTTGCAAAATAAAGGATACAACTGAGGAGAACATTTGCAAAAAGCATGTGCAAAGGAGTATCATTGTCTGTAATCTACTTGTAGGTAACCAGTAAAGTTAGGTGATGTCAGTTAACTAACCTTTTTGAAAGAACTATGCTACACTTTAGTTATTAAAATTAAAACACTCAAAATAATAATTCATGTAGCAGGCTCACCTAATGCACTGTGGCAAAAGGGTTAATTCTCCTCTAAAATCAGTGTCGTTATTCTATAAGATCTTGAGCAAGTGGTAATCAAGGTCCCAAGTCTCCTAAATTTGGGATTTGCAGACAGCTGAACCAAGCAGCACAAAGAGCAATGTGACCACAAAAGAGAGACACAAACGATCCAAACTTCTAACAACTGTATCAGGTATCCTCAGTACACTTACCTGTGTCATGTGTAATTATCCCAAGCCTCTTTTACAAGGGTCTCTGTCCCAGTAAGCTTCCATGAAGAAGAGCTGTGTTCAAGGAGAAATTGTGATGAAATAAGTATTAGAAACAAAATTTTTGGCTTCATACACATCTCTGCTATTATTCATTGTCTTGGGGCTAGCCTCCCATTCCTACTACTTCATCTGCCTGTCCTTCCACTCTTCTTCTGCTGTCCTTCCTCTGTGACTAGAACCATCCTCTGCCATTGCTGTTCCTTTTTTTCTTTGTTGCGTTTCCATGAGCTGTTTCACTTTGCCTTAATTTTCCACTTTTGTGTTTATCCAAATAACATGTTCCAAACTACTAATTCAGACAAGGCAGTAGATGCTTCATTAGCTCTAGCTCTAGCTCTAGCTCATTATCTTGCCAGCTACACCAAACTTGAGTATTGTGTTAGCACCTTTTGGCCAAATATCTTCAATACCAAGAGGACAAAAAGCCTCCAGGAGGACTTGTGCTGGCTTCTCCCTCTGCTCTGCTCCTTCCTGCTGCTCCATTCCTCCCACAGTAAAGCCTGACTTGTTCATTCAAATTAAAAAAAAAAAATTATACACAAAGAAGTTTGTTCTATAAACACCTGAACCCTTTGTATTTAGTAACATGTTACTACCCGCAAGGTATTCTTTTTGCTTACATAAATCATAGATTAAAATACAACACACTTCTACCAAAGGAAGCCATCAGAATAGATGAGCTGAAGTGCTTCTAAACAAAGCCAAACTATTTACAGACCAAAAAAAAAAAAATTTAAAAGACTTAGAAATTCAAACGAAAACATTACAGTTGGAAACATAATCACAAAAAAAATTCTTTGAACACCATCACTTTAAAACTCAGTTTTTGTTTTACAACATCTTCCCTCTGAACACAAAACTAAAGCCCCAATCTCCTGAGTGAGATGTAGTACATGGAATTTAAGACCTTTTCCTGATTCCCAGGGGGGTTGCTGCAGTTGAATTGAACTTGCCACAGCCATCAGCTGCGACCTTGGCTGCAATTCACATTATGTGTACTGTAAATCCCACTTTACACTTGTATTGTGCCTTGTATTGTATAAACCAGGGGATTGCCCGAGTACAAGTTGTCCCAAAGGCTTTCACGTCGGAGGGTCCCTGGTCATCAATTTGAGCTCAACAATCATGAGGTGTGACAGACCCAAGTTTGGGTCACTTAACACATTTGCCGATTTCTGAGCTCTTGTAGGGAAGTTTCTAAACTTTTTTTTTCCTCCCTCACAGAGGAAGATCACAATGGCTTTATTTGGGTGTTTTTTTTCAGGAAGCCGAAAGTCTTACACAACCTTCCAACGCGTAATCAGCGGGGGCTTTACGGTGTTTATTTATAACCCGCTGTGGCACCGATCACCGCAGAGCCCGAACCGCACGGGGCCACGGAGAGGGGCAGCGCGGAGGCGGCTGCAGGCGGGGCTGCTCGGGGCCGGGAGCACCGCGTAGGAAACACGCAGCGCCCACCCGGCCGGGACACGGCCCCCTTCGCTCGGGGCCCGGACACGGCCCCCTTCCCTCGGGGCCCGGCCCTCGGGCCGCCCCTTCCGCGGGCCAGGCCGGGCCGGGGCTGTGGCCGCGCTGCCCGCGCCCCTCCCGCGCAGCGCCGGCGGCCCCGCGGCCCCGCCGCGCGTGTTTACGCCGCGCTCCGCCGGCAGCGGCGGCGGGAGTCCGAGGCAAAAGCCGAACAGGATCGCGGGCGGGAGCACGGAGCGGGGCGCGCCGCGGCTCGGCCGGCCCTCAGCGCCCGGGGGCGGCGCCGTGACGGCGAGGGGCGCGGAGATGGCGGGGACGGCCCGCTTCCGTGCCGCCCCGCCTCGCTGGTGCCTGCGCGGCTCCGAGCCTGGGCGGCGTGTTTGTTTACTCGGGATTTGAGGAGAGCGGGGTGGGAGAGGGCAGGAAGAGGCAGCCGGGTTTGTGCATGGGCAACGGGACAGCTTGATCCCGAAGGAGGGCGGACGAGTAAAGCGGAACAAACAGCCTGGTGTGGTCTCGTTCAGCCTTTTAGGGATAAAAGGGCCATCCAAACTGTCCATTTTTCTCCACACTCCCAAGGAGTTGACTGGAAAGAGAACCTTCAGACTAACTTCCATTTTTTTCAGGGAGCTTCCCTGAAAAAACACCAAAAAAACCAAACTCAACCAAATAAAAAGCTTCACCAGCACAAAAAAAAAAAAAAAAAAAAGGCTTTTATGAAGCACTGCACTCACTAGGAAACAAATATGTATAACACAGAAAATGTCTCCTACCTCTACAGCTAATGAACTGGTTTGCAGCTGATTGATGAAAGAATCTTTGAGGTGCAGGTGATCCTCAAATTATCTGACTGTCTGATATTTCCCTTAAATTTTGGTGAGTGGTGTTTACTTATCAGTGTGGTATGCAAGCAAAAAAAAAAAAAAAAAAAAAAAAAAAAAAAAAAAGTGTAGTGCCTTTTTTCAAAGGAAAGCATTCATCTCCAAGATAAAGAATGCGAATAAAACTATACGATAAGTAGCAAGATAATCAAAATAAAATGGTACCCACTGCTTAATTTATTGGTGTAAATATTTTTATTGCTGGTGTTGACTGGCAGCTATGTAGGTTTTTTTCTTGCTTCCACAAGATTTACAAAGGAGTTTCCATGTAAAAAGTGAGTCTGAAAGAAGTTTTATGGGTCCTGTAATATTTGTTTTTCTGAGTGCCTGATCTGATTTGTTCATTTTGAAAGGAAAAGCTAGTTGTTTTCTTTGTAACTGCTACCTCTGCAACTTCAGCTTTGACTTTCAGAATCAATCTGAGTTCTTTGACCCTTCACTGAGAAAGAAGAAGTTGTCATGCCAATCTTGCAGTTTTCTTAGTATATATTTAATCTAATTTGCAGGGGAAGTTGCACCTGAATTAAGACAATTAATGAATACACTTGCTTAAAATAGCATTTCAATTATCATCTTTCATTTCCTATATCCTTCCTTTAATTCTGGTGTCATTTCAGGGATTGTTACACACATTGGTGTCATCCCACATGAATGAACACAAACAACATAGAAACTCCTTCAAATAGCTGTGTGTGTGTGTGTAAGAAAACCCCAACCATGTATATATGGTTATTTCTTTTCTGTGCTTGAACATTTGCATTTCAGAGGCCTATGTGTCCTGTGTAACTGCCCTCAGTGTAAACTCTGGGGTTTTTTGTCATGTACTGCTTTTGTTCAGAAAAAAATGTTTTCTTTCTCCGGTTTCTTTTTTTTTTTTTCATGTTCAGTCAGCTAATTAAGTAGGAAAATGTTAGTCTTACTTTTTTCAAGTTCATCCCTTTGTTTTTCTCAATCTAGTTAATTTGCAAAAAGGGGAACTATAGTCATTGTATTAGCACTACCATGAAACTCCAATGAGCTGACCTCTTTTTTCAGGGAGGAAACAAAACCTTTTAAGAGACATAAACATGTAAATCGTGTTTAAGCACTAATGACAACAGGAAGACCTCTAGGGAGGGGTTTTTAAAAAGCCTTGCAGGTCTGGTTGGTGCTCGTCCTCTCACAGTCCAAGGATGGACTGTCTGGAATTCTTTTCGTTTCTCTACTGTAAAGTTATTCAGACCTAGTCAGTATTTCAGAGTGGCAACTGAAAAGTAATGTGTAATGTCTGGTGAATTTTTCCACTTCATTCCAACGCACGGCTGGCAGTAGGACCTCTTTCACGCAGAAGGCAGAGCCTTGTCTGCAGGGTGGCATTTTACTGCACAACAGCAAGACGCAGGAGTGACCCTGTGCTCCCCTCTCAGCTGACAAGCGGGGCAGAGGCGTGTCACGGAAGCGATGATTTCGCGTACTGAGATGGGGGTCGGAAGGTTGCCACCTCTCCTTTTGAGCAGCATCTGGTAGACAATTTTCTGCCTAATATTGTCAATCATTCCCTTGTTCTTGAAGGTGCCTGGCTGTCCTCCCAGCTGGAGTGAGAACTTCAATGATCACTAGAAAGCAAAACAAATGCAAAGTTTACAAAGGGAGTGTGGAGAAGGCAGGTCCCCGAATAAAGAAGTTGGCAGGGGCTCAAATGCCTGGGATTATGAGGAAAGTGGAACACACACA
Source organism: Oenanthe melanoleuca (assembly GCF_029582105.1). Lineage (NCBI taxonomy): Eukaryota > Metazoa > Chordata > Aves > Passeriformes > Muscicapidae > Oenanthe > Oenanthe melanoleuca. The sequence continues at coordinate 28,434,290 of NC_079335.1, forward strand.
CAGTTAATGCACACGCTGGTTTGAATACCAAAGCTCCAACAAATACATTTGTTGCACACTAAAATGTGAAAAGTGAATGACTAGTTGATTTAGATTATATTAGAAAAAAAATGTGATTAAATGTGCATTAAAATGAAGGTTTATTTGTTTTGTATTGCTGCTTGATATTTTAAAGACAAGAATGGAAGCATAGCATCAGTCTGGGAGGAGGCAGATTTTGCCTCAAGTGATAAAAAGCTGGTATTCCTGGACAAGGGGGAAAAATATTCTTTCCTTGGAGACATATTAAAAAGAAAGAAAAAAGAAAAAAAAAAAAGGAAAAAGAAAAAAAATAAAAAGCTATCTGAGGCAGGATTTGGGGTGGTCCAATAACATGCCTCCTGTTGATGTAGCCACCATCTCCTATGAGGCAAACTAAAGCATATCCAGTACCTAGTGCTAGTAAGCTGTGGCTAGTGCTCATCCCTGCTGGGAGCTGCATTGCTGAGTGATGGTCCCTGGTGGAAGCAGTTCTGGGATCAGCGATCATGGAGGTTACAGAGTAGCATCTCCTTCAGCACTTTGGAAAAATCTCTGCTTTTTGAAGTAAAAGGAACTTTTTCCCTTGATGTGATGTCAGGCAAGCTTTGCCTGCAATCTTGATTACAGCTGCTGAATAGAACAGAATGTCAAACAGATCAGCAAATAATTATATTAAAAATTTGAGGAAGACTTAATGATTAAATGTTTGGGAAAAATATGTATCATAAGACAACACCTGATGTTAATTAGCACAGAGTAGTTAAGGCAGTGCTAAGGAAAGCCAGATTTTTTTTCTGTGGCTACTGCACAGGGCTACCCAGAAGTTAGACAATAATTATTCAAGATAAACTGAAAAGCTGTCAGTATAATTCACCTCCACAGATTGCTCTAGAAGACCTTCTAGAGGGAGATATATATGTTTTTATGTAATTATTATTTGAATTGTCTCATATGTCTTTAGAGAGAGAGAAATTTCGTTTTTGAAAGTATGAACTGATTGTTAAGGTTAGAGGCAAGGAAGCATCTGAAACATTTCTGCTGTGTTGGAGAGCTGTGTACATAAAGGGAGTGTGGATGTGCACATTAACTTTTAATAGGCTTGGAAATCATTGACATGTAAACAGCTCCTATTCCAGCCAGAGCCTGTACTTATGTTAGAGGCATTTTATGCTGTGGTACAATCATGAGATATCTCTGTTGAGCTAAGTGATACCATATTACCCCATATATCACAAGAATTTACTTGATGTCAGGCCATGGCTATGGGCCAGAATTGTTCAGCAGATCACTCTAAGAGTGCTAAGACTGAGTCTCAGGCAAAAAACGTTGATGTGTGATAGTGGGTTATGACCTGTGTTTGACTTTTAACTGTTTGTGAATGTAAAGATACAGAAGAAAACTGTATCTAGGACTCCCTGACTTCCTCCACAATGTAGCTCCCCTGGGAAGCACTGGAAGGACAGCAGGGGTTCAGCTTCAGCTCCATTCATACTGTAAGTCAGACAGTCTGGATGAAATGGAGCAAACAGTCATTTCTATCTTTTGTTTGTATCAAATATTGTGAGAGAAGTTATTCCTACCACAGCTCCAATCTGGCTCGCCTGAGAAGTGCTAGAAATCTTTAACCAATCTGTTGTAGAGTTGTCAACACTGGCTTCTCATTGCATTTGATAACCCAACAGGAGTAAAAAACATTAGCAGCTCAGATTACTAATGGAAAGTCAGTCTTTTCTAAACCCCTTCCTGGGACTGCCCTGGCCATCAGCCTAGTGACCTCTGGATTGTCATTCCCTCTGGACCCCAAAACTATTTTGGCACCTTTCCCTTCACCAGAATTTGGTTACGCTTTACCTCTGTCATCCTGACCAGTTCTTGTAGGGCTCACATGCTGTCCTGCTCTGCTTTGAGATCTGATGGGCCATGATCTGGTGGAGTCCTGTGGAGAAGAGGCATCATTTTTGGGGGATGGAGCATCCTCCTGCAGGCAGGCAGGCAGGCAGGCCTGAGATGTTTTGTGTGTTCCTGAGAACATGCCTGAGCCTCTCTGCCACCATGCTCCCAAACCAAAGAACCCAGCTAAGGAATTCTTGAAACAATTATTGAACTGACAACTAAAAGCCTGATAATTGGTTAACAATCTCTGCTTTTACGTTCACCCACCAAACCTCGAGGCAAGAGGTGTCAAGTTAGCTGTACCTTACAGCAGGTCCCAGAACAAACCTGGCAAAAATGAATAGGGAGTTCAAAGAGAGGCCGAAGTGTGAGCTGTCATGGGAGTGAACAGATGTGCCTGTACAAGCCCAGCTATCCTTTATCACCACTGTTTTCTGCAAGAGATCTTTTGGTTTCCATTCTGTTATTTGTGGTGTTCATTGCTCATAAAATCTAATTCAGCAATAACACACTTGCTGTATGTAGTTTCTAAATTTCTTTCTTGTTTGCTGCAATTAAAACATACAGGACTTTGAAAAAGTTAAGGAAGTCTCTCAGTATATATATCCCAGTATGTGGCAGATAGGAATGGGACCCTTAGTAACACAATTATAATTCAGATAACTGTGAACACAGGCCACTAGAGAAGATCACAATAAGATTCAGGTAGTATTCAAACATTTCAAATAATTGGAATGACTCTATTTACATGCCTTTAAGGTATAAGGAACTATGACTATCATTGAAATTCATGCTGAAATTAATGTTTTAGGTAAAAACCTAGGCATAACTTAATTATGTCAAATATAAACTCTAAATCTGAACATTCAGCATAAGAATAAAACAAAGAAAGCATTTATCTTCTTTTCTTTTTCTCTTCCACAGATCTTTCCTTTATGCAACATCAGCTTCAAAAAGCTATGACTGAGGCACTCAGCCAGGTGTCAAGAAGCTAAGTACACATGTAGTGGCAGGAAAAAAGACAGAGCATCTAGTGGCAGCATGTACCAGGAGTTTTGGCTGCTGTTCTGCTGAGATGGGCTGAGCTGACATTGCTGTGCAGCTGGTCAAAGCACAGGGAAAAACATCTGGAAATGACACTTTTGGAGGGCTGAGGAAATTCTGCTGGAAGCCCTGATATGCCAGAATTTGCCAGCAATTTTGTTGCAGAGCTTGACCCAGATCTCTGGAAACTTGAAATAATGAATGCAAACAACTGGTTTGTGGGTTGGGTTGAGAGAATTCAAACAACTTACATAGTTTGAAATGAAAAGCAACTTCAGTATTTCTTTAAGAAAGGGTACAGTATTATGTATAATTTCTTGCCTAAAAGTTGCTGTATGCTGTATTCCAGAATAAAAAATAGCATTACTTTTGGAAAGGGATGAATTAACCCAGGGTGATGCTTGGCCCCATGCTGACAATATGTGTACATTTGGCCTGTTGGCAGGTCTCTAGAACAGAATGTGCAGGGAGAAAAGTACTGAGCACTGAGAAGAGAATGACTGTAATTCACTTGTAGATGGAAAAAAAAATATACATATGGCTCGAATATAACATGTAAATGCAGACTTAAGACTTACAGAGGAAGAGTTTAGGAAAAGCATGTGACAACTTTAAGTATAATTCAATCTCAGGAGGCACTAATGAATGGCATAGAAGCCTGTAGCAAATTTAAGTGCCGGCCACAGTAACTTCAAACTTTTTGGAAACTATTTTAATTAAAAAAAAAAAAAAAGCTTTACAGAAAGGCATTTTAAAGCTTAAAGTATAGAATTTAAACCAGAAATTATTTTCCTAACTGTTTCAGATAGTTTTCTTCTCAACAGGGTATACATACCACTGCTTCAATTACTGATCTTGAAAAAAACCAAAATCATTTCTTCATTTCGGTTCTCCCTCCCCCTTAAAAGTTCAATTTTTTCCCCATTTATCTTTTTTTAGGGGGGAGAAGTGAAATAATTCTATTTTACTGAGGCCCAAGAAATCTGGCAGCCTGTCCTGCAGGTGGAGGTTGTCACAGGAACCCAATTTCCAATTAGGTTGGAAAAGACCTCTGAGATCATCGAATCCAACGTGTTACTGAACACCACCGTGTCAACTAAGTTACAGTACCAAGTGTCATCTCCAGTCCTTCCTTAAGCACCTCCAGGGACCACAACTGCTTCCACCACCTCTCTTGGGCAACTCAGTCCCATGTCCAAACACCCTTTCTGTGAAGAAATTCCTCCTGATCTCCAACCCAAACCTCCCCTGGCGTAGCTTAAGACTTTATCCTCTCGTCCTGTCGCCGCTTATGTGAGAGAAAAAGCCGCCCTCTGCCTGGCTCCAAGCTCCTTTCAGGGACTTGTAGAGAACACCAAGGTCCCCCCGAGCCTCCTTTTCTCCAGGCTAAACAACTCCAGCTCCCTCAGCCACTCCTCACGGGACCTGTGCTCCAGACCCTTCCCCAGCTCCGCTGCCCTTCTCGGGACACGCTGCACACCGCAATGTCCCGTCGGGCATCCCGGCCCTGCCTCCGTGCGAGCACGGCCAGGCGGGCAGGCCCGGCCCGGCGCGCCGCTCGCCGGCAGGGCGCTCTCGGGCCGAGGCGGTGGGCGGTGGGCGGCGGGGCCGCCAGCGAGAGCCGCCCGCGCCTCCGGGCCAAGGCAGCGCGGCCCCGGCGGCCCGCGCCTGGCGGAGCCGCGGCCGGCGGGAATCCAGTCCGGGTTTTGGCGCCGGGGACCGGCGGCGGCGAGGAAGGGCGAGCGGGAGGGGAGCGCGCGCTGCGCCCGACAGCCGGGCCGGGCCGGGCCGGGCGGGCAGCCGGCGGGGTAGGAGGGCGCCGGGAGCAGGTGGGCGAGCGGCGGGGCGGTCGCGCCGGCTCCGGGCCCGCCTGGCCGCGGTCGCGGGCCCCCATGGCCGCGGCGCGCCCGCCGCACACACCCACCGTCGCCCCCCGGTGAGCGCCGCCGCCGCCGCCGCCCCTTGGGCACCTCGGCGGGGCCGCTGCCCGCGGCCGGGGCTGAGCGCGGCGGGAGGCGGCCGGGCCGGGCCGGCCGGGCGGAGGCACCATGCAGGCGCGGCGCTTGGCCAAGCGCTCCAGCATGGGCAGCCGGCGGCTGAGCGCGGCGCCGCCGCAGGTGGACGCGGTCCGGCCCCCCAAGCCCGAGAGCGCCTGGAGGCCGCCCCGGCGGGAGGGCTCCGCTGCGGCGCTGGAGGAAGAGGACGAAGACGAGGACGTGGTGGTTGAGGTGGAGGAGGAAGAGGAGGAGGAGGAGGGCGGCCTGGGGAGCGCCCCCCCGGCGCTGGCCGGCCACGGCAAGGGCCCCCTCCGGGGGAGCCTTAAGGTGCGTGCCGGGAGGGCGCGGCTGCGGGGCCCGGGCGGGGAGCGGGCCGGTGAGGCGGGCCGGGCCGGCCGGTGTCCCGGGCCGCGCCGGCGAGCGCCGGGGGCGGCCTGGGCTGGGAGCGGGGCTGGGAGCGGGTTGGCGCCGGCAGGCTGCGGCGAGCTTCGACGGCTGGCGGGCCGGCCGGCCCTCAGCGAGTCTCCGGCGAAGCGGGCGGCGGGGGCGACTGACTGAAAGCGGACGGGGGGCGTGGGGAGCTGCCGGGGTCTGGAGGAGTTTGAGCACTGGCAGTGGAGACTTGGCCGGGTGAAGCTCGCGGCTGGCGGGCTCGCAAGGATGTTCAGCCCGGCCGTGTGCGCCGAGGTGTTCGGAGAGCTGAGCCTGCGGGGCGGGCGGGCTGGCGGGGCCGGCAGCGCTCCTGCCAGCGCGGGTGGCCGTGGCCAGGAGGCCTGGGTGGGCGACCTGTGCAAAGTTTAGCAGTGCAGCTCTCCTGTGCAGAGGCCCAATTCAAATCCCATCCAAGCGTGCGCCGTCGTGCGCTGAAATCGGTGCGGTTTGGAACAACCTGATGAACACACCCACTGGCTGAGAGCCCGCAGATTTAGACTTAATGATTTTATTATGAAGCGTTTTCTGTAATTATTTTTCTCTTGGGATAACCAGGGTAGTAGGATTTAGTCTATGTGTAGTACTATAGTGGATTCGTGTGATGTATGTCCACTGGTTATGGAAAATAACTGTGTTTGAAAATTTAAAGGCACCCATTCTAATTTATTTTTTTTCCACTCTAGGTAATAATTCTTACTTAATAAGAGTTCAGGGTTGGATAATTATTCTGTATTACCATTATTATAATTATTCTGTATTACCATAATTGTTCTGTATTACCATTGAGGTCTTTCCTGTATCCACAGATGGGGGGAAAAAGAAGGAAACAAATCCAAAACAAACAGCACACAAAAAAAAATAGCAGCAGAAATGCAAGTTATCCCCATATTACTTCAGAGCAGTTTTGTTACGGCACTGAGGGAATCAGTCTGACACAGACTGTAGCTCTTCACGGAGTTTGTCAAATGCCATGAGTTGTGGTTATAGTGTCTGGGTCAGACCATCCATGGTACTGAGGCCTGACAGGCTGGAACAACTTTGTTGCTGCTGAGCCAAGGCTTGACACTTGAGTGCCTTAGGATGAAGAGCATAATGGTCCCATCATTCTCTCCTTAGTAATGAAAGTCTTAAGTGGTAGAGGAGGCTTAGAGGGAGTTCCTGTGGGTACCTAATAGGAAAAAAGAGTGAAATTCTCAAGCAGAGCACAATAAACTGAAATATAGCTGGATTACATAGGTATAATCTGCATATAATGTGGGAGTATACTGTCCTCTTTGTCAACTCTCTTTCAACATGCTTTCAAGTAGAAATATTGTGCTTGCATGTATTTACTTCCTTGAATAGTAAACCTGCCTAATAGGTGAGATGAGTGTAATAATGCCTATTAATCTACTTTTAGTGTATGTAATAAACTGTCAAGTCACCGTTGATAACCAGGTGCACATATTTACCCTCTTTGGAGGAATGTTTCTAACTGTCAATACCTGCTCAGTTTCTTCTTTCTCTGTTTATACTTTTGAGTATTATAAACTATGAGAGTTTAGAATTTAACTTTGGAAATAAATTGTCTTTGATTTCTCTGTATTTATTTAGAGATTGTTAGTGTGGGAGTTCTCAAAGTTTAATGGGAGGGTTCTTCCAAGTAATTTTAAACCAACAGATAAAACTTCTCTGCCTTTGGCATTGTGTTTCTGAGTGATTTTGAGCCTGAAGCAACTGAACTGCAAAAGTGCTTCCCAAAAGTGGCTCTTGGCTATGTGGCCCTGAGTGTGTTGGAAGGTGGGTTTTCCAAGTGCGCTGTGTTTCTATTAATGAAGGAAGCTCCATGAAATGAGTACTGAGGTCCAACTGCAAGAGCAAAAAGCACTGGGAAGGTAATAAGACTGGTAAGCTCTGGTTATGGTTTGTCAGCTGGAATTTCTTCCAAATGGAGAAGTGACATGGAGTCAGCAGCATTTGACTCCCAGACATGGGCTTCTGAATTGGGTACTGGGATCAAAGTATTTTGAAGGGATGTCCCCTCCTGAGAGATGGCATAAATTGTTGCATTGACCAATATTCTTCATAATAAGAGAAATAATAAAGAGCTTCAAAATTTATTTGGACACGAAAGCAAAGTGGTCTGGGTTTTTGCAGTGTATGCTATCTGGATAATGCAATTAAGAAGCATCACACAGTGTTCTGGTGTGTATTCACATGCACACTTGATGTCCTTGAGTGGAATGGTATTTTAAAGCTAGAGGTTTCAGGGGCTTGTGACAGTCACTTATATGGACTGCCTATAAGTGACACTGTCACTTACATGGACTGTGATAAGTGGAAAAAGGCATCCTAGGGTCAGCAATGGAATTAATATTGTTAAAAGATGCCTGAGAATTTGGTCCACTAGAAAAAAATCAGCAAGGTACTTCACTATTAGGTCTTACAGCCATATTCTGTGTGGCTGTGCCTTTGACCCTCACTTTTAAGCATGGGGATAGAAAGGAAGAAGCACTTTATAAAGATTAGTATTTCTTCAGTTTCTGAAGTTGTGGAAAGAGAGAACATATATGGAAAAAAAGAAAGACTGGTGGTCATGGAGAAGATACAAAAATTGTGTCTTTATGTTGCTGTAGCTGTCTAGCTGTCCAGGAGGAGAACACAGGAGAACATTTTTGTGGCTCTTTATTCCCTGCTATGCTACCATGCTAGAAGAGGCATGAGTGTGCTGTGTGTGGCTGGTGGGTAAGGGCAGAATAGCCAGAGTATCAGAGAGCCTGTGAAGCCTTGATGAGAAGTGCTGTGTTTTTTTTACTTTGTCAGAGCTAGTTCATTAATCTCTATGTGGAAATTAATTACACCAAGGTGCTGATTATGCAGACTCATTTTGCATGTGAAACTCTTTTTGTGCAGCCTGTATTTGCTTTGGCTGCATTAGGATTTTCAGCCATTTGAAATGAGATGAAAAAGTATAAATAGTGCAATTGCTAGTACTTTGTCTTGAACCGTGGGTTTATTTGCAGTCCTGTTAATTCCTCTTTCGTACACAGCCTAGTTCAGATATCACAGTCACATTAGTGCCATGCTGTGGTTAATGCAGTCTGAGTTTAATGATAGGGAAAGGAGTTTTGAAGTAGGGTCCAGCAGCAGTCTCCAGTGCTGACTTTATCAGATACTTAGAAGAAAACCCTACTGCAAGTAGCAGAGTTGTGCTAATTTTTCTGTGAACCATGTTCAGAGTGCTGTAATTGAGAATGTGGGCTAGTGGTGAACATGGGCTTGTGATAACATGCCAGCATGTTGCAATGCTTTCTCTACTGTTATGAATAGTAAAAGGGTTAGTGCTTTCCTCTCTTCAGCCCAGTTGAGTTTCCAGATTATCTCCAGCCCAATTTCTGTCCCCAGGCTAAGAGTATGAACACAGGACATTCCTAATCCAGCTGACTATGGGTGCTGCACCTGTTCCTCAGCCGTGGAGCTTGCTGCCTTGTTTGTGAGCATCTCTTTATAGTTCAAAAGGATGAATTTCCCACAAGTGGAGTTGATCCTGCAAATACATAGCTCCCAAAATGATGGAAAATTATCAGATGAAGAGGCTGAAAACTAAAGGCCCAGAGAGCTGTGCGGTGATGGTAGAGGAATACAAAAGCCCAAGCAGCGTAAGCAGGACTTTAACTTCATGCTTACACTTTAACATTGGGCTCAGTTTTACCCACCTTGTAAAGTGAAATTTATGACAGGTGCAAAGTAAGGAGCATGTACAAGTCTGTTCCAGAGTTTCAGAGTGGAGATGACAGACATTGTTAGGAATTAATGAAAAATTGTGCTTTTAGACATTTTTTGTGGCTTGTTATGTTTTGGGTTGATTTTTTTCACTTTTTTTTTTTTTTTTTTTTTTTTTTAAGATAAAGACATCTGTGTGATATATGGGATGCAGAAGAATCTTTAGAGTTTGTGTGGAAGAAATCAGTTCCCTTGTAGTTAGGTGTAGTTCAGCTGCGTTGAATTCACTCTCTTCTTTTTTGCTCCTTCTTTCTAAAGCCAAGTGTGAATTCATTGCTGTCAATTAAATCAGATTTTCGGCTTTGCTGTCTGAACGGACTGTAAACTCATTGTGGACAAAAAAGTGTGTTTTCCTGCTTGATTAGCAAAGTGTTATTTAATTTAGCTTTCGTGTGTGTGTGCAAATGTATTTTCAGAGGCAATTTGCAAAATACAAGCTTCAAATACCAGATTTGCTTAGTAGAGGAGAGACCTTGCAAGACACATTAGGAACTTAGGAGGAAAATTAAATGTTCTGTAGACTAATAATGATAATGTTATTTTTATAAATACTGCTAGTTGTTAGAACACCGGAACTCATGTCCTGAACTTGGAGCCTGTTAGGCTAGGCTTTGTACAAACTCAGAGCAAGCAGGATCCTGGTCTGCCCACTTCTGCAAAAAGTAACACGAGCTATGAAAGGACACTGATGAACTGTTAGGAACAACTAAAGGGTGAGATGAGAGAGGCGGATAAACACCAGCAGCTTAGCCATATTTTTGTAAGTAGATAAAGTTAATTAATTTTTAAATTTCAAACTTCATTCAGTTTCTTGTTCTTGAGTGAAAACCTGTCTAGTGAAGTTGGTGTGAAAAATTCATGGGTAGATATGGGATTTTCTTCTTTTCTTCCTTTAGAAAAAAAATTATAAATTTATACATAATACAGATTACTAGAGGCAGAGCTGGAGGTGGTGAAAAAGTAAGATAGTGTTTTTTTTTCTCCACTCTCCCCTAATAGAGAATAAATGCAACTAATTTGCTGATGATTTTTTCTTATAATTTTGTTGTTGTTGTCGTTGTTTGGACACAGACCAAATGAAACCACTTTGCCTCTAAAAGGAATTGTATTAGAAAATTGTAACTATGTAAAAGTAAAGCCACTAACAGTTCTGATCTTTATTTGCTATATTCTTTTTGGTCAAGAATGAGATCAGTTAAGAGTGATCAGTTGACAGCCTCCAGATATTCAGTACATACCAGTGGATAGAGATGTGCTGCTCAATCTGTCACAGAATGTTTGAGTTGGGAAAAGACCCTGGGAGATCTCCTGGCCCAACCCCCCTGGCTCCAGTAGGGTCATGTAGAGCTGATTGCCCTGATTGTCCAAGTGGGTTTTGAATATCTTCAAGGAGGGAGACTCTACAGCCTTTTGGGCAACCTGTGCCAGTGCTGGGTCACCCTCACAATGAAGAAGTGTTTCCTGGTGTTCAGAGGTAACCTGCTGTATTTCAATGTGTGACCATCACCTCTGGTCCTGGCACTGGGCACCACTGAGAAGAGCCTGGCTCTGTGTTCCCTCCATTCAGGTGTTTTTAGATGTTTTTAAGATTCCCCTAAACACTCTCTTCTGACGACTGAACAGTCCCAGCTCTCCTCATAGGAGATATAATCCAGTCTCTTAATCACAGAATCATTGAACAGTTTGAAATGGAAAGCACATTAAACATCATTTAGTTCCAAGCCTATTGCCATGGGCAGGGATATCACTTGCTGATCAGACCAGGTTGCTCAGAGCTCCATCTGACCTGGCCTTGAGGGCTTTAGGGCTGGGGCATCCACCACTTCCCTGGGCACCTGTTCCAGTGCTTCACCACCCTCTGAGTAAATGATTTCTTCCTAATAGCTACTCTTGACATGCCCTCTTTTCATTTTAAAACTGTCACTCTGTCCTGTCACTATCTGCCCATATAAAAAGTCCCTCTCCCTCCTTTGTACCTTTGAGGTACTGGAGGGCTGTAAATGAGGTCTCTCCAAAGCCTTCTCCATGTCAAAATCATTCCTGGTGACCTTTTGCTGCACTTTCTCTGGTGTATCCGTGTCTTTCCTGTATTTGGGATCGCAGAACTGAACCTTTCATTCCAGGTGTGGCCTCTCCTGCCTTAGTAGAGGAGGCAGGATCACCTTCATTCATCTCCTCTCAATACTTTGTCTAATGCAGCCCAGAACATGGTTCAGCTTTGTGCCACAAGGGCTCACTGCTGGCTCATGTTCAACTTGGTGTCCACTGGGAACCCAGAGCTTTTTCACAAAGCTGTTTTCCAGTTGGATGGCCTCCAGCAAAAACTAGTGCCTGGGATTGTCCCTCCCCAGGTCCAGGACTACACATTTCCCCTGCTTGGGTTTCTTGAGGTTCCTGTAGGCCCATTTCTCTAACCTGTAAAGGTTTCTCTGGGTGGCAGCATGACTTGGGTGCATCACCCATTCCTCTCTGTCTTGTGATCCCTTCCCAAGGATCAAGGTGAGGCTGACTAGCCAACCTGTAGTTCCCTGGGTTTTTCTTTGGAGATAGAAATGGCTTTTTTTTTTTTTTTCATCTGAAAACTGAGTATTGAGAAAGTGCTTTTCATGGCCTGGTAATTAACATTTGTAATGTGTCCTGTGACAAGTGCAGATGCACAGACCATCTGTGCCTTTTTGATCCTGTAGTCTTCCAAGCTTTCTTCAGACCCAAGGTTACTGAGAAGTCTAAGAAGCCTGTAAATCAGCTTTGAACCCTCAAGTCCTACTCTGTTTTTCCAGCTGCTAGATTAGAAATTCCAGTGTTACAAGAGCACCAGAGAGCTCTTACTAGACTGTGGGATAGATTGGTACCTCAAAGATGGGAGCTAGGCTGCTTGGCCAGCCAGGAGCATGCTGGTCCTTTGTTGGTGTCTGCTCTGTAAATACTGCTGTGGATTGAGCAATGATGCTTTTCTTTTTTTTTTATTCCCTCAAAATGAGTCCCCATTGGCTTTATAATACTTTCAAGTCATTTATTGAATTGCTTATTTCTAAAAATAGTGAGCAGCTTGACTAATACTGCAGCTTACAGCCAGCCTAAAGACTACAGAAGAGCAATAGGTTAAAAGAGAAACTCTTAAGTGTTTTTTTTATTTACAAGAATTGAACAGGAAATATAAGGTGAATGAAAAGAACGTTCATTATCTGCTCCGGGAATCAGCTTTAATTTCACGAGCTTGTGTTCATGTTTTTCACTGTAGCATGTTGCTGAGCAGAGCACATAGG